>NC_053154.1:108877597-109193314 GCF_016835505.1 Polypterus senegalus
GGACTTGTTGCCTGTAAAGATACTCCAGACATTATTCTAAAAAATGAACCTGATTTAACTAGTGAAGCTGGGGAAGAGACTCCTTCCATGGATCTACAGGAGCTATTCTAAAAGAGTTCGGAACAAATACTAGAACCAGATGGAGCTGTGGCTTCAAGAGTTCCTATTGTACAGAATGTTTCAGAGCCTGAGTATGTGCAATTACAGAAGGGGGACACAAGTTTACAATCTACATTTAAACATGGTCGATTGGCAGATAATCAATATGCTAAAGAACTGGACTCATATAATTTGAGGTCTCCACATTTTGTAATAAAAGAGTTACATCTGACAGAATCATTGTTGTCTTTAGGAAACAGTTGTTTCACAGTCCTGAAGGGAGGCCATTCTCCACATCACTTACAATGCATATACAGTATATTTACACATATACATGGTATGTATATATATATATATATATATATATATATATATATATATATAAATAACATATTTATTTACAAATACTATTTACTGTATACAATATCTGTTGTTATGATTAACTATTCAGTGACCTTATGTCTTGTGGGTAGAAAGTGTCCCTAAATCTACTGGTGCAAGTGCCAATGGTCCCATAATGTTTGCTAGAAGGGTGGAGTGACTGTTAAGCATGACTGAGGTCTTTAATAATGTTGTTTGCCTTTGTGTTATAAATGTCTGGTTTCAGGTAATGTTCTGTGCCTTCTTCACTACCCTCAGCAGTGATTTACGATCTAGAGCCAAACATGTGCCATACAAGGATGTGATGCAGCCAGTAAAGATGAACTCCACTGTGTAACTGTCTTCAGACATCCACCCCTTAAGCTAAACAAATACAACACTGAAATTTTAGTTGTTGGAAGAAATTTAATAAGTGGGGACCTTAGAAATAAACTTGATCACTTGTCTTTTCAAATCATTAAACTGTGTGGCTTATCTAACTGATGCATAAATCTGGCCCTGGAGATATCAAATGATTAATGAACTACCCATTAGTGCATTTTACACTCCATCTTAAAGCTCACTGAGCTTGTCAGGAAGCGAGAGCTTAACTAAGCAGTACAGGTCACAAGGTAGAAATGCATTACATTTGGGAAACTACCTCAGATAACGACAAAAGTATCCATCCATTTTCTAAGCTGTTTTTCTAGTTCGCAGTTGTGGAGGCTGGGGCCTATCCCAGTGGACCAATGGACACAAGGTGAAAGACACCTTGAGCTGCAGGGCCAGTCTGCTGTAAGGCTAATATACAGTATGCACACACTCATTCACAGTTTGGAGTAGCCAGTAGCCACCTGGGAATGTAGGAAAATGTAGAAAATTAGCATATGCAGAGTAAAATCCATACAGACATGGGGGAGAATGTACAGAATCTGTATTTTTACTCTACTTAGCTGTATTTGTTAAAGCTGCACATAGCATGTTTTAAACGCTTTTTTCTTAAAGTTTGATGAAAGCTGTAACTCGCTAACAACTAGCTGTACATCTAAGCATGTGAGTTGTCATTTGTGGCCTGTGAAATCCACAGAGTAAGTCATTACCAAGTGATGAGGCTTTGGTATTTACACTCAATTTTACCAAGGAACTGTCTGACTGACAGCTGAAATAACCAATGACATCCACAGAATATGTCTGCTGATGGTGAGATTCTGTACTTGTACATGCACATGAATCATTGTCCTTATTTAAGAATACTATTACAAACAAGCAGTTTTAAATATACTGGCAAATGCATTCTCACATATACATTATGCACAAAGATTAATGTGGTGAAAATCTAAATTAAAATTACAAAAACTATTTTCCTTTTTATTTTTATTTTCATTTAGTTCTACTTTTCACACCATTTTTAATTTTTCATTGTAGTTTCAGTTAACAAAATGAATATTTTTCATTAATAACATGTTTCATTTTATTTTTTTGTTAATGAGAAAAACACTACTACAAATGGCTGAATTAAGGGTGTGAATAATGTTTGTCAGTAGCCATACCACCTGCACTTCAGAACAGGTCAGCCACCTGAGGCTAAAGCCTGGCCAGTACTGGGATGGCAGAAGGCCAAGGAAAAGCTTGGGTTGTTGCTGGCAGAGGTGCAGGCGAGCCATCAGTAGGCACTTACCTAGTGTTCTGTGTGAGGATCCCAGTACCCCATGGCAGTGACAGGGACACTGTGCTGCAAAAACGGCGCCATCCTTCAGATGAGAAATAAAACCAAGTTCCAGACTGTCTGTGGTTATTAAAGATTCCTGGGCATCTTTTGAGAAGAGTAGGGCGCACCCCGATGTCCTTTGCCAAACTGTCCCCGCATTGCTTGATCATTCTGCCCCTCTAACCATTCCCTGTCCCTTAATGGCTAATTATTTCTGTCACTCCTTTACTACATAATAGCTAATGTGTGGTGAGTATACTGGTGCAAAATGGCTACTGTTGTATCATCCAGGTGGGTGCTACACATTGGTAGTAGCTGAAGTGGTTTCCCCCTGACTGTGTAAAGTGCTTTGAGTAGCTAGAAAAGTGCTCTATAAATGTAATTCATTACTATTAATAAATTTGCAAACCTTTCTGAAAACATATTTTCACTTTGCCATACTGGGTTATTGAATGTAGATTGATGATCAAAAATGGCCAAAATATGTACATGAACCCTGGACAGTGGTCTCATTCTTAATTAGTTCCTACCATTCTGCTGCTTTAAACGCTGGCATACAGTGTTTATTTAAAGGAAATCATGGGGCAGAAAATGAATATATCAATGAAAACTGGAAACATACCCAAATTCTAGGATGAATTTACAAATGTACATAGTTAAGTGGAATCAAAGTTCAGTAGTGAAATCTTACAGACAACTGGAAAAAATGTAAAATAGCAAAGATGGAAATACAACTATTTATTATAATGATGTTAGTCTATTGGTTTTCTGTATATGTTTGGTCTTGTGCACACTCATGTGTCTTTCCTGGTCCTGCTGGGAGCGAGGCTGGAGCCCACACTATACTGTATGTGATTGTAGTTTTTCACAGGTTCCATTCATATTCAGTCAGTCATTGTCCAACCCGCTATATCCTAACACAGGGTCACGGGGGTCTGCTGGAGCCAGTCCCAGGCCAACACAGGGCGCAAGGCAGGAACAAATACCAGGCAGGGCACCAGCCCACCGCAGACTCATATTCACATCTCAACAAAACAACTGAGCCAAGGCGGTGACATCCTTCAGATATGAAACAAGGAACTGAGCAGAGAGGCAGGAGTGCTGAATACTAGACATGTGCCACCCATAATATCATTTATATCTTTATTAAAAAAAAAAAAGATGTTCTGTCTGAAAAGTTTTTAGAAAAAAAGAAAATTAATTAGTTTTATTTTGGTAAACAAGAAAGTATTACTACCACCAACAGCAATGATACTGTGATTTCAGAAAAGCATTTTATGTGAGGTAAATGTGCAATTTAGCCACCAGATGGAGACAATTTTTCACTTTTCTGAAAACGGAGCTCCACTCATTTAATTATCCCTGATCTTATACTGAACAAATGAACAAACTACTCACTCGAGTAAACTCTTCCAGTTTATTGTTAGCTCTGAAACAAACACCTAAAAGAAGCAGTAAATTAGAAAACTCTTGAACTTCTTCTTCTTCTTTTGGCTGCTCCTGTCAGAGGTCGCCACAGTGGATCATCTTTTTCCATAACAGGACTGGTACTTTGACTTTTAATACTAGTTTAATTTCTTGAAATATTGAGCTACTTAGGCTCAGAAAGCACAGCACATCAGCAAAGTCTTTCAAACAACCCAATATGGGTGAGTTTCTGTTTTTTCTTCCATTAAAAGAGACAATGAGAAATGATAAAACAAAGATCAAGGCCGGACTGAGACCACCACCAACACAGTGGGTTGAATCAATGACTAGAGCCCCTTAGCAGAGAGCTGCAGCAGGTGGATCCCCTACTGTTTAATGCAATGAAATTTAGCTGCACAGGGAGAGGATTGTGAAGGACGAAAAGACCCCTTGCAGTCACAGAAACCTGGACGTGCACCTAGAATGCCCTGCTGGTAGATCTGTCAATGAACAAAAAACATGTTTAGGAGAAAATGCATCTTCCATCCATCTACCCATCTATTTTCTGAATCTACTTGTGTATATTTAAGATTGTGGGGAATATAAAAATAACATTTTAAATGTGAAAGCTTCTGAATCTGTTACTAAGTGTGTGGGTCCAGCGCCTAGAATAAAACACTGTACAGTAAAAAGGAATGTGATTTCTAGGGCATAAATCTCTAGTAAAGAGATCTGGTATGTCTTCAGCTTTCTGGGACATTTCATCCATTGAAGTCGGGTTTTCCTTCAAATTAAAACAAAAAGAAACCCAAGGAAGATGTTGTTTCGATGGCTACAGATCAAACTATTCCATGTAATGATTTGAAGTGTCTAAACGGTCATTTTTTTTTTCACAAATGGCTTATTTTAAATATCTCAAACCTGCTTAGTTCAATTCAGTATTATGGGGGTATAGTCTATTAGGCCACCATTTGCTCCATGCGTGAGGTGCCAGTCCATCTCAGGGCACACTAACACAAATGTGAGCAATTAAACTGATGTGTTCATTTTTGGAATGTGAAAGAGAAATCAGAGGCTCAGAAGAACACAAACGCAGGCACATGAAGAAAATGCAGTTGCTGGCTTCTAACCAAACATGACAGATGTGTGAGGCAGCAATGCCAGACAGTTTGCACTATTTTACCATTTAAATATCAAATTATTTGAAATTTAATATATCAAAACTGGGGTGAGTAGTGACTTTAGCTAAAAGGCTTGAGACAAAATTACCTTTCAGTCGAATGATAATGGATCAGACATAAAAATAACCCCAAACTTTTAGTTTCCAATATAAAGCTTGGAATATGGCCAACAATAATAAAATACACAGATTTCTTTCTGCACACCCTAACCAAAATTTTTTTGTGGGGCTGCTGCTGCTGACAGCCTCTGCTCTTTAGGAAGACTTGGATCGAAAGATCTACAGGCATACATATTAGATATTAGTTTGTTTTTTTCTTGAAAGAGAACAAGGTTCAGGATGAAGAAAAATAATTATCCATCCCTTGTTCCACTACAGGGTCATGTTCAGGCAACACAAGGTGTGTAATGAAGGACACACCCTATCATTCACACCCTATCAGTTTCAGAGCCAGTTCAGTCTAAATTACACATCTCCAGGATGTGGGAGGAAACCAGGGCATCCAGGGAGATCCTATGCAGCCAATTGAGGTGAAACAGACAGCAACCAAGAATCAACCTCAGGTCTCTAGAGAAGTTAGGCCGCATTACTGATCACGGAGTCTTTAGGCTGCCATCAAAGCAAATGTGGAAATGGTGAAAAGAAAATCTTGTATGCTGGTATTCTTAGATGGTCTGTGTACTTTCTAGTGTGCTTATTTAGTTCACGGTTGTAGACAGCCACTGGGTTCAAGTTGGGAACCAACCCTGGACAGGATATCATCCTATTGCTGGGCGCGCTCCTGGATTGGTTTTTGAGAAAAGGTTATTCATGATCTTATCTGAAACTGACATTCCAGCTTATCTAAGATTTCTTCCTGGCCAGCAAGTTATTAAATCTTTTACAATAAGTATGTTGAAAAGTACAGTGGGGTGGAGGCTTACCCAATGGTATGTAAAGTATTTAAGTGGGTTACTACAAGTTAAACAAATGTCAACACAAAAATGTTTCTCACATGCGTTTTATATAACTTACATTTTTATTCTGGTTGTGCAATATATATCTAATTGGCCTTTTTTATAAACAAAGGCTGCTCACACCATAAGTCACTCCTATTGAACACCATGGATATGAACTCTGGCACTGCCCTTAGCTTAGAGAGAAAAAAAAAACAGTCTTATAGCTTTATAGGGTCATTGTTGTAATTTGTCAAGCCAACTGTTATTTGACTCATTGTCGCTAATTGTACTTGTGATTTCCTGGAGCAGGCTCACTCCATTTGAGCACTGCTGCACATGCAATAATCATATGAAGCTATCACAGTGATGGTGGCATCAGTCCAGTCACAAACTGGAATGTTTTAATTTTCACTTTAACAATCAATCTTGGTCAGTCTTTGATGGCTGGCCATACACCTCAATAGCCTTCCTTATTTGTTACAAGATGCACTCTGACTCCACCACCATCCCCAAAACTGGCCAAATAGCCAAACATAAATCACACCCTGTCTGGTAGCTAATTGTGCAACAGTAATATTGCAAAAGTGGACATTTTAAATTCTCATACAGTTAAAAAAAACATTGAAAACAAGAAACTAATAAACAGCTTTCACTGTCATTCTCATTACTGTGAAGAGTAAAGCTCCAGATCCCTGTCTTGGAAAAAATCATACAACATACACAAAGGAATTTATAAGATGTTTTAATTTTATACTAGGGGGCAAAGGCCCCTGCTCGCTTTGCTCGCTTGAGAACATAGTGTTGTGGATGTACCATTACCTATAATATGTAGAAACAAGGCTGGAGCCCTTCGTTTCTCTAATTCATTCCATGACTGCTTTTTCGTAAACTTTCTATGATGTACTGTGCTCTTTTAACTTATCCAACACGTCAGTCCCTGTTCCAAGCAAGTGTTCATACTTCTGTGTTTGCTGTTGTGCTGTAATCTTGCTTTTTGTTTTGAAGCTTTTTGTGATAGTTTTGTGGTGCTGGGAGACTCCGATCCTTGGGCTTCACATACTAACAAGAAAAGAAACAAACTTCACAGAATTACAAGACAAAAAGAATTTTTTAGAAATGATTGAAAAGCAGGAAAAAAATCTTAATTAGAAATGATTACAGGCGAATACAGAAAGAAAGAAAGAAATCAGCATAACATTTTATAAAAAATTGGCAAAAAAACAGGTATAAATAAGAAAACTAAGAAAAGAGACAGAACCCTGGCTAAACCCTTAACAGTCTATACAGGTACTGAGGTATCAAGCTTTTTGGCCGTTCATGCTAGAAGTTGCTTTCCTTGCACCCAGCTCTGTCATCCAACTGGCAATCGGTTGTATGTGTTACGCTTATTTTCTGTTTTTGTTATATGTGAATTAGTTTTTCATGTTTATTCCTATTAAGTTTTTCTGTTAATTTTATTGATTTTACTTATTATGTAGTTTCTTTGTGTGTGGCTTTTTTATTTTGTGGTTGGTACCCCAAGGGGCAGTATTATCCTTGCATTGCTACTAAAAGACCACCCGCCTTTAAATGTAGGCTGCAAATGTAAGTCTCTTAGCAGCTCACTGAGTGAGGTTTTGGATATTATTGCTAACAATCATTTCTTTTGGATATACTGATTTTGCTGACTTTTTTCTGTTTATTGGATTGCTCTTTTGTATTGTAATTTGGGACTGGTTTACGACGGATTGTCTTTTAGCAGCTCCCCCTTGCACTTTTGAACATTTTCTTGTATTTATCTACCTTTGTGAATAAATTCTGATTTTTTACAAAGATTCTTGTGGGAAATGTCTCTATACAAGTTGGAGTTTTTCTGATTCTTCTTCTTGTGAGGCATTTTTGGTGTTTTAAGACTTTCAAGTGTTTTTTAACTTTAAAAGCTTATTTTCCATTTTTGGGGCCTGGGCAGGCCTGAAGCCACCCAGTTGCCTAGAGTCAAGCTTGCTTGGGCAAGACCAGCATTGGGGTTGACCTGTGAGGATTCTGCTTTTGTGGATATTTTTGAAGGCCTCAACTGCCTTACTATTTTGTAGTGCCAAAAACACAACAGTGTGACACTCCACTGTCAGGACTGCAGTCTACAGTCATTTCAGCTTTGTTTGACTGTTTACATTAAACAAGTTGGCTCCCAGAGGAATGATCTTGTTTTAATTTGGCACACTTATTTTTCAAGATAAACGTCAGGAAAGTTATTTTGAGTTCTTTCAGATATCTCAAACTGAGCATTTTGTATCAATTTCAAAAACGCCCATTTCAAATTACTGTTGTATTTTCAAACATTAAAACAGAGAAAAATTCTGCAAGTTAACTTTAATTATGGATTAGTTTTACTGTGTCAAATTGACCTTGAGAGAAGTTACATTTTATACATTTTCCTCTGTTCCTTGTCTGATAACTAGGGCCCACGATTTACTGTGGCAAGAAATTGGTGTGCCACGGCAAATGCAGTACCAGAACTCCAAAAGACTAATTTGTAACCCAAGCAAAGTAAATGCAATTTTTCTTATTCTTAATCGTTAATAATAATCAATCATAATTCGTAATACTAATCAAATAGGTATATCAAAGCGTTCACATCTGCACATTTTAATCCACAGATTTGCTTTAGGCAAACAATGCTGAAACATATGTAGGCATAATATTATTCTCAACAAACTATCAAATAATGTTTCTAAAGTTATTGCTTATTTATTGTGAAGAAAAACGGCACTGTAAGCTCATAGGTTTTCTTGTGACAGAGAATATAGCAATGGTGAGAACACCGATGCATATTTTGAGAACGAACGTACACATCAACAGAAGAGATTGGCAACGCAATGTAAACTTTAGCAAGAGCTGCTAAGCGAGGCAGTCTGTCCTCTAAGGCACACCAAAAAGCAGTGATATCAGCTGGAATTACTTCACGAGATGCTATGTCGAGATAAGCTTGCCATTCATCTGCTGCAGCCATCATTGTTGGCACTGATGGTGCATGATCAAAATTCTTTGATAAGAGTGGTAGCTGTCGTGGATCAAATATTCTCACAGATCTGAATAGGTCTATTACCGGCTGTTTGGTTCGCACAAAATATTCTTCAAGTTTAGCAGCAGCATTGTGTTTTGCATCTTCACAGCTGCTGAGTGCAATTGGAAATCCGGACGATTTCAGGCAAGACAGCAAGTCAGACATTTTGTTGTAGACATCGACAGCCATGAATGACTGTGTCTCAAATGAAGTCAGAATGTTAATAATTGGCTGGCAGTGAACAGATACAAATTCAAGTTCAGCTCTCAGCTCGTTAAGTTTCAGTACTTTGCAGCAACACCGACAGCTTCTTTAACTGGACTGTAGCTTCACTGTGTTCGATTTCAGTAGCAATGAACAAGATATAATAGTCTAGATACTCAGCATGATACAGCACCGCTTTGAACCAAGAGTTCCATCTTGTGATGACTGGAGTTGGCGGCATGACTGCCTTTTCAACTTTCATTTGTCGCAGATGATGAAGATATCTGGCACGACGTCCTGATACTTTGGAGAATATGGCCTTGACAGAAGCAGCCAGCATATCACAAAGTCATTGTTCTTCACGAAACTCTTCTCCAACTAATGACAGGATGTGGGCCCAACATGTGACATGAACGGCATTTGGCAGTATTCTTCGCAAACTGTCACGAAAACATTTTTTCATATAAGCTGCATTATCCATAACAAACGCTACAACATCGTTGAAGTACACATTAACTTCAGTCAGAGTACGGATAATTAGTTGTGCAATGCTTACATTGTTCACTTAGGTTAAAAAATCTGTGTTTACTAACATTGCTGTGCATTCATCTGGTTTAAAAGCATTGAGCAGTTGAATAAGCATATTCACAGCATAATGTCCAACAACATCCATTGTGTCATTGGCAATAACGTCCACTAACTGTCTGGCTAGCTTCGTTATTATATTAGCCTGTTTTTGGTTGAAAATTCTTGTAAAGTATAGTTCCCTAAGTGTATTAGCCTGCAGTATTCACCACCGCCCTTCAGGTTCTTCTGCATAAAACTATGCATGGTAGGGTTGTCAACTTTCTCCAGCAGTATATTGGCTGCCATAAATGCTTCAACCAGTTCCATCACTACGTATCTTTGGCAGCAGTTGATTGTTCAATGCATCCGGTAATAGTACTTTGTCGTTTGCTGCTTGTGTGGTCATTCGTGGTCTCATGTTGTCGTTTATTTGCACGCTCTGTGTGCTTTTTTGTCCCCAGATGATCAGTTATAGTCTGGCGTCTAACATGATCAACCAGTTCGTTACAAGTCTTGCACCACAGTAAACCACCTCTGTTCTTGTCCAATATTCCATGCAGTTTTATTGCGTTGCTTGTTATTGTTATTGGCCATACTCAAAGATTAATTTTACTAAATTGAAATAAACATAATTGACTGTAAAGTACACTTTAGGCCAAATTGTTACCACAGCCAATAAATCGATTTAAAAATAACAAGCACCACCAATGCTATAAATCGACTTCAAAAATTAATGTTTACTCTTCCAACGGAAGAGCTAATGACGTAATGAGATGATGCAATAGGCTAAAGAAAGAACTTAAGGAAGTAATCAAAACTAATCATACTAATATCAATATGCCTCAAATGATGAGATTTCATTCAGATTTGATATTTTCCACGGCAGTTAGGTTAATTCCGTAGTGTGGCGTTTTACTGCTGCAAAACCCTAAATTCCGCAGGCCGTGGTAAATCGTGGGCCCTACTGATAACCATTTCTAACAGCTAAATTAATCCCCAACATAACATAAATTACTGGAACGCCAGTACAGTCATGCACAAGACAGTAGCTCGTGCCTGAATGTGATATCCCATACTAATATGACCCTGGCAAGACCTTAAACCCTGGGAATCTAGTAGTTCATGACCGGGGACAAATGGTGGAGACAATGAGCTACATACAAATATATGATATTTACAGTAACAGACTAACAGAAAATATCAAAAACACTGTTTCTACAAAGTCAATCACACAGTCCTTGATGACACACTCAACAAAATATAAAGAAAATAGATGTTATTTACAAAGAAAGACTCCCTTTTCCGTCATTCAAAAGCAAAATCAAGAAGAAATACAAGGCTTCTCAAAAAAACAAACACAAAAAAGATTTACAAGAGAAATGAGCAGCGGACTCCCAAACCCTACTTACTGAAATGATCTTACTCTGGATGTGTGTGCTTTTGACAGTAGTTAACTTCTCAGGCCCTTCATGCCACCTTTTAGCAGTACCCCACTCCGAACCTCCAATCAAGGAACATGACTCAACATTGCTTACAGCATGCCCTCCTTGACCAGAACTCAGCACCTCCACCTGCACTTAAGTGCCCTCACACTGGCACTCATGCATGTGCCCATGACTTGCATCCTGGCAGCTTTTCTAATACATCTTTTTACTTATGGCTTTTATTCACGCATGACTTTTACTGCACAGCTTCAGGTATGCACTTGGTTAGCGGCTTGATGACTTGATGACTCCCGGGATTTGTAGACACTTGGCATGCCTCCTACACCTGTACTGCCGTTTCTTACCACACTCTCTCATCCTCAAGAGGTAAGTGTCCTTCACTCTTAATACTCGACAAGGTAGACTATAAATAGTTATAAGTGATTTCCAGATCTAAACCAGTTACATGGACCATCCCACCGATACTATGACCACTCACTTCTGATGCTTGAATGTGTACCAGGGAAGTTAAATGTAAAAGTAAAAAATGCAAGGAAGGAAAGCAAGGAGTCATTTGAGCACAGTGAAAAAAGTAAAAGTGCTCTGTAAGCCATTACTCATAGAGTGAATCAACATGTCCTCGGTATTTGTGTTACACTATAACCTCACAGTTGTATCATGTACAGATTATAATGATTCACTATTTGTACGACACTGTAATAATTTATCAGCAAAACACCAGAATGACCTAAAATCCAAATATTACAACCATCAATTTTACCTTGACACCCAGATTTTAAATCCTAACTGGATACTTTTTACACAAAATGTTATATTTAAGAAATATGAACTGCTGTAAGCAGTAAACCCTACACAACTAACAATAGTAACAATAATAAAAATAGTACAACTGACAATAGTAAAAAAAAAAACCTCTGGTGTCTTTTAAGGCTATTTCAGCAACCACAAAGTTATTTAGGCTCCATTTTTAGGTAAATTATACTGGAAATGCTATTAAAAGCATGCATTTTATTTACTCTTACTAATAATGTCATTAAATGCTATTATCACTGTCAAAGTTGGATATGACTTATGTTCCACTCTACATTTTCTCCAGTTTGTGTAAGTAATCCTCAGTGAATGTTTATTTTTCTCCAACCAATTCCCTACCATACACTCGTCACTGTTGTATTTCAGCCAGGGTTCCTCCCCTGGCTTGAGTTCAAATTCTTGTTTTACGTCATTTTTGTTCACTTTTGCTTTTTTATTTATGTTGACGTCACTTTTGCTTATTGTTTTCTGTATTCCCTATGCCTGCATTGTGTTCCATGTGTTTTATGGGTGGTTCCAAAAGAGGAGGGGCCACCAGTCCATCAGCACAAGGAAATGGCCCCAACCCTGCAAAGGCAGTGGAAACCTACAATTGCTTGTGGTTTGGGAGTAGTGAGTTTTATTAATTGTGAATGTCATTTTTTGTGAATTTTTGGAATTTTAAAACCTGTGCTCTTTTTTTGGGTTCCTTAGCTGGACTTGCTTTTGGGTCTGTTTGCCTTGGATTGCCTTGCTTTTGCAGGCATTCCCTGCTGTACCTTTTGTGCTATTTGGAGATTTACTGTGTAACAGAGCCTTTTATGAAATTAAATAATTTTATTTATGAAGATTCTGCATTACTCTATGTGACACTAGCCAGGGGATTTGAAGGGATTTCCCCCTCCAGTGGGCACTTTTGGAATTGTTTGGGACTTATGTGCTTTGGGACTGTTCTGCTTCATTATAGTCACCACCCTACACAGGAACAATACTCGTTGAAGTGAAAACAAAAATGGCCAGTGGACATGTGGAACCATACATGGCAAAATAGAAAAGAAAGTCCGCAATAGGACTATTTAGAGCAGTAAATTGTGTTTCAAAAATTCCACTTTTAAAACCATCCCTTCTGGTTTTGTAGTTCAGGAGCTCTGGAACAAAATGTGCCAACAGCTGCAGTTGGAGCAACCATTTAATTAAGCTGCTGGCTGTTAATGTCTCAGCCTTCGCTAGAAGAGAGGTGTTTGTTGTGCCACTGGTGTACAGATCTCAGCTGGAAGGCAAATGCCAACAAAGACAGAAGGTAAGCTGACAGTTCATGTTGTTCAAATCATGGCAGTGAACAGAGAAATACATGGGTGTGGTAGTTTAGTTCCATCAAGCTCTTTGAAAGCAAACAGTGATTAGCTGGTGCTGCCCAAAACAAGAAGATTAGTGCTAATTGGCACTCCTTTGAAAAAGCTAACAATCCCCCTTGGCTAACTGTGCTCCTGATATCACACATCCAGCAATCAGGGAGTTACACATTTGAACTCTGGACTTGAAGTGTGTTAATGTCTTTGCTCCACTCCTCCTTTCACCCACAAACTTCACATTCTATTTTACATTCATGTACAGTAATCATTTTGTAAACCTGTTTCTCTTTATGAAAGGCTTGTGAAGGCCTCTCCTGAGAGGACCAGTGTTAAGGTTGAAGACAACTGTTGATTCGAGATCAGAACATCACAGAAGACATTCAGTCACTTTTACAATCCTCAAATTCCAGTGGAGGATTCTGAGGAACCTTGCTGGTCAATCACAGACTACACTCACTCACAACCACCAATAAAGAATTGACAAACTATTTAACCTGCACATTTCTGCAATGAAGAAGCTCCTTATAAATATATTTGAACATTGGGGGACACAGACATTGGCTAAACAGTGAGGCAGTAGCACTAATGACTATGCAATACTGAACTTATTTTTGTCAAACTGAATTGTTCTGTTAATTGAGGTCTACTATAATAAGAGGAACTGGAGAGGAAATTCTGACTGGGGGTGCTAGCAGGGGCTGAATTAAAGCAGCAGTTCCTCTGAAAATGTAGTACCCCGGCTTACATCCCACTTAATAACCTCCAGTATAGTATGTAATCCACAATAATGCTCAAGACAACACATGGCGGAGTGGTGGCTCTGAGGCTAGGGATCTGCACTGGCAATTGGAAGGTTGCTGGTTCGAATCCCGTAAATGCCAAAAAAGGGACTCGGCTCTGTTGGGCCCTTCAGCAAGGCCCTTAACCTGCAATTGCTGAGCGCTTTGAGTAGTGAGAAAAGCCCTATATAAATGCAAAGAATTTTTATTAATTACAGTTGTAATTGTTTTAACTTTTAGAAGCGCACAAATATGCAGAAAAGAAAAACAGTTTGCATTGTCAATCAGTTTAAAACTCCAGGAGAGCCAAATGTTCAGTAGTATTATATTAGGATGGGAAAGGTTCTTTCTAAAATAAAGTCTGACTGATTAATGAACAAAGATAAACCAAAATCAAACTACAAGCAACTGGGGAAGAAAAAATAAAAAGCATATGATGTGCAAAACAATAAAACGTCAAGTCAAATTGGGGAGCATGCACTGGTACAGTGTGTTGCCGCACCCACCACACAATGAAACCACTTGGGATCCTGGTTGGCAACCCCCACAGGCTGACACGCGGTTCAGTCCCACCCTCCGGAAATGACCCTCTATCTGCCACAGCCAGGTGTTACGTGGGTGACCCCTTGGCCTGGTCCAGCCACTCGGGTCCCCAACAATGGTGCTTATAGTAATGACAGTAAGAACAGCATATAGCTATCATAGGCTCAATCTAGAAAGGAAGGGCAGTCAAGCCCAGATTGTAGAGCTGGGTGTGATCATCAATAGAAGGCAAAACTTCAAAATCTGGTTATGCTCAATGTTCCAATGCAAAAAAAAAAACAAAACTTTCCTTTTACCTGAACCAACTTTATCCAGTAAAGTGTCTTTATCATTAAATTTCCTTCTTTTACATATAATGCTTTGTTATGTATTCTTTTTTATTTACTAAAGGGCCTTTTGAGCATAAAATGAAGGCTGAACTGAGTTGGTAAAGTGGTAACTAGTATACTATAGACCAGAACATTCTGTTGAAGTTGCATGGAATGTTACAGAATGTTGAACAATTAGTATTTAGATATTCACACCAAAATGGCTGCTATCAGATTAATGCTACAAGTTAAATGGATGCTGGCTGTCAATATGAGCTCACCTACAATATTTAAACTCTTGCAGGATTGAGATTTTTGCTAAGATTATCATGTATGAATATGAACTTCAGTTAGGATAATACACTCAAAGTGCAGCAGAGAATGAAATCATGGGAAAGTGACAGTCTTAATGTGGGTTTTCTTAAGCATGGCTGTTCTCATGCGCTTCGGCTCTCACTTCCCTTTAAGATTTCAGCACATATGCCACTTTAGAGACAGTAACCTGGATGCTGGCATTCACGTAGCAGAGGTGGAGTCACATATAGAACAGAAAGAAGTGTCACCTTCTGACAGTTTTAAACAGCTACCACCCAGAACAAGTGAGACGTATACAATGTATGTTGTCAGTGAGAATGTATAATTATTGGCTTAGGTAAAGGCAAGAATAGATTTTTGCATTTTTTCAGAATATTTTATAATTCTGCCTAATTACCTGTAGAATACATTCCCAAAAACATTAATTTGGTTTGCGTCTATCTGACTTGCTATAGCATTCTAGCTTACTGCCTCTCGGTTTGATTCTGTGTTCATCATGAGATTTTGTTTACATAGTTTCTCCTCCAGTGAACTCCATTGTTTTCCCTCAGTCTAAATACATATGATCAGGCCATTTTGAAATCTCTAATTTTATGTGGTGTATGCAAACGAGCATGCCCATGTCAAAACACTGCAGTATTCTGCCAACTCCTTCTAATGGTTTGCACCTTTTATTCCATTGTAGAATATAACAAAACAGATGGATTTGTTTGATTTGAAAACTAGCCTTCAGAATGGTTATAATGAGGAATGGTGGACTGTGCTCTGCAAACCTGTTGCAGTTTGTATCCAACGGAGGCCTCACTGAACTGCAAATAAAGTTTCCATGGTGACTGTGAATTCTACCAAGAGAAGGCATCAAATATTTTTCTGGATTTGGAACAGTGGCACAAACTTCAGAGTAAAATCCAGTGCTTCTCTATGTGTTTCATGATGGCTTGCAGCTTATAAAGTATAGGCCTCTTGCTCAAAAAATTAAAGGAACACTTTTTAGTCAGAGTACAGCAACAAATCAATTAAACTTCTGGGCTATTGATCTGGTCAGTTAAGTAACAGAGGGGGTTGTTAATCAGTTTCAGCAGCCTTGGTGTTAATGAAATTAACACTGGAGGGGCAACAATGAGATGACCCCCAAAAACAGGAATGGTTTAACAGGTGGAGACCACTGACATTTTTCCCTCCTCATCTTTTCTGTCTGTTTTTTCTCTAGTTTTGCACTTGGCTATGGTCAGTGTCACTACTGGCAGCATGAGGTGATACCTCGACCCTACAGAGATTGCACAGGTAGTCCAACTTCTCCAGGATGGCATATCAATACATGCCATTGCCAGAAGGTTTGCTGTGTCTCCCAGCACAGTCTCATGGGCATGGAGGAGATTCCAGGAGACAGGCAGTTACTCTAGGAGAGCTGATCAGGGCCGTAGAAGGTCCTTAACCCATCAACAGGACCGGTAGCTGCTCCTTTGTACAAAGAGGAACAGGATAAGCACAGCCAGAGCTCTACAAAGGACCTCCAGCAGGCTACTGGTGTAAATGTCTCTGACCAAACAATCAGAAACAGACATTATGAGGGTGGCCTGATGGCCCAACGTCCTCTAGTGGACCCTGTGCTCACTTCCTGGACACTGTGGATCTCGATTAGCATTTGCCATTGAATACCAGAATTGGCAGGTCCACCACTGGTGCCCTGTGCTTTTCACAGATGAGAGCAGGTTCACCCTCAGCACATGTGATAGACATAAAAGTGTTTTTGGAGAAGCCGCGGAGAACGTTATGCTGCCTGTAACATCGTTCAGCATGACCAGTTTGGTGGGGGTTCAGTGATGGTCTGGGGAGGCATATCCATGGAGGGACACACATACCTTTACAGGCTAGACAACGGCACCTTGACTGCCATTAGGTATCGGGATGAAATCCTTGGAGCCATTGTCAGACCCTATGCTGGTGCTGTGGATACTGAGTTCCTCCTGGTGCATGATAATGCCTGGCATCATATGGAGAGAATATGCAGGCAGTTCCTGGAGGATGAAGGAATTGATACTATTGACTGGCCACCAAGCTCGCCTGACCTAAATCCAATAAAACACCTCTGGGACATTATGTTTCGGGACATCCATCCGTCATCTCATTAGGAGCATGCCCCGATGTTGTCAGCCATGCACAGAAGCGTTTGGGGGCCATACAAACTACTGAGTATGATTTTGAGTCGCTGCAATGAAATTTCGGCAAAATGGACTAGCCTGCCTGCCGCATCATTTTTTCATTTTGATTTTCAAGGTATCTTTGAATTCAGCCCTCTGTAGGTTAATAATTTCCATTTCTATCAAACAATACAGCATCCTTTCATTCCTAACTTATTATTAGTCCATATCAGTATAGATATCCAGCATGTTTTTTTTTCCCCATTGAGGTATGATGTGTTTTCAAAGTGTTCCTTTCATTTTTTTGAGCAATTTATTTCAGATTTAAAAAAATGAGAAAAAGGGAGGCTGGCAAAGAAAAAATAAAAAGACACTTCTGAGCACTGTGTGGATGACAAAGCAAATATTCTTCAAATGTATGCTAAAAATGATCCCTAAAAGAAAATAGACATGTGGTCAGCAGCTGAAATAACAGCTAACATATTGCACGGAGGCAGTATTATCCTGGGTGTCGTGATGTTTTCATGCTTTTCATACAAACTGCGGGTCAGTGTGGGGCTGGGCAATAGGATGCTGTGCAGACCCACAGCTATAAAGAAACAGAAGCCCAATGAAGAAATGTATGCTGTGAGGAAAGTGGCACTGCAGTAAGCTTGAGCCTCAAAACTTGAGCTGTGAAACAGAGCCAATGGAGTATAACACAATGATAATGGAGATGAGGATGAGTACAGAAGGCTGGTGGAAGACTTTGTTATGTCCAGACAACTACCTGCAACTGAAATTTAATAAGACCAAGAAGTTCTTGTTGTTGGACCTCTAGACGGTCTCCAGGATCAGTCACCTTGATAGGGGGATATGGTTGAAAACTTAGAAAAATCCAGAGGTATGTTTGAACAGTAGATCAGACTGGGTGAACAACACAGACATGCAATAGGAGAAGGTTCAGAGCAAATTCATTTTCAGGAGACTAAGGTCCTTTAATGTGTATGACAGTAGCATCAGCCTGGTTGTGACAAATCCTTAAACTTATCAGAAGTGTCAGCTGTGTTTCAGGACTGACCCTGGAGGCAGTGACAGTAAAGAGACTGATAGCAAAATTAGGGGCCATTATGACTAATGCTGCTCATCATCACCATGACACAGACATATTTCATGATGATGTGCTAAGAGACAATATATTGGCTCTTTTTTCAAAACTGGGGCTCACATTTTGCTCATTTTTACTTTTGCCAGTTACAGCATGTACATTAGCATCGATGCTTCTTTAGGGACAACACACATTAAATTCACACTGGTTATTGTCTTGCACTTAAATAATTGTACTTTGTATTTACTATTTTGCATTAAAACTTTATGTTCTGTGTAGCTGCTGGGACATTTGAAATTCCCCTTGGTGATCAATAAAGTACTATTCATCTATATTGCTAGCCCAGCAAGAAAACCACCAACATAACAGAGGGCAAGGGACAGTCCCAGTAGGCATTTCTTGCAGAAGTGACCACACTGCCAGTTAGGCCATACCTCTGTATTTCATTTTTGTGTTGAAGGTGCATCTAAATAGCAGAGGACCAGTTAAAAAAAAGCAGATAAAGTCATTTAACTGCCAGGAAGAAACATATGCCCCCCCAGATTGGGATAAAGGAAAATCAGTTGCCCTTTTAAGAGGAAAAGTAGACATGCTTACAAAGTTAAAATAGAAAACAAACTCACTCTGAATAACATGAAGGATGATTGGAATGGACTGGGACTCAAGCAATCCAGTCCTCAGGTGCTAGAAGGGGATGTGGACTGGACTTTCAGCAAGTCATTCCAGTGTGTGTTCAGACCAAAGTGTGTGTGGATATTTATTTTTTATTTACTTATCTATCTATTTATGCTTTTATTGATTTAAGGAGCTTCAGTTAAAAGCCTAATTTGCTTCTGGGGACAAATAAAGTTCATTCATTCTATCTATCAATATGTCTATTGTGCTGCCTTGCCAACATGTCTCTTTTAAGGATAAGCAGGGTTCAGGTTTACAGGAACAGCATAGTCTACTGTCCCTAAACCCATAAAATACAGACCCAACCCCACAGGCGTTAGGGTTTAAGGGCTTCAGTTGCCGATAACCTAGACAGCTTATATTTTTAAAGTGAATTGAGCAAAGGCAAAGTGGTGGCAGAAAGATTCTAGTAGAAATAGAATGAGCATAATAGACAGAGCAATCTTGAAAGATAATGGGTTTTTCTGTAGCTAGCAAATGAGGGTGATGAACAAGAAATTCATGTGATTGACCAGGACATTGACAAGTGTTAACAGGCCCACCAAGGTTGCTTCTCTTTCTATTTTCTTTTATAATTTCCCTATTATTTTTTTTATTTTAATAGAATAAATTTGATATTTTTGTGAAAGGCTTGGCTTTCTTTTGCATTATTTCAGGTGTAGAGAAACACAAAGGGTGCTCTGGTAATGCAGTATATTTTATACTTTTTTGGTAAATAATGAACAATAATCTTCTGCTATTTATTTATCTTTTGTGTTCAAATGCATTTATTAACATCAAAAAAAACCTATTTTACAGTACTGCTCATTAAAGCCTCTAAAGATGATGTAGTTTTCTCATATGCCTCTCTAAACAAACAAACAAATAAATAAATAAATAAATAAATAAATAACAAGTACGTCTGCATCTAGGAGAGGGGTTGAGGGATCACTATACTGTGACAAAAGCTTCATGAAAGGTTAAATACCATTGTGAGATTCCATTGCATGGAAGGCCATGTTGGCTGCATATTTTCATTTCAAGCATTTGCTTAATTAGTAATTACAGTAATTACTGCTGTTAATGGAACATATCTTGTTCGATTTTAATTTTCTCAAATTTTAAAAATGAAAACCGTAAATTGTTTCATGAAGCCAAACAGTAATGAAATGCAAAGTAGAGGTGTAAAATAACAAAATACAACTACTTTGGTGCTTTACTTGCACATTTTTCAGCTATTTCTACTTTAATTCAGTACATGTCATTCACGGCTGCTTTTACTTTTATCCCACTACATTTTTAGGTCAAATAGCATATACTATTTACTTCATTACATTTTCCAACAAGTTCTTGTCACTCTTAGTCTTGCTGAAGAGGGATGAAATAATAAATATATGTCTGGAAACAACCATGAGAGAATTTTACATAAAACATGGCTGGAACAATTAGACAGTGGAGTATTAGAGATGCTCTTGTTAATCTGGTCTGAGAGACGGCAAGCTTCTGATTATAGTGAACAGTCTACAGATGAAAAATCTCCAAAAAAAAAAAACATATTAGACATATAAATGTGTGTGATGTGTGCAGAGAGCACATTTTTAAAATAAACATAATATGTTTAAAATTAAATTAAACATAGCCTGATGCTAGTGAAAAACCTTTCTTTAGTGTCAGATTATATAATGGATGAATGGTAAAAGTGAACAATATGTTGTGGCGGCTGCTGTGTGTGCTCTCTTTTGTTCAGTGTTGTAATGATATGTAGGTGTTCATGTGATCTTGAAAGAATTGGCAACTATATTCATGAGAATATGAACAGCAAAATATGCATTTGAAGTAAATGGTGTGTCACACTCCATCAAAATGACTGCCGTTAAGACAGCTAATAACGTAGTTTCAGAACTTGAAACACCTGAATCACCAAATCTGCCTAACAAAACCAGTAGATGCACAGATGAGGCTGCACAACATCCACCTTCTGACTGCATGTCTAAATGAATAACTAAAGAAACTTAACATTACTGCCTAATTGGAAAAGCAAAAGTGCCATGAATAAAATAGCCACACACAGCATGGTAACAGATTGTACATCCATAGACCACAATGCTTATCTAAACTCCACGTGGTGTGCTGCCCAAGGTGGGTTAAAAAGATGCGACGTTGATTTGAATACACCGGGGACTTGATTTTAAAAAGAAGCTTCCTGCTTTTAGGATTTTAGCATCATTCTTAATCCATTATATTATAGGGTTGTTTTTAACCTCCACAAACACTGTTTTTAAGGATTATTTATTTATTGGAGAAGATTTCAGTGCACTATTTACTTGGACACTTTGATTTGTTTGTTTTTGGATTGTTTTATTAAATGCACTTGAGCACTATTACACTACCCCTTGCTATGTAACAGTTCTCATTTTCCCGGTTCATCCTTGGTTACATAATTGACAGTGGCAGGTTTGAGAGGTTCCTGAAGGCAATAGGGGAAGTGGAGCCAAGCTGCACCTTCACAGCAGGGAGGACCCAGGACACAAACCCTGGTCTCCTACACTATGAGGCAGCTGCATTACCACTGTGCCACCATGCCGTCCCACATTAAATCATAATAATTCATTCAATATTATAACACGGTGAACAGTGTGGAACAATATATAATACTTGCAAGTACATACTGTATGTAATTGAATATTAATGTTGCTTGCTAAGTATTTATTTTCTATTGTTTTTTGTCATCTGTTCTGTGGAGACATGTATGTATGAATTACCCTGTAATATGTACATATAAAAATAAACTTGACTTAACCTGTAACTGGTTACTAATTACAAAAGTGTCTGGAAAACTTTGCAGCCACTGTGACCCTGCAGGATCTGAGTTTGGCAACCTTGTTCTATTGTATTTTGGGGGAAACGTGGCAAATTTGATGGCACCTTCTTTTGATTATATTCCTATGTATTAGGTGCACAAGTCTGAACAGCAGTGTAACAGCAAAATTATTGGAATTATTGACTCTCCGATAACAGAAAATAAAAACTATTTTAGCAGGTTCTGTTTCTTGCATCAAAAAGCTTTCCAAAAACGGTCAATATGAAGAGTTTTAGAATCAATACACCTGACATCTTACCGCATTCGTGTATTGCCAAACGTCTCTTGATATGGATCTGAATTGGTAAAACTCATACAAATAAAATCTCAGCACATAAAACTAAGGAAAACGGATGTAATTGTTACCTAACAGCCCAGTAACCACTAGTTAACCATCACGCACTTTTTGGTAACGAATTAGATGGAGAAAGTGTTTCCATTCAGTGCTGAATAAACCATTTTCTTAGCATGCCCTCGGGGTGCCTTTGCTGCAGTTCCATGCCAAGTTCATGTTACTCCAACGGGGCCCTCGGCTTGAAACATCACTGGGGTAAAATGCTAACTACCTACTGCATTAAGTACGTTAGCATCATCTTGAAATGCCTTTTGCGGTGCGATTCCGCGTATCTGCTCCATTTGTCAGGTGTAAGTGTAAAAATCACATACACTTGTAACAAATGTAAATTTTGTAACCATGCCGTATTTTATTTTAATATCTTCTGACCTAAAAAGATGAGCATAAAGATTCGGTGTACTTTGCAACCATTTAATTATAGGACATGATGGAGATAAATGGATATAGAAAATATGAGGTTTGTATGACCAATATACGTCTCGGCAACTGTCAAGTCACAACAGTTAGGTAAAGAAACCTCCACGTTAAGGCTATGTTACTGTCGACATTTTGTTTAATGTGAACACACCAAAGTTGCATACCCAGTATTATATATGCGGTGTCGACTGGTAGAGTTGCCGTTTGCGTGGGAATCACACTTAACTAAATTCGTGCCCTTAAACACAATGCTCACACACATCCCCTTTCATCGAGAGAACGCGCACGTAGGAGACGTCATCCTATAAGCTCCACCTCTTACTTACCGGAACGCAGAGCGCGCTTAGCAAGCAATGCGCGTTCATCGCATTCAGTTAGACGAGGTGCACACGCACACGCTGAGTCTGCTAGTGAAGGGAGAGGAAAGAGGAGAGAAGAGAAGCACGAAGCGTAGAACCAACTTGAAGCCTTCCATGCGAAAGTCCTCTTCACTGAGTGAAGGTAATGAACGGCCATTCTTTTATTGTGCTTAATATCATCTGCAACAGTTTCTTGTCAGAGAGCTGTCCTTTTTGTTTTTTTATGCCTTTAATTTTATTTTCCTCTGTACACTGCATTTTTTGTTCTCGTCTTGGTGCACCCCCGCATTCCTCACCTCAGCAGTAAGAAGGTAATGGTGTCGTTAGCAAGCCGGTGACATGTATTTTGTTCTCCCCTGACTTGAAAAAAAATGTTTTTCTTTTACTTGCAGCCACCCTAGCATGAGGCACGAGAACATTTAAAGTTGAGCGGTTTGAAATGCCGTTTTAGAGCGATCTATGATCACCAGAAAGCGGATAACTCGCGGAGGTTCTCGGCATAGAGATTTATGCATGCCAGCAGAAATGTCAACGGTTAAATTATGTTAAATAGAGCGGAATAAAATCGAAATACTAATGACAAGAAAACACAATCCCTCGTACACATATCCCGAAATGAATCCGTTTCAAGGAACGTTTTTAAAAGAAGATGCAAGGAGATCTGGTCCTTGTGTATTTTTATAGGAAGAGCACTGGCGTTTTGGGAGGATATAATTAAATGGAAAATATGCATTTACTTTCCACTTAGCACTTGCTGAAGACATGTTGTGAGCCATGTGTATTTATTTAGTATTCAGTTTTTATCCAAAGCAATTGTCAAATCCCCTGAGCTTGTAGACAAAAATGTCTGACTCGAGTACAGAATCAGTTATTCTCAAGTGAAAATTAACTGGATTGGCGGTAGAGTGCCGTTATAGCTAAAACGACTGGGTTCCTAATCGCAGCGGGTCACTCAATCGGTAGAGCAAATTGTTCGAGTGTGAATGAATGCGAGTGGCCATGTGCTGGTTCAGGAAATGGATGGATGTTTAAAATCACTTGGGCAGTAGAGTGTTTTCTTTTTATGACTGAAATAAAGAAAAAAACGCATTTGTAAGTAAATACACAATTATTCAGTATTCTGTATGTGTTAGAAGTACAGTAGAAGAGAATGAGAAAGAGTTTCAGTTTGCACGGCACACAGGAATTCATATTTGTATGTTTCCTCAAGGTAGTTCATATATTACTGTATCTATCACCACTGAGCGTCTATTTTCACTTTTCATACTCCAAGCAAAAGGTATACTGTAATACATTTGGCCACATGCACTTCTGGTGCTCATTTGTAGCCCCGGATTGGTCCAATTTTTAGTTTGGAATTTTTTTTTTAAAATATATTTTATAGGCCTTATTCATTTAAGTGATTAACTTTTTTGTAAAATGAAAAAGATTTGGATTTTAAATTACGTGGTTGTATTTTATTAACAGAATATACCTGCTTCCAGATATGTTTTCACTGTTGGAGTTCATGTTTTAGTAGGTACAGGTACTTGCGTAGTAACCTGGAATAAAGCTTAATGAATGTGTATATGTTTGCTAGAATATTTATTAATTTATAACTGCAGTATTATGAAAGAACCAAAAATGGTGTATTTTCATTGATGCAGTGCAGTTTGGTGAATAAACTATTGGCTGTCTGTTGAATGTTCCATGACACTCTTATGCTGCTTATTCAAAACTGCCTGGAGCTGGATTTTGTTTTAGGAGGATCCTGGAACCAAAACTATATAATTCTGACTTCATGGTTTATTCATCTCTGTTTTTAGATGCCACGCCATGAGATTATCCCATCAATCAATCAATCAACATTTATTTATATAGCACATATTCATACAAAAAAATGTAGCTCAAAGTGCTTTACAAAATGAATAGAAAAATAGAAGACACAATAAAAAATAAACATAAGTCAACATTAATTAACATAGAATAAGTAAGGTCCGATGGCCAGGGTGGACAGAAAAAAAAAAAAAACTCCAAAGCTGGAGAAAAAAAAAAAAATCTGTAGGGGTTACAGACCACGAGACTGCCCAGTCCCTTTTGGGCAATCTACCTAACATAAATCAAACAGTCCTCTTTGTATTTATCCCAAGATGAACTTGTCTTAATGCACATTTACAGTAACAAGTCAATTTGTTGGGTTTACGACTGTTGCAGTGTTTACTTGACCTGTGTACTAGCAGCAGAGTAAGTGCCATTGTAGTGTGCATTTTGGAGACAGGGAAGTACCACATAGTTCCTTACTAGCCTAACCCACCTATTGAGCAGGTTTAACCAACTCAGTATTGTGGTGATGGTTTAAAATAAAAACCTGCTCACATCACGTTCGTTCTTCAGTTAGGGTTCTTTATGAATATTGTCTAACATTTGGGAAGGTACTGTGCACCTTTTGGTGAAACTAACACTGGGACAATTAAGGGCAAATTTCACACAAATATTAGAAAGATTTTCTTCTTGCAAAGAACCATAGACATATGGAATATGTTCCCATGTAGCATGGTAGAGTGTAGGGCATTAGGAACCTTTCGCTTTCAACTCCTTGTCATTTTATAGAATCTTGATGAACAGGATTGGCACGCTTGAATTACAGAGTGGCCTGTTCTTATCACAATGCTTCTAATGTTTTAATGAAATTGGGCTTATGAACATTATTAGAATAACCTTTGTGTATAATAGCTGACAGTTATAAAAATTGTCAGGGAATTGGCAATTGGTTATTTCACTACTTTTTCTTTATCTATGAAAATGGAAAATATTTTTCAGTACTTTCCAGATAATTATCATCTGCTAGTAATGTACTATCTAGTGTGATGTACAGTGCATCCGGAAAGTTTTCACAGCGCATCACTTTTTCCACATTTTATTATGTTACAGCCTTATTCCAAAATGGATTAAATTCATTTTTTTCCTCAGAATTCTACACACAACACCCCATAATGACAACGTAAAAAAAATGTACTTAATTGGAGTCCACCTGTGGTAAATTCAGTTGATTGGACATGATTTGGAAAGGCACACACCTGTCTATATAAGGTCCCACAGTTGACAGTTCATGTCCGAGCACAAACCAAGCATGAAGTCAAAGGAATTGTCTGTAGACCTCCAAGACAGGATTGTCTTGAGGCACAAATCTGGGGAAGGTTACAGAAAAATTTCTGCTGCTTTGAAGGTCCCAATGAGTACAGTGGCCTCCATCATCCATAAGTGGAAGAAGTTTAAAACCAACAGGACTCTTCCTAGAGCTGGCCGGCCATCTAAACGGAGCGATCGGGAAAGAAGGGCCTTAGTCAGGGAGAGAGAGAACCTTCCAGAAGGACAACCATCTCTGCATCAATCCACCAATCAGGCCTGTATGGTAGAGTGGCCAGACAGAAGCCACTCCTTAGTAAAAGGCACGTGGCAGCCCACCTGGAGTTTGCCAAAAGGCACCTGAAGGACTCTCAGACCATGAGAAACAAAATTCACTGGTCTGATGAGACAAAGATTGAACTCTTTGGTGTGAATGCCAGGTGTCACGTTTGGAGGAAACCAGGCACCGCTCATCACCAGGCCAATACCATCCCTACAGTGAAGCATGGTGGTGGCAGCATCATGTTGTGGGGATGTTTTTCAGCGGCAGGAACTGGGAGACTAGTCAGGATAAAGGGAAAGATGACTGCAGCAATGTACAGAGACATCCTGGATGAAAACCTGCTCCAGAGCGCTCTTGACCTCAGACTGGGGCGACGGTTCATTTTTCAGCAAGACAACGACCCTAAGCACACAGTCAAGATATCAAAGGAGTGGCTTCAGGACAACTCGGCGAATGTCCTTGAGTGGCCCAGCCAGAGCCCAGACTTGAATCCGATTGAACATCTCTGGAGAGATCTTAAAATGGCTGTGCACCGACGCTTCCCATCCAACCTGATGGAGCTTGAGAGGTGCTGCAAAGAGGAATGGGCGAAACTGGCTAAGGATAGGTGTGCCAAGCTTGTGGCATCATATTCAAAAAGACTTGAGGCTGTAATTGCTGCCCAAGGTGCATCAACAAAGTATTGAGCAAAGGCTGTGAATGCTTATGTACATGTGATTTCTCAGTTTTTTTTATTTTTGATACATTTGCAACAACCTCAAGTAAACTTTTTTCATGTTGTCATTATGGGGTGTTGTGTGTAGAATTCTGAGGAAAAAAATGAATTTAATCCATTTTGGAATAAGGCTGTAACATAACAAAATGTGGAAAAAGTGATACGCTGTGAATACTTTCTGGATGCACTGTAAGTACATTGCTTGTGCAATACTATCTCAGGTGCAACTGATCCAGGTAGTCCAAAGGTTTAGCATTATGGGAACAGAGACCTATCATTGAAAAGTCATTGTATTACCTATATTTATGATTTGCAACAACTAAACTGATGTAGAATTTTTAAAGGATCATTAAGTATTTCTTCTAGGTCAAGTGTACTCTATTGCTTGGTAACTGCAATTGATATCTTAAGCTACAAGTCTTATGTCTTCCTTGTGCATAATAGTTAATACCAAATTAGTTTTTGCATGGAACAATCAACCCTTAGGTTGCTTAGGAGCATTTGAACTTCACAATGATGTTTTTGAGATATTTGGCCTCATTTTATTGTATGCCTAACCTTTGCCTTTTTTCATAACTGGAGTGCTTGGCCATACTTGACAACTACAGTATATCTTTAGAATTCTTATCTTTATTGGACACCTATTATAGGAGGAGGTGTAGAAGCTTCTGAGGGGCCACCACAGTTGGCTCCATTACATCTAGGGGGCAGTTTCAGCGTGCTTGGTTATATGCAGCACAGAATCAATCTTGGCATGTCCAAGCCATAATACACTCTCTCTTGGTTTTAATACTATTGATGATCATCTTGTAGTCACACATTTTTGGAACCAAACATCAATTTCCTTGCTTTGGGTTCACACTGTTTTGTCACTTGTTTTTAAGTCTACTCTACAGCAGTTTCTGGATATAACTTTTTAACTCTGTAGAACTCTAAATTGGCTGATCTCAACAGTCTATCTGCTTTGTAAGCTTTATGATAATTAAGTTGGAGTGCTGCTTTACACAAACTCTTAAGGTGCTGGAACACCTCCTGATAATAGAGAACTGACAAGACAGACTTTAAGAAAGTGAGAGAGAAGAGACTGAAATATTGGCTTTTCATTTACAAAAAGTGGAGTAATAAATTGAGAAAAAGGAATCTGAGTTCTCCTTTGCTTTGGGAGGAACCCTGAGACATACAGTGTATGTTGTCCAGCTGAACTTGGAGTGAAAGAAAAGGGGCCCCACTGTCAGAGAGATGTGTCTTTAATAGGAATTAAAGTAGTTTCTTTTTAAATAGGTTCAGACATTCTTGTTTTGTGTTTTAATTAAATTGACACTCCTTACGGGAGTGTGAACAATGAAAGTGCTTGTTTAATTTTGATAATAAAAAAATAAACATGTAATGGTGTGCAGATAATCTGTAAAAATACCAAGGATAACAACTTTGTATAGGACACAAGGTTTCTACACAGCAGGAGCTTAGTATAAAAACATTTTTAAAAGGTAAAAGAAAACAATTGGTATGAGATTTGGCCAGTTCTGGTAATTTGTGGTCAGCCCTGGCCCTACAAAACCTAATTATATCATCCATAGATACAACATCCACAAAACTGCACCCATCACGACTCAGAGAATGATACCCTTTCAAGCACAGGATCCACTGTCTCTAGAACTCTTATATGAACAACTGGATACAGATTAACAGATGCTTCATGTTTTATTTAAAAATGTGGGAATATCAAGTCAAGTGTGATTATAGTGTTTATTTAAAAAATAAATATAAAAAAAGAGTATGCACTGTACTTTTAGTGGTGTGCATTTGTGTGGTTTTCTTTTTTTGTTTGTTTTGTTTTGCTAAAAATACTGAAAAAGTCAATGAAAGTTTTGGCTATGCTTTTTTAAGTAAGGAAACATTTTTAAGTTTTAAAGCTGTAATATAATGTGAATAACATAAACCATAGTAAAATTAAGACTTTAAAACATCAAAACAGTATCTTTTAACCAAATTGTGTGTAACTTTTGTGAATAAAAACATTAATCTATTTGTCTTGCTAATCATTTTGCATTTACTAGGTTAATTTTCAGATGCCAAGAGCTAACACGTTTGCGTATAATAGGTAAAATACAATATTTCATGTCTTTTCAAAATTAATTAATTAAAGTACACCCTAGAACCTTTCAAAAATGTTTCTAATCCTGAAACATTATTCAGGAACCTTCAGGCTTAATTCCAAATGTGTAGTCCTTTTAAATACTACTTTTTCCCTTTGAAAGTCACCATTGCTTATTAAATTCTAAGTTGTATACAGTATATGGCTATAAAATATATATTGGTGACATTGTGAGAGATGACATTCAATATTCCTTTTTACTTTTATAAATTAGCCTTTGGTATCAAATTCCAGTACTATCTATAAAGCAAGTATTTAAAAATTAATTAGTTTTTTGACAAGTGGCTAACCTGTTCTGTGGTGCATTATTTATCCACTCAATTCTAAGAAGTGCAGACAACAGTAACAGTGCATCTGTAGAAAATAATTGCCAGTGTAGGGCAGAGTACAGGGTTTAAAAAAAAAAAAAAAATAGTGCAGCCGGTCTGTTGTGGTGGCTCCTGTAGTCTGCAGTAAATGTAATCAATAATCACATCATTGTTGTGATGTATGTTTTAAATAGTTATGCAGACATAAAATAATTTTTTCTATTTTCACCTATTTAAACATAGATTTAGTGTGCATTTATGCAGAAATATAACATTATTTAATTTTTGTCCTTGTTCAAGATAAAACTATTTGTAGGCTATAAGGAAAGTTCTGTTTCAAATGTAATCCTGCAGAGACAAACCAAGACAGAGATCAATGCCAAGACCAACATATTTTATGCAACTAATTATTTTAAGGGCAGCATGGTGACATAGTGGTAGTGCTGCAGCTTTATAGTAAGGAGACCAGAGTTCGAGTCCTGGGTCTTCCCTGCATGGAGTTTGCATGTTCTCCCTGTGTCTGTGTAGGCTCCCTCCCACTGCCCAAAGACATGCAGGTTAGGTGAATTGATGATACTAAATTGGCCCTAGTGTGTGACTGGGGTGTGCGTGTTCATCCTGTGATGGACTGGCACCCTGTCCAGGGTTTGTTCCTGACATGCGCCCTGTGCTATCTGGAATAGGCTTCAGCAGACTCACACAGCCCTGTTCAGGACTAGGCGGGTTAGAAAATGACTAACTGAGTAACTATTTTAAATAGTATTTGATTAGGATAATAAAGGAGCAGTTAACACATCCTGTCTAACTGGGACAATGGCTTAGTATCTGAGTCTTCCATGCAGGAAATCACCAAGTTGTCCAGTCTTTGGACCTCGTCTCTAAACTGCTACTGACTCCACAGCAGACAATGAAACTCCCCAATAATCCTGTTTCTCCTGTAACACTCCTGGTATACCAAAGATTCTGATGATGTACTACCATCCTGTGTATTTTCAGGTGTTTGTATCATGACTTTATATCAGTGTTTTAAAGCCAAGCTAATTGCAGGTTTTTCAGTAAACTTTGTTGTTTTGATTTACTGTCACCTATTTTAAAGAACATGCAATTATCCAAGCCCATAATAAAAATTAACTGTGGGGGGACTGTGTGCCCCCTGTATACATAGATCCATGTCCTCAAAAGGAGTCCAAAGGAGTTAACATATATTTATTTTCAACCAACTGAATTGCTTACTTTCATAAGTTATTTCGCTGTTTGGGCTTGCCTTGAGTTTATTTATAGCCATGGAGCCCTGATAAAGAATTATTTTTTTTTCAAGTTGCAGTATTTTTAATGTTACAGCCAGCCAAAAGTACTGTGTAGGAATTTTAGATTAGTGTAAAATGAAAGGGGTAACTGCACTCTTGCCGAATTAATTTTTGGGACCCCCAGGCATCTAGTATAATCTTGGTACTGTGCAGCACTGAAAAATAAGAGTTTAAATTTTACAGAAATTTTAGTTTGTCTTGGAATTTTTTTTCTGCAATTACAAAATAAGTTATTTTTTAAAGGGTAATATGTCCTTGCATTCACTTTTATTTTACAGTGTGTACTTAAGAGTAAGGTGCAACTGTGATGGAATGCTTTTTAGGAGTGTTGTTTGAAACCATTAATAGTTTATGTAACTGACAATTTTTGGTTTTCTCACTTGGCTAAGTATTGTGCCTTGTGGTATTAGGTAAATTTTTGACCAATGTGCTGTTCCAAGACCCATCATTCCCAGCTTTGAAAGAACTTGTCCTTTTACATAATATGGGTGTGTCTAATTGAAAACAGACAGGGAAAGAGAGATGATGTCTATCTGAGGCTACATTAACTCTCACTGAGATTCCAATGCTGGAAATTATAGTGGTAATCAGTTAGCTAGATGTCTGTGTTATACTTGGAAGTTATGCAGTGTTTGGAGAAATTCATTTTAGCTTAGACTGGAACAACATGAGATTGAGCATCACAGCTAATTGACTGGTAAGCTTAGCTTAACTTGCTAACTTGCATTTCTGTTAGTATAAAAATATTTTATACAAGTAGAGGAAGGAACAGGGAAGCAAGTTTTTGAGGACAACAGGACGTTTAGTGTAATATGTGTGAACGGAACCCGGGCACAGACAGGCAGACATGTTGTTTTCCACCACCACATGTTTATTTACAATATTTACAAGTTTAAAGTGCACACAAACCCCCCAAAGTCCTGGCCACACAACGTCTTTCTTCGGGCCGCCTCTACTCTCTCTCCTCCTGCCTCCACCCGACTCCCGCCTCGAATGAAGGGAGGCGGCCCCTTTTATTCTCACCCGGATGTGCTCTAGGTGGATTCCGGCAATCACCCGCCGACATTCCCCTGTGTGGCGGAAGTGCCGGCTGCATCCCCGGAAGCATTCCGGGTGTCCCTGCTCTTCTTCCCCCCCCAGCAGTTCCTGGTGTGAAGGAAGTGCTGAGGTCCAGGGCTCCAAAGGCTTTGGGGTGCCCCCTGGCGGTGACAACGGACCCCTACAGGGTTGGGTTTTCCAAGCCCTCTACCCGTGGCCCCCAAAGCAACCAGGATGGCAGCCCACACGTGATCCCAGGTGGGCACATGCCCTCTTCCAGTCCTTCATGGCATCCCGGCCGGGTCGTCGCCCCTGGCATCCCTGACAGTGCCCCACAGCCAGCGAAGAGCACTCGGGAGAAGCAGCACGTTCCACGAGGGCAGCTTACCTCTGAAGTGGGTCCTACTCCTGAGCCACCGAGGTCCAACTCGGCATCCCGGGGCCTGCTCCTTCGGCACCATCTCTGAGGACTCCGTGCCCCTTTGGTTAGAGCCACTCGCACCCTCCTAGCCTCCGCCAGCCGTGGCGACACCCCCTCACCAGCGGAGTGTCCTTCTGGCAGACGGCCCGTCTCCTGAGGGCAGGTTCCCAATGAAGCGAGTCCTACTGCTTGTCCAGGGTCCAGTCCTGAAAAGAATAGAAACAAGGGGGCAGAGCCGCTGCCTGGACACCCTTCCCTGGTGTCCCTCTGCGATGCGCAGTGGCAGCGCTCCCCGCGCCGACCGGTACCCCGGCACTTGCCTGTTCGGCACCCCCTCCGCGGGTTCAGTGCCCCTCCTGTCAGTGTAACAGACGGGACCACCTGCAGTCCTTTCCTCTCCGCTGACCGCACCCAGCACCACGTCCCTTCCTATCGGAGGAACCGGCATTCACCCTTTCGATTCCTCCTGTCACTCTGGGATGCCCTGACGGTCTGAGTCTCCTCACTGTGTAAAAAGAGACTCCTTACTGTCTGCGTCCCTGTAGAGAAGCGCGAGACTGCCGCCGACTCGGGGGGTGGGGCGCTAGGACCTGGGGCACTCAACAGCCCGTGTCCTGCCAGCCCTCTGGCTGTCTCTCCCCTCATCGCACGCACAGCCCCCTGCACTGCATTCACTGTCGGAGGTCTGCTTACTCGATGCTGATCGTTGGTATCACAGCCAATCTCGGCAGACCCTCCTTTATGCTGTACGGGGCGGCTGTACTCACCTTCCCCGCCGTACTCCTCCGGCTGAAGAATCCAGCGTTTCGCCATCTAATTGCTATCCACAGCTCTTTGATTGACACGACCGCCTTCATCTCCAGTACCCGCAATTCCGCCCAGAGGGCACGTAGTACCTGCGACAAATGCTGCTCCGTGGGCTGAAGGCACGCCTCCAGCTCCGACAGAGCAGCCGGTAAAGACAGGAAGTTAACCGACGTGGAGCTTACCTGTCCGTCAGCCCCAGACGTCGGCAACTTCCTGTGGGCCTCTTCCTCCAGCCCAGTCGGGTTTCCCCCGGCATGTGATGGACATTCCTTCGTCCCGCCTCTCTCCAGTCATTGGCGGGCACGCAAGACACACCATCCAATCGCGTGCCTGTCATGGGGAGGGACTTCTGGTCCGCGGCCATTTTGGCTCCCCTCCTGTGGCGGTGACGTTTCATCAGCTCCCGCAGGCGTTGCCGCACTGTCGAAGCCCCGCCGACCAGCAAGCGTCCCTGACCCTGCCTGCAAGATAGAACACACGCCCGGCCCCCCAGGGCTGGCTGCCATTCACCTCCCGGGTCCCGTCCAATCTTTCCTCGCCGTGGCCTTTCTAGACGCGATGCTGTCCTGGGCACCTCCGGCTCCACACACCGTCAGTCCGCCTCATGGGAAAACGGCTCTCCTGCGGACCCATGGTGGTCCGTGGGGTACTTTTCCCCAGTGGGGCTGTGTGCACGCCGCTCCTGCCGAACAAGATTTTTTTGTACAGGTCTCCGCCTTGTGAACGGAACCCGGGCACAGACAGGCAGATATGTTGTTTTCCACCACCACACGTTTATTTACAATATTTACAAGTTTAAAGTGCACACAAACCCCCCAAAGTCCTGGCCACACAACGTCTTTCTTCGGGCCGCCTCTACTCTCTCTCCTCCTGCCTCCACCCGACTCCAGCCTCAAATGAAGGGAGGCGGCCCTTTTTATTATCACCCGGATGTGCTCCAGGTGGGTTCCGGCAATCACCCGCTGACACTCCCCTGTGTGGCGGAAGTGCCAGCTGCATCCCCGGAAGCACTCCAGGTGTCCCTGCTCTTCTTCCCCCCCCAACACTTCCTGGTGTGGCGGAAGTGCTGAGGTCCAGGGCTCCAAAGGCATCGGGGCGCCCCCTGGCGGTGACAACGGGCCCCTACAGGGTTGGGTTTCCAAGCCCTGTACCCGTGGACCCCAAAGCAACCAGGGTGGCGGCCCCCACGTGATCCCTGGTGGTTGCACGCCCTCGTCTGGTCCTTCATTGCATCCCGGCCGGGTCGTCGCCCCTGGCATCCCTGACATATGGTAAAAAAAGAAAAGTCACACATGATAAAATTAATAATTATAATGGAAAGCCCTCTCCTTATGTGAAATAAATGGAAAGTGTATGTATGCTATGTAACCAATTTTATTAACATGGTATTCAACAACACAATACTACCTGCAAGTTCTTTTAAAAAATATTTTAAACCTTTAAATGAAGTGGCTGATTTTAGTTACAGGCCGGTAATTCAGAGAGTGGAAAGTATTTAGTATTAGGTAAATAGTGATTACTGAGTTATTTTGAGAAGAGCGGACTGCTCTTGTAAGAATGTTTTCTAATATGGTAAGGCTGTGTGTTTGTGTGCAGCAACCTACAATATACCCTACTAGTAATAGCAAGCACTGACTAAGAAAAATTATTACTGGGGCAGCAAGGAGGTGCCAGCTTTAGTGCTCCTGCCTCACTAATCCAGCACCTTGGATTTAGAAACTAATTGCCCAGTGTAGACCAAAGTACAGGGTTAAAAAATAAATAAATAGTGCAGCCAGTTGGTTGTGGTGGCTCCTGTAGTCTGCAGTAAATGTACAGTAATCAATAATGAAATCATCGCTGTGCTCTGTTTTAAATGGCTATACAGACATATAACTATTTTTTGCTATTTTTACATAAACAGATTTAGCTTGCATCTATACAAATATATAACATTATTTATTTAATCCTTGTACAAGGTAAAACTATTTGTAGGCTGTAAGCAAAGTTCTGTTTCAAATGTAACCATGCAGAGACAAACCACAAGATAGAGCTAAATGCCAAAACAAAAGTTGTTTATGTAACAAATTATTTTAAAAGGTATTTTAATAGGAAAATAAAAAGAGGAGTTAACTTTCTCTGTCTATCTGGGACAATGGCATAGTATCAGAGTACTGTCATGCAGGAATTCACCAAGTTGCCCAGTCTTTGGACCTTGTCTCTAAACCGCTACTAACTCCACAGCTGACAAAGAAACTCTCCCACAACCCTGTATCTCGCCTAACACCTTCTTGGTATCGCAGAGATTCTAATTCTGATGATGTACTTACCTTCATGTGTATTTTCAGTTGTTTGTGTCAAGACTTTACATCAGTGTTTTTAAAGCTAAGCTAAATTAAATTTTTTTTGTGACCTATTTTGTACTGTTTAGGATTTATGCAAACAACATGCAATTTATTCAAGCCCGTAATAATAAGTAAACTTTTAGGGATTGTGTGCCCCCTTTATGTATGTATGTATGTAATATTGTGGCACGTGGCTGGGGGTGGTACCCAGCCAGGAGGACCGGAGGAGGGCTTGTGCCTCCTCCAGACCACGAGGGGGCTACCGACCTGTTTTTGTTGGGGGCCACAGGTAGAGGGCTTGGAAGCCCAACCCTGTAGGGGCCCTTGGTCACCGCCAGGGGGCACCCCAATGCCTTGGGAGCCCTGGACCTCAGCACTTCCGCCACACCAGGAAGTGCTGGGGGTAAGAGAAGCAGGGACACCCGGAGTGCTTCCATGGGTACAGCCGGCACTTCCGTCACACTGGGGCGTGTCGCCGGGAAGCACCTGGAGCAAATCGGGGTGTGGATAAAAGGGGCCGCCTCCCTTCATTTGAGGCTGGAGTGGGGTGAGGAGAGGACGAAGCAGGAGAAGCGAGAGTGGAGGCGGCCTGAAGAAGGAGAAAGGCAGAGTGTGTGAGAGGCCTGGACTTGTGGGGTGTGTGGAGCACTTTAATAACTTTGTAAATAAACGTGTGGTGGTGCATAATAACATGTCTACCTGTCTGTGTTCGGGGCTTGTTCCACAATATATTATATTATATATATATATATATATATATATATATATAATTTCCTCAAAAGGAGTCCAAATCAGTCCACAAATATTTATTATCAACCAACTGAATTGCCAAGTTTAGTGCTACTGCCTCATGCCTTGGGTCTGAATCCAAATCCATTTTGTCATTGCTACAACCTGTGGGGATTCTGCACATTCTTCTGTGTCTTCTTTTCACTTAGTGTAAATCCCAAAGGCTTGTGTCTTAACAGGATCGCTGATTTTAAATTGGCCCAGTGTTAGTGTGTTTGGCTGGCACCCTGCCTGTTGTTTGGTGCTGTCTTGCACCCACTGCTCTTGAGGATTGTGGGCAGCCTGCAACTATCGTAACTAGATTATACAAGTTTGTGCATGTTGCGGTATGTTAACTTCAGTGCCTTAACTCTGCTGTTCTTCAGTCCTTTTTATTGTTAACTTATTCATATCTGTCAGGCCACAAGCACCTTTAGATATATTTTATAAAAAAAAAAAAACTTGCCTATTTGTTAGTATCCATAAAGCACAGTGTTTTGTTTTAACTTGATAACAGCATAAACAAAGGTTAATAACTTTACAAAAAAACATAAAGTAGACTTTTTTCCATTAACTGCACCTATTCGTGTCTGTCAAAATAGATTATTCTGTTATGCAGTCTGCTTGCTTGTCGGCTTCCTGTCAGCTTTTTTTGTTAACTTGTGTGATTAGTTACAGTATGATTACAGGCAAAAAAGTGTGGCACTGGGCAGGGGCAAGACCAATCGGGGCTTTAAAAAGTGAGGAAAAGATGCACTAACAGGGTCAAGACATATCACCACACCAATGCAGAAGGAGTAATATCACCAGTGGTTTTGTATTCTGCAGCTACCCAAGATGGCACAGAAAGATATGCTCCTAGAAACCGTAATGTGGCAAGAATAATTTTCATTCCTCATAATTATTAAGAGAGATAAACCATACACAGATGGTGAGAGAACCAAGTTAGAAAAAGTGGAAACAAAATAGAAGGTGAGTTTTAGAATCTCTTAGAGTACAAGGGGGGTGAGCCAGCCCATGTGCTAGACAGGGTTTAACCTGAGAACCAGAAGGGCTGCTGTAGATGATGATGTTGTTGTTGTTCTCTCTTTATTTGATGCTTCTCATTTAGTTTTTCCCTTCCTGACTTGTTTTAGTTATTATAAATAGTTTCTCATTGAGGTCCATTGCAAGAAACTGTAAGTAGCATACTAATAGGACTTCAGTCTCTATATGGTACTTGGCTGCAGACTGAACTTGTGTAGCACATTAAGCCCCACTGCAGTGAACACTGTCCTAATCCTGCTCTCATTTGTGAAGACCCCAAAGCAACCAATACAAAATTTAATGTCATTAGACTCTTGTAAAGTTACACAAACACTCAATGTCCTCTTTTGTCCATCGTGCTTTTTCAAGGTAGAAGAAGTGCATAGCAGTATTAAAGCAGCTTACTACTTTGGTATCTTATTTTAAATCAAAGATTATGTACATGCGCTTTTACAAAATGGCAAAACATACATGGAATATTAAATATCTAAGAATGGTCAGGTTTTTAATTAATTTTTAAAAAATTTAAATTCAACACAAGGGGTCATTTCACACTTGAGTTTGGGGAGGGGAGGGGGTGATGAGGAGCACAGTTTAAAAATTGATATTAATATTTTTTTAGATTTTTTTTAAAAGTATCCCAACTTATTCTTTCTGATTTTTACAGTAGTTTTTATAAAATTTTCAGTAGATAGTCATCAGCCAGTCTTTCACATATTTTATTTCTCCTATTTTAACTTTTAAATGAATTATGGTTTAGTTTTGATTTTTTAATGTAGTGATTTCTACCCATATTTAGCCAAAAACCCAGACTTGTCAAGAAAATGTTTCTTCAGTAGAGTAATAGAAAGAAATGTAAAATAAAATGTGTGATGAAAAGAAGTGTTTTTTATATATATATATATATATATATATATATATATATATATTTTGTGAGAGGGCAGCTCCCCTGGTTTACATTGGGGCCATGGGACTGGAGCTTAGAAGCTCAACCCTGTGCAGGCCCGTGGGCACCACAAGGGGGCACCTGGACAGTTCCTAAGCCATGGTCTACAGCACTTAGGCCACACCCTGGAAGTGCTGCTAGAAGAGGAACCGGATTCCATTGCAGCACTACCGCTACACCAGGAAATGCTGCCGGAACTTGATTGAGGAGCACCTGGAGCACTTCTGGGTGCGGTATAAAAGAGGCTGCCTCACTCCAGCAAGCGAGCTGGAGTCGGGAGGAAGAAGACGGAGCGTGTGGGAGAGGAGCAGAGGTGGTCGGAGAAAAGAAGAATGGATGGAGCTTTATTGGGGTTTGTGCATTGTGCTGTGCCAAAGAACAATAAACGTGTGTGTTCTGGACATTGTTGATCTGTGTGTCTGTCTGTAGCCGGGCTTCTACAATATATATATAGTATATCGTTTCTCCTGTCAGAGTATAATTTTCTGTTGTTAAACCGTTAATGTAAGGCTGTAAGCATTAAGAAATGTTATAGTTAACATCTGTTTAGCTTACATGGCGTAGTACTGATTAGCACCACTTTATAGCTGTAGCGTTATCTGTTCAAATCCAGTACCTCATTATCTGTGTGGAATCTGCCGATTCTCAGTTTGTCTCTGGTTTTTTTCTAGGTAATCCAGTTTTTCTCCCACATTCTCCAAGCCTTGTGGAATTGATTAAATGGTCCCTGTGTGAGTCTGGATGTGTGCATGAGTGGATCTAATAATGGACTGGTACCCTGTACAGGCCCTTTTCCTGCTGATAGGTGTTTGCTGCATTCTCCTCTGAATTGGAGTAAGCATGTTTGAGAATGACTATTACTTTTATTAGTTGGCTAGTGAACAAAACATATTTGCTTTGAGATTACCATGAACAGTTGACAAACCTAAAGGACATTTCTAAAATACCATAGCAGACTAGTATCCTGCAATGTCTTAATTTTCTGTTGAAATGTCCTTCTTTTTAGAGTTACAAAGGTAGCAGCCATAGCCATGGGTATATCACCACCCAATTTTCTTGAACATTATCCTATTCCTTGAGGATTATTTCTTGTGTTTTTATGTGTCACTGATTATACTTTTCAGATTCAGGTTTAAAGGCCATCAGATCACTATAGATATTTTAAATAAATGATTACAAGCATCTTTAAATTACTCGCATTGCAGCCATGAGTTGTTACCAATTAGTTTGTCAAATAAAAATAAGCAAAACTGAATACAAATGAACTAAATAATCCACATCAATTTCATAAATTTGTGTATTGATTTTAGCACAAAAATATATTTAAGCCTGTTTTTAGCTTTCAATTTAACAAAGTTTAGTCATGTTCATTCTAAAATGCAGTTTACACACCGGGCATTCCATGCCAACCATGACTTTGAATCCTCCTGATCACTTATGCAGTTACATTTAATGGCCAATTAATGAATTTGTATCTGCTTGTTCCAGTCAAGAGCAAATGCAACGTTTAGGTCACATCCTATTCATGTGAAATATGAAACGATGAAAAAATAATTAAAAACAAGATGCTGAATATTCTTGCAACAAACAAGTGAGATTGCATACCAAATAAATGTGTGGGAGTTTCAAACCCTGATGATATGTTGTTAGGGTTATTATGTGGGTGTAATTAGTCATCATTTTTTGGATCATACCTTCTATTTTACCCCATAATTTGAATTTGCAAATTTAACAAGGATCACTGCAAGTTAGAAATCTTGCAGTATGCCTAGTCTGCCAAATATAGTGTTCTTGTATTCATCTGTATAATTAGGAAGATGTGTCACACAGCTCTAATATACATATTTTATATTTTATAAAGGACCTACCACACAATATAAAATATGTACTGTATATTAGAGCTGTAATGAAGAAAAGAACATTGTAATTAATTGCAGACAATAATATAAATGAAGTTCATCCAATGCTTGGAGATTATGCTTTGGTATGCCTTAGAAATGCCTTGGGTAAGCAAATTATTTAAAAGCATTTTGATTTAATCAGCATTGAATCTTATGAAATTAATAGTTACAAGATTGTTGAAATAAAATAAAATTGGACCTTCATCATAAACAGTTTTCCCATTGCTTGATAAGGAAAAAAATCTAATTAGGATTTTGTTACAAAAAAGGTTAGGGCAGAGAGAGGAGAGTTAGCAAATAATGAAAAGGTTAGCCTTGTATCTTCTTGATAAACTTTCTCTGAACATTGTAATAAAATTGTAGATTGTAACTATGACAAGCATTTTGTTTTCTTTTATAGCATGTTTTTTTATGGATAAATAGTTTGTGTACGTTTTTTATTAGTTTAAAAAAAGTATATTTTAAGGGGATTTTATTTGCTTTAGTGTTTTTTTTTATGTTCACTGAACATAACGCTTACAGGATTTAATTTTGTTAAAGCTGAACAAAACAACTGTGGTCTAAAGTTTAATTGTATAATACCACTTTAATATAGAACATAAAGCTTCTACACAGGAGCTTAGTGTACAAAAAACCCAAATAGGAATCTGTATCGGAGTCAACTAATTCTAGTAGCATGAAATCAGAGATCGGTATCGGCCCTAAAACAACCTCATCAGATCATCCCCAATTGAAAGACTGTGCAATTCTAGTGTTTAACAGGTTTGTTGAACTTTAAATAGGACTTGTAATGCAGTACTTTGTGGTCCTGAGCTAAGCAGGTACTGCACCAGTATATTATGCAAACTCCATTGCAGCTTTAGAAGTTGGTGAGCATAGAAATCGGGGTTTTGCTTGAGTGTCTGAAGAAGTAATGGTATCGTTCCATTGAAAGTAACTGGTGGCAGTAAGTCTACGAAATTTAAGACCGCCTACTCTTTTCACTGCATCCCCTTGATGTAAATGCCCGTGAAGATTGCCTTCTGCTTACTAAAATCTTTGACTAGCTACTTGGTTTTGCTGATATTAAGTGGAAGTTTTATTTGGGCACTGCTTTGTCAGAAGTCAAAGCTACGCTCTGTAAGCCATCTTATCATAGTTGGTGATCAGACCTATGATGGAAGTGACGTCATAAACACATTTGTTAATGATGTTGGAGCTATGTCTGGTCACACAGTTGAATGTGAACAAGAAATACAATAGGCAGCTATGCACACCACCCTGCGTGATGCTTGTGTTGAGGATTAGTATAGAGGAAGTGGTGCTGTCTGTACGCTGGGGTCTGTAAGTAAGGAAGTAATTCAGTTGCAGATGATACTAAGTACTAAATCTTGGAGCTTGGTGATTAGTTTTGATGGTTCAGCAATGTTAAATGCTGTTCAAGTCTTTTTAGACTAGCTGCAGTTATATTTAATTTCAATTTCTACCATTGTTGTAGGATGTGGCCAGAAAGGAGTTAACACTATAATGGCCAGATTTTGTGTATACATTGATCAGTTTGTAATATCACATTTTTATAATGGTCTACTAGTACGATCACATATCTCTCTATTGCATTATTTCATCTGAATTATACCTGACATTGGATTGTCCCTTGGCGCTACTTTACTCTAGTCTATCATGCTCTATTAGTATCTGCTCTGAGGCTGAGAACAGACTGTAAGAAGTGTATTATTGATTAAAGAGAAGTATAATCTTATGCTGAGTTGCTCTATTTGTGGGGTTGGAAAGTGCATCTCTAGTTTTCTTTGTTCATTTTTATTTTTCAGAATCATAATTGTGTTGCATTTTATATGACCACATAATTTATGCATTATATTTTCTCGTTTGAATTAGCCAGAATATCATGCAATTACTGAATATCATATTGTTACTGTAAGCAGTTAACTTATTCATCTTAATTAGCAGACCCGATATTTATTTACATGAGGCTAGGAAAAAATTTAATGGTTAGGGGTATTCTAATGAAAATCTCAGACTTCTCAGTTACTGTATACTGTGTATTGTCAGATGGCAAAAACAAACATAGTTTTCCTTTAGTACAAACTATTAAACTTGTGATGCTCTTAGCAATGGGATCTGGAATTTTGTAATTGTGTAGTAGGCATACATTAATTGGACAAAAGAAAAGAATAGTCTCCCATCTGTTTAATGATATTGGTAATGCAACTTATGAGTCATAGGTATCCAGATCTCAAACAGTTCATTTCCAAGGCAGGAACCAAATATGGTGTGTGTGCCTGACCATTGCAGGAAATCCATAATGTTGCTCTACAAAATTGAAAAAACAAACAACGTACTGCTTTGCACATCACCACTCTACCAACTCACCTGTAAGTAGGTGTTAAAAAGCAGGCCGGCTGCAAACAATACTGACAGTACATACGAGAGATAAAACTTAAAAGTGCTCACTGCCACCAACAGTTGTTATGTACTAATCGCTTAGTGTGCCATACCCCACTTGGATGTCTCAGTTTCAGTAAAGTATGCTTTCTTTCTATTTTGCTTGCTTGCTTTGTGACATAAAATCTCCTGTTTCTTCCATACTTGTTATAAAAGGCTTAAGTGCAGAAACACAGTATTTGTGAATTCTCTTAATGCAGATTATTGGAATGCTCAAAATTAGCAGGACTGGCAAGGAAGGGTGTCACAATCCATTTTACCTGGGCTTGTCAGAGGTCACTTTGCTATAATCCTCTATAAGATTCAGTTGTCAAAATCTGATTCATAGGTTTGACACGCAGTTTGACAAGGATATTCTATCGTTTCCCCTTAAAGGACATTGTGAATGTGGGTTGGGAACAGACAGGAAGAAAACTTAACTGGTTTTCATCTTTAAATCACCTAAATGGTCTTCATACACTTCATACATAAAAATGATATGTGTGCATTTTGTATGTATAGGATTGTGTGTGTGTATTTTTGTATGTGTTTCTTTTTTTAATTTTTCATTATTTGTACTTCAAGAAAGAAGTATTATTTATATAATGCTAATTTGACAGATGGGGCATGCTGGTTTATGCAACTGAAGGCTCTCTGCAGAAGTGAAGTGAAATGATTGAAGCTCAAAGAAGATATGTTTAGCAAGTGCTTGCCACACACTGTGGTGGAGAGTGTAGTCAATTTCACACAACTGATCCCATAAGAAATTAAAGTATTACTTAAAGTATATTACTCCCCTGCCACTTTTAGCTTATTTGCAGCCTTGTACAAAAGTCAAAGTGTGGGCTACAATTCCCTTCAAGCCAGTGTGCTGCTCCAGACAATTTCATCAGCACTCGCAAAGTTTAAATAACAGCATTGATAAAAATGCCATGTCATCAAAGGCAGCAACTGTTTTTGTTTTTTTTTTCACCTCCTTCTACTCCTCGGCCACCTTTGGATAACAATTTGAAATGAGCACAGTTGGAAAAGGGGAAAAATTGTTGTACAGCGTTGTTTCTTTGCTAGATTAGGGGTATTTCACATGTGACAATCTGAACTAAACTGGCTACCCTTTTTTTTTTTTTTTAAATCCATGCCTTGTGTTTTTAGAAAAAGAAAATAAATGCTGTTGTTCACCTGCATATCATCATTACATTTATTGTGGCCTGAACTCCAACTGTCATGTGAAATGACAGTTTCCCCTTGGGAAATAATAATAAAGTATATCAAATAAGTTATGTGTTAAGCACTTTTATGAAATTAAAGAAAAAAGTGGAATAAAAAAGAAAAAAACAAAAAAATGAACTGACAGAGCCAAGCCATGACTTGACAGAATGAAGTGAGACTTTTTTTTTTCCTCAGCTGATGGAGATTCTTTTCTTCAGAATGTGATAAGAGAAGAACAGGAAGGTGCTGTAAAAGTAATGAGTAACATTTGTTTTTTTTAGTGGTACACATTTTTTCAAATACACTGTAAACTAAGGCAGTACAAACTTTAGGTTTTGATACTAATTGATAGTCTAGGATTTTACCTGGTTTTAGCTTTGAATGAATCAGCTTTAAATTACCTTTGTAACATTACCAAATACCACTTTAACAATGAGTTCTGCTGCAGTTTCTTTAACACCAGCACCATCAAGAACTACGTGTAACATGTTTAACAGTAAGCAGCTCAACTGAAGTGTTATTAGTGCCTGGTTTAAATAAAAATATTGTGTACTGAAAAGTAAGTACTTCTGATACATCGATTAACTGATGATATTACAACTGAGGTTATTTACTTCCCCAGGTGGAGCCGGGTAACACAGCTGGTATAGTATACAATCAAGCTAATAAAATTTACAGAACTTGCACAACAAATAACTTTAATCTAGAAAGATCACCATATGAGTATATTACATTAAACTGACATGGAAGGTTTGAGGCTAAATGTCTGCCTTTAATAAATCTGTTTTGGTCCTGTGATATTACAGAAGGAAGCACATTCTCAATTGTGCTAATTACTGTAAGACTTAACATCGTTATTCACAAGTGAAATTTGTCTGTATGTTGCATATTGTAGTAAGTCCTTATTTTTCTTTGTAGAAATGGTAATTAATGCCTGTCAAAAAGTTTGAGGTAAAAATCTATTTTCTCTAGCTTTGATGGATGTTGCTAATACTAATGAAGCTAAATTAGTTCATGTTTTATAAAATTCCACTGGGTAGCCACTTTCTCACTTTGGAGTGAGTTTATAGCATCAAGTAGTTCTGAGATTTGTTAAGTTCTTATGCGTGAAGAGTATAAAACTGTGGTATGTGTATTGTATCAAAAAAATAATTACATTGTGTCTCATCCTGTATAAACTGTGAAATATAAGGACTTGGTACTCCTTGAATGTGTAAGTTATATTTTTATGGTCTATGATTTTATCACCATTTGCATTATCAATTTCCTGATTATGGAGTTGCGGAGATAAATTCGTATTAGCCTTCTCCATGTTCATAATAATGGCATCGTGATTTCAAGATGAGGTGTTAAACTTCTTTTGTTGTTGAGATGAAATTCTGATTGTAGGCCCCTCACTTGAAGACCCTGGGGCGTCATAATGGCGTGCGTAGAATTCATATTAAAACATTGTGCGCGGACAAAAGCGGAAATGTGCGCACACACAAAAAATCCAGATGCATGAATCTATGCGTACGCCAACTTCCACGTTCTTCCCCTACGTAAATCCCGGACAGTGTGAAAAGTAACGCACATGAATGCGCCAACTGCCACTCCCCAACTCCTCCCAGAATTACGCCGCTTTGAATATGCAAATCAATATAAATAGCCCTTAAGCTCAGTGTTCTGTTAAAAGATAATGGCAAAAGCATGGGGGGAAAATAGAAGAATTTCAGCGAATACCAAGTGGGAGCAAGGAAAAATTTACTATTTGTTGGTTTAAACAGTGATATAAACAACAAAAGGCAGTTGATCGAGTGACATAGTGTCGAAGAAACTCAAAAGTTCAAGTTCACAAAGTCACACAGTGCCCGAAATAAAAAAGAAGTTGTCAGATATCAAAGTCGGTTTCACGGTATGTTGTAGTACACCATCTCAGAGTCATATGGAAGCTTATTAGAGTACAGAGAAAAGGCAAAAAATAGGCACACAGTGGCAAAAAAAGCTTGAAATGTCAACTTTAATCTTGAACTTTCCACTTTAATCATGTAGTTTATTTTGTCATTAAAGTAGAACATCAAACTTCATCTTAAAATCAATTAATTTACTAGTTTCTCAAATACCATCGTAACTAAAAGAGCACGTTAAATGCTTTGTTTTGTATGTGTTCTTCTATGTGCTCTGTGTTTGAATCACTACATGCTTCTTAAACGAGCTTTCTCTTCCTCCGACAGGACACAGAATCCATTACATTCATGATATTACAACTGTTTGAATAAATTAAATACTGTACTGAGATGTATAATTGATATCATTTTCATGATGATAACAATTAAAGCATGTTATTAAACATGGGAACATGGTGGCGCAGAGAGAGTGACAAGATTGATTCTGTAAACTTAGCCATCTGTAAACTTAGAATGCAGATTCTTCAAAACTTTTAAGGAACATTGAAATATCTTCGTAGTACATTAATTATTTTATCCATCTATCCTTCTAGTGTTGTGCCAGCCCCTGCAAGAAGACAGCACGAGGCAGGAACAATCCGTGAACAGAGTGTCAGCTCATCGCTACCATTGTCCACCATGTCCTCACATGATTAATTATTAACAATATACATTATTTAAATGATGTTGAGATTTTATCTGCATAATGTAAAAAACATATTTGGCTGCATTTCACCTTAAAAATGATATCGTCATCATATGTAAATACGTGCTTTATAAAGTGGCTCAGGTTGTGCAATATTATAACTATCGCAAGTTTACAGTGAGGTATTGTACTTCTAAGTACAAACCGTTCTACAAGGAGCACTTGGACTGATTGAGTGCATTTAGATCTCTTGGGATGAAACTGTTTCTAAACTGCGAGGTCCTTACAGGAAAGGCTTTGAAGCGTTTGCCGTATGGGAGCAGTTCAAATTGCGCATGGCTGAGGCAGCATGTGCTTGATGCTATATACTGATAATTTTCTTTCCGATCAGCTGCTGTAGAGCTATGATTCCACACTCGGGTACAGTGGAATAAATACTTGAGAGTAACAACACCAAAGCAGCTATGGTATTTGGAATAGTTCCAAATATAGTTCCGTAACATTCTGTATATTGTTACGGGTTAATTAAAATCAGATTCCTTAAACTAATGAACAATATGCAGTTAATTTCAGTGTATTTGATAAAGCCATCAGGGAAGTGCATCTAAAAAGAAAGGGAAACCACACTGGAACAAAAGCACTGGTTTGACGCTGAGTGCCGCCAGTTTGCAAAACTGAGCAGAGAACTTGGGTATGCCAAGGATTTAACTGGTGTGAAAATGTGCGTGGCTTTATGCCAAGTTTAGTTTTTATACATTGCGATGTGAGCATGTAAAGGGGCATACACAACATTTTTGTGCGTATGTACCGTTTCTACATGAGACCCCTGGTGTGTTCATGATCTATTCAAGAAATGTCACTAATTAACTCTTGTCTTCTTAGTCTCCAGTTTATTTTTATGAGAGAGATGTGAAGAAATATGCCTTTTACAAATGCCTTAAGTTTTCCAAAGTGTTCATTCGAAAATCTCTGAGGTTGTGCAAGTCTCTAGTGCAGGTTTCTTTGAAGATGAATTCTGTAAACTTCACATATGTTAATGACAGGGTGTGAAAACGCGAGAACCAAGATGAGAGGAGTGTGATTAGAGATAACAATAAGTTATACTTACAACATTTGATAGTGGGCAATAAGTCACAATCCATAAATAAATATTCAGTTCTTGAGCAATGATCTAGCAATGATGTACTTCTGTGTGTGTGTGTATATTTGTGAGGATACCCTAACCTTCAACTAATAGTTCTGAAATACCACATATGTGGTCATAACATCAAACTCAGAAATCTTTTAAAATACATTTCCTACTATACCTATAGGGGATTACTTTAGAGCATCTTTTTGGCTGGATAACTCAAGTAGCTACTTGGACCCTGTTTGAAAAGCTTTGTGGAGTGGCATCTGGGCTCACCACCTTCAAGGCAAAATTTTGAAGATGAGGGCAATACAAGAGAGGTGACACAGAGGAGTGGGACAGATTCAAGCATATATAGTTTGTTTTTACAGAATAATACACTCCAAATACTGTAAATGCTGAGTTTAATTGCAAAGTACTTAATTACATTTAAATCACAGTAAGTCATTAGTGTATACTTTCTTAAAGTTGTATTAATTTCAGGCCTTTTACACAATTCTTTTGGGTATCTATCTACTGATATTGTCAAATTGTTGGTTTGCCAAGTTTTTGCAGTTCTTAAGACTTTTTTGTTGCATGTTTTAGTTCATATTCTTGCTGCATAAGCATGCACATCTTAGTTGCCTATTACTGAAATAATTTTCTCTTATCATTAGTTAGCTTTATAAATGGATGCATCTATTTCAGAGGTGATTATTTACACCAGGGGTGTCGAACTCCAGTGCTGGAAAGCCGCAGTGGCTGCAGGTTTTCATTCTAACCATCTTCTTAATTAGTGATCAGTTTTGGCTGCTAATTAAATTATTTCTCTTTAGTTTTAATTAAGTTGACTGAGGCCCCTTAGTTGTTTCTTTTTCCTTAATTAGCAGCCAAACAATAATGAGACACAAAACAAGCCGCCACATAACCAGCTAACCACAATATCTGAAAATAAAGAAGTGAAGGTCTGAGTAAGGTTGATCTCCAAGGTCACTTAAACATTTTGATGGTGTTCTTAGAAAAAACAGAAAACCAACAGTTTTGGAAATGTCTTTTGTGGCAAAATGAGAGCAGCAACAAGCCATGGAATTAAATAACAGGTTTAATTAACAGCAAGAATTTGCTTCTCATTAAGAAACTGGTTGGAGTGAAATTGGTTGGAGTTTGAAGCCCCAGTTTAGCTAGTCATCTGTCAGCTCGTTTCACATTTCATTTCTATTTGGCTGCAATTTAATGAAGAAAAGAATCAATTCAGAGGAATGATTTCTTAAAAACAAGGATATTAAAATGAAGGGAAAAGAAGTTAATTAGCAGTGAAAACTGGTCACTGATTAGGAAAAGAGTTAGAATGAAAATCTGCAGTCACTGCGGCTCTCCAGGCTCGGAGTTTGACACCCCTGATATACACTGAACACATGATCCAGCCTCTGCCATATTTTGCAGATTAAGTGATATTTTGTGAATAACTGGATCATCTGCTTACTTTTTTCTTAGTTTGTTCTGTTTTTAGTGTTAATACTTAAGTTGCAGTGTAGACTTTATTCTTATAGTATCTAGTACCCTCCTTCCAACAGTAGATTGCTATATATACTAAAATAGTAATTTTAACTTCTCTTTTACAATTTTCTGGCCCACGCACACAATTCTGAGAGAGGACCATGACATCAGATTTTTAGGGTTTAGTTCTTATTTTAGCACTCTGCTATGGACAATAGCCTGAGGCAAAGATATTTGCATTCACAACTAGTACAGTTCCAACTCTCCAATCCTTGAATTAAATCCACTCCATTCTTCAGCTGTATATCAATGTCCTAGCCAAGAAAACTTTAAGGAGATTTAAATTAACAGCAAGTGTGTGAATATGGCTCTTACTCTACAGATGCCAGAGAACAAGTGGCACACAGCAGAGGATCTGGGGCCTTCATTTCCAAAGCCTTCTCAAATTCCACAAAGCAAATACTGGTCGGCCCTTTTGTTTAACAAATTTGCGATTCGCATATCCTCCTATTCGCAGGTTTGTCATCAATAATTAAATGGAAATTATTTTACAAGTTTTGTGACCTTTCACAGAAAACTACAGACAATGCTGTAGTAGCACAAATGAATAGACTGAAAATCTCCAGGAGTACTGCACCATTGGGCAGCTTTGTTGGTTAATGCGAGGAGTGCTGAGTGAAACAAGACTCCTTTTTAAAAGTTGCATTTTATTTCAAGATTGCTTGGCATCTTTTTGTTTCAGTGCTTCACTGCACAATTGGATAACAATTACACCAACTGTATTACAGTTTACAGTTATGTTCTTGTTCTTTGCCCACTTGTTCATATGATTTCTTCTGGTGGAAGCCATGCATCCTTGTCCTGGCAGCCAGCCACACACATGTGATTTGCTTGAACAGTGATCATTCTATCTTGTGTTTCTTAAAATTTTTTTTACATCATATTTAATCCATTAAATTTAAAATATTTTTTTTAATCATGGGCCTAAGATATAATGGAGGATTTTTACATTCATTGGAGTCCTGAGTCCCTAACCGCAGAGAATCTTTACATAACTGTATGGACAAAATTTATGAACTCTCTCATACTCTGGACAAAGAGTTGATCTACTGTGCAAAAATAAGGGTGGGATCTTCATGCTATACCTGCTTTCTATTAACCCTGCCATATCTCACACATTCAGCATTTCCAGATTTTTACAGTCTTTTTTTGACCACCATAGTAAACATAGTTACAGAAATGAACATAATACCAGCTAATAATCCTTGACCTTTGGCCAAAGGGATTCTGGTACCAGACTCGCATATTGTAAGAGCAATCTTATGGACAATCCATCTCAGAAATCCAACAACAATGTGCCACCAAGAGTCTGATCAGGAAGGAATCTCCTCTAAATAACACTCCTCCTGCTATTTGTTTGTTCCCAGAAGAGTGTAGTCCTGCAGCACGTCTGAAGAGACAGTATGTGGAATCCTTTTGAATATTAATGTCTCTTAAAGACTAAATTTGCAAAGTACATGTCAAAGGCAAAATATATTGTATTGAAAAAGTAGTTGCATATTTAAAGAGATTTAACAATGTGAAGACATCTAGGCTTTTTTATTTTATTGGAAATCTGACAAAATTTGCATTATTTTACTGAAATCTCTTAATTTGTATTTGAATAGTAATATCACCCAAATTTCATGATAAAATTACCCAACTTTTAGGTGAGGTGCAAATAAGATAATTTGAAAGTGCTTACTTAAGTATTAGTACATGCACTCAAGACTGAATAAACTTCTGAATTTATTTTTTATTAGGATTTTATATGGTTTTTCTCTATAGTGTGGTTTTGTTTCTTGTATGTACATCTGTGCGAGTCAGAAGTCTTGGCAACAAGATAAAAACCAAAGCTACAAAGGAGGGACCATTTTTCCTTTTCTGTGTCCTAAATGGAAATACTGATCAAAAATAGAACAAAGATATTTAAACCTATCTAGACATTATGTTCTGAACTAACCAATGTCTCACAGAATGTCAAATTCTAATCTTCAGGTAAACAACTGAGTTCAGTAGCAATGGGCTATGATTATAGAGCATTGGGTCCCACAAATTGCATGTTTCCTTTACAGCAATAGTTTAATTTATCTTCTGCTTTCTTGGGTCTTTACATTTTTCTCTGTTTTTCCTGTGTGGAAGTTACTAGTATATGGTTTTACTATTGTTCATATTGAAATATTGGAATTTACCTCAGGTTTATTTTTTTTTCTTCCTTTTTTTCACTTAGGTGGAGGTGGATGGAGTTGGTACATTTCACAATGGATGGCTGACAAACTGGCCTGAACAATGGTTTCTCGGAACAAGTTCATTTTTTTGCTGGTGGTGGCAGCATTATTGGCTATTTTGAGTCTCAGTCTGCAATTCTGTGAGTTCTATAAGCTTTATTTTGTATTACTTGTACTCAATGTTGTGGTTTTTTTTTTTTCATCTATTTATTTTTACAAAATGTTTATTGTCACCTACACTGCAAGAGCATAGTGGAATTCTTGTACCAGATTTATAGTTATTTGTAAATGAATACGAATAACAGAAGACAAATAAATGATGAATGAATAAATAAATGAGTTAAAAAAATAACATCCACTACAGTTACACATAAATTAGCAGGTGAATACAATGCTTGGTGCATGGCAGGTAGGATCAGGTTAGTGGGAGTTCAGTAACATTATGGCCTCGGAGAATAAGACATTCCTGAAGCAAGTAGAGTGAGTGACTGTCATTAGAGATGATGGATTACGCTGTCTATACACATGTGGTTGAGCAGATGACATGAAGCTGTGGAAGCGTGGCCCCAAGGATTTTAGAAGCTGCATGGACAGTCCTTTGGAGGAGTTTGCAATCCTGGCAAGTTAGGTTACTAAACAACACAGTGATGCACCCATTCAGGATACTTTCAATAGTGTAGCAGTAAAGTTCACAAACATTTTGGTGCTTGCCCCGAAGCTCTTTAGCCACCTCAGGAAAAAAAAAGCCTTTGCTGACATTTTTTGACTATGCAGATGGTGTTAACTAACCATGAAAGGCAGTTGATGGTCTGGACCTCAAGAAACTGAATCTGCTAACTGTCTGGACAGGGGAGCCATTGATGTGGAGTGGACCGTGACTGCCTTTGTTCTTTCTGAGGTCAATGATGCTCTCCATTAATGAAAAGGAAATGTCACATACAATAGATAAATATTTTGACATTTAAAATTGCTCCAGCAGTATTGTTGTTACTAATGTAGATATTTGAATGGTGAGTGTTTTGAAGATCCCAGTCTAAAATTATCAGACTGTTTACACCTATTTTATTTGCCATTTATCATATACTTCTTATCTATACTAATAAAAGGCAAAGCCCTGACTGACTGACTGACTGACTCACTCACTCACTCATCACTAATTCTCCAAGTTCCTGTGTAGGTAGAAGGCTGAAATTTGGCAGGCTCATTCCTTACAGCTTCCTTACAAAAATTGGACAGGTTTCATTTCGAAATTCTACGCGTAATCGTCATAACTGGAAGCTATTTTTCTCCATCTATTGTAATGGAGTTGAGCTCGAAAGCCGTGGGGGCGGAGTTTCGTGTGACATCATCACGCCTCCCACGTAATCACATGAACTGACTGTCAACGCAGTGCGTAGAAAACCAGGAAGAGCTCCAAAAAGCGCTGAAAAAAACATGCATTATATAATTGAGAAGGCAGCGAAACAATAAAAAGCGAGCGAGTGACATATACAACCATATTCATGAGTACTGCTACTTCGGAAACAGAGCAAGGTGTAAACCTAAACTTTAAATTAAGTTCATAGACAGGCTACCGCTGGCGTTTCACATGCCCACAGGTAATGCGGGATACAAGTTTAATGAGAGGACGCAGGACATAAACGAGAGTTTTGATCACTTTGTAACTAAGTTAAAATTGCATGTGAAGGGCTGTGCTTATGCAAATTCCGAGAGACTGTGTTTGTGGGGGATTGACAGTTAAAGGCGGGTGGGGAAGTCACGTCATCATCTCCCCTCCCATTCACCTCATTTTGCTCTGAGCTGAGCTCCACAGCTAACGCACGCAGTGTTACGGAAGCGACTTTGTGATGCTGCCACCAAATACTCACAGAAAAATTCACAAGTTAATACACATGCTGTCTCTACAGTTTCTCCACACTGAATCCTCCAGGCACTACTTACAAAAGGTTACATTGACAATCGTGTTACGTTATTTTTAAAATCTTTCCTTTTCTTAGCACAAGCACAGCTGAGAAGCTTTGATGCATATGCTCCATAACGCATTAAAAAAATCACGCATTTAATCCACTTTGCAATACAAGCAAAGGGGAACTTCTGTCAATGCATGATTTCATGGTACACCGATTACATTGATCACCGCGTCCCGATTCATTTTACCCTCGCACACCCATGGTTTGAGAAGAAGTATGAAAAAATATGAGGTTAACACAGAAAAACAGATCACCAATTGAAGCTTTATGAATAATCCATTCGCCATCAATAATTGTTTCGGTAAAGCCATACTCAGTGTATTCATTAGATGAACGGTAAAAAAGTAAGAGCGAGGGGAGGGTGACTTATTGAGGCACGCAGGCAAAACCACAATAGCACTTTTCAAGTTCTATTTAGTCCATATGTGTCAAACTCAAGGCCCTCGGGCCACATCCTGCCCGGCGTGTAATTATATCCGGCCTGCGAGATCATTTTATATATTGTTTTTAATTGCCGGGGATATGAAGCGCTGGTAACACAATAAACTACAGATCCCATAATGCAGCACTTCAGCTGCCTTGCCGAATACTTACCACGTTAATCAAGTCTAGCTTATGATGCTGCAAGTTATTGCGAAGCTAGCCCACACGATGCCAAAGAGAAAAGTTGATTCTGAAAATAGAGCCTTTAAAAACCGATGGGAGGCTGAGTACATGTTTATTGACATTGCCGGTAAACCCGTGTGTCTCATTTGTGGAGCTAATGTGGCTGTAATTACAGAATTTAATCTAAGACGGCACTATGAGACAAAACATCAAGATAACCTGAAAGACCTGAATGCAATGCACAAGATACAGAAAGCAGAAGAGTTAAAGAAGAATCTGACACTTCAGCAGACGTTTTTACCCGTGCAAAATCACAAAGTGATTTCAAGTGAAGCTGCTTTTATGGGAGACACAAATCCACCAGTGCAACTTGCCCCAATTTTCTGTGTTGCCAAGTAATGTTGAACCAAGTCGGCACAACGGTGTTCCCAAACACGCACTTTGCTGATAAACTGAGCACACTGCGCACTGAGTTCGCACTGCGCTTTGGTGACTTTGAAGAACAAAAAAAGAATTTTCAGTTGTTTCGCAACCCATTTGCCGTCGATGTGGAAACTGCACCTGCGCAGATTCAGATGGAAGTGATTGAGCTGCAGTTTAATGGCACACTTAAGGCAAAGTACGATACTGCAGGGCTTGCACAGTTTATTAACTCCATTACCGCAGAAATGCTCCAGCTCCGTCTACATGCGGCTCGAACCTTGTGCATGTTTGGTACCACATATCTGTGTGAGAAGCTCTTCTCAGTGATGAAGACTAACAAAACAGCACACAGGAGTCGCCTCACTGATGAGCACCTGCAGTCCATCCTGAGAATCTCCACAACACAGAACCTCACACCAAACATAAACGAACCTGTTGCCAAAAAAAGATGCCAGGCGTCCAGCTCTGATAAAATGACATATGAGCAAAGACAACTGAATGATTTGATTTGTTATTGCTGAAAAGAACACATTTTATTTATATTTCCAGGTTTTGTTATGCAGCATGTTCATATTTGAATTTGTATAATTTTGACAGGATATATTTTTATGGCGAGCAAAATCTTTTGGGATATTTAAAATTTAAGTTTATTTTTTATATAAAATTACATAAGAGTAAAGAAATTTGAATGTTTGTTCTTTTAACGTTTACTTTATTTCTAACTTGTATAATTTAGACAGGATATATTTTTATGGAGAGTAAAATATTATAAGTTATTTAAGGTTTGAGTTGATTTATTCCGGAATAATATTCCTGTCTGTTTTTATTCATATTTATGTTCAAAAGTTTTAATTTGTTCAATAAATGTTTATCCTGTTCGGCCCGCGACCTAAAGTGTGTTTTGGATTTTGGCCCCCTGTGCAATTGAGTTTGACACCCCTGATTTAGTCGACACAAATATCTTTGGTTGGAATGTAAGGCGAATTTACTCTTTACATTTGTATGGTGAAGAAAAATGTATGCAATGATGCCTATATTTAACTTCCATTCCTACCAAAGAGATTTCTGTCAACTAAATAAAAATTCCTTCTATTTAAAATGTAAATAGAACTTGAACAGATACGATAGTTCATAATATCCACGCAGACTTGCACGTAAGAGCGGGAGTCATACGTTTTAACAAACAGCGTATTGCACTGATACGAAATAGCCTGCCCATTTAATTATTTAGGAATGGATAAATAAATTATGATTTTGTACAAATAATGTTTTTCATTTTTCTTCCTTGATGGATTCTGCCACCCCCAGCAACAGTTGCTCGCACCCCAAAGAGTGTGTGTGTGTGTATATGTATATATATATATATATATACATATATATATATATATATATATATATATATATATATATATATATATATATATATATATATATATATGACAGCATCACTCACAACAGTGACAAAACAATTACATTGACAATCATGTTGCGTTATTTTCAAAATGTTTCCTTTTCTTTTTCATTACTTCTTTAACACACTACTTCTCCGCTGCGAAGCGCGGGTATTTTGCTAGTATAAACTAAAATAACTAATGTATATCTCATTATTAGTTTTCAATAATTTGTGTGTGAGCATCTAAGATGAAATATTCCATCCACCTATACTGTAATTTTGGTATCTGTTACTCACCCAACTTTGTTTGTAATTATAGGCAACAAAGTTTTTAATATCTCCTGTTCTTTATGAATATTAATTTTGAGAGCAAGATTAACTTTGCCTTGAATATGGACACACCAAACATATCAGCAAATTATATAACATTCATGACAAAATTTAAAATTACTTATGTTGCATAGGCCAAATATCAGGTATCTAGTCCTATACAGTGGTGTGAAAAACTATTTGCCCCCTTCCTGATTTCTTATTCTTTTGCATGTTTGTCACACAAAATGTTTCTGATCATCAAACACATTTAATCATTAGTCAAATATAACACAAGTAAACACAAAATGCAGTTTTTAAATGATGGTTTTTATTATTTAGGGAGAAAAAAAATACAAACCTACATGGCCCTGTGTGAAAAAGTAATTGCCCCCTTGTTAAAAAATAACCTAACTGTGGTGTATCACACCTGAGTTCAATTTCCGTAGCCATCCCCAGGCCTGATTACTGCCACACCTGTTTCAATCAAGAAATCACTTAAATAGGAGCTGCCTGACACAGAGAAGTAGACCAAAAGCACCTCAAAAGCTAGACATCATGCCATGATCCAAAGAAATTCAGGAACAAATGAGAACAGAAGTAATTGAGATCTATCAGTCTGGTAAAGGTTATAAAGCCATTTCTAAAGCTTTGGGACTCCAGCGAACCACAGTGAGAGCCATTATCCATAAATGGCAAAAACATGGAACAGTGGTGAACCTTCCCAGGAGTGGCCGGCCGACCAAAATTACCCCAAGAGCGTAGAGATGACTCATCCGAGAGGTCACAAAAGACCCCAGGACAATGTCTAAAGAACTGCAGGCCTCACTTGCCTCAATTAAGGTCAGTTTTCACGACTCCACCATAAGAAAGAGACTGGGCAAAAACGGCCTGCATGGCAGATTTCCAAAACGCAAACCACTGTTAAGCAAAAAGAACATTAGGGCTCGTCTCAATGTTGCTAAGAAACATCTCAATGATTGCCAAGACTTTTGGGAAAATACCTTGTGGACTGATGAGACAAAAGTTGAACTTTTTGGAAGGCAAATGTCCCGTTACATCTGGCATAAAAGGAACACAGCATTTCAGAAAAAGAACATCATACCAACAGTAAAATATGGTGGTGGTAGTGTGATGGTCTGGGGTTGTTTTGCTGCTTCAGGACCTGGAAGGCTTGCTGTGATAGATGGAACCATGAATTCTACTGTCTACCAAAAAATCCTGAAGGAGAATGTCCGGCCATCTGTTCGTCAACTCAAGCTGAAGCGATGTTGGGTGCTGCAACAGGACAATGACCCAAAACACACCAGCAAATCCACCTCTGAATGGCTGAAGAAAAACAAAATGATGGATGGATAGTCATACTCTACTCACTATGCTCCAGACACATGAATGAGCTATAACTGGGCAGGAATCCTAAGTAATGAACGAGAGAATAGGAGGAGGGTCTTCAGTTCAAAGGCTTGGCTCCATTTGTGTGAGGTTTATTGTGTTACATGATAGCAAAAATACATACATTTGGGATACTGTGAGGAATCTGAGCATATGACTGGACATCTGACACTATGTGACACGAGTAATATGAAATTTTTTTCTTGGTTGTTTACGTATTATTTGCTGTTGTTCATGTTGTGCCCTTATTCATGCCGAAAGTGAAGTAGTAACAAAGAACACAAAATGTAATCATTTTATTTGGCATGTTCCTTTAAAGTGCTTTAGCACCTGCTGAATTGTCTGAGAAACAATCATACAGGGAAAAGTTGGACTTTTAGTTGTGGTTTAGTTTTCCAACTAGAACAGTAAATGACAAGCAGAAAAAAAAATACATGGACCCAGAACACTATTACTTCTTGCCTATTCTTTTGAGGAGCTTAATTTAGTACTAGGGTGTTGTACCGTGTTAGCCATCATGAATACAATGGGAAGTCAAGCAAAATGACACCTTTCATTGGCTAACTAAAAATATTACAATATGAAAGCTTTTGAGGTAACTCAGACCCCTTCTTCAGGCAAGATGTATGTCATTTTGCTTGACTTCTCACGAGAAGCTTAATGGAATTTCATTTTCATGGAGATCTTTAATTACAACTTAATTACTTATCTGCTGTATTTAAAACATACTTCCATTTCTTTACCTCTCTGCTGGACAACAACCATGTGATTTTTATATTGTAATAGCAAAAAGGCAAAGGGACATTATGTGCAATATTAATACTTTTTTATGGATGGTTGGAATGAAAAAATTGTGTTTTGAATACAAACCTTAATATAGCTAACTTGGGTTTTATAAACAGATGGAGACATACTAAATATTTTCAGCTGCTGTGTGTGCAGTCAAACAGAGTGTTGCAAATTCAAGCACAGATGATCAGTGTAATGGTTTTATTACTGATTAAAGTCCATAGTTGACTTGCTTTATTACCGAGAAGTGTTTTCATGAGTATTTGTTGAATTATTGGAATAGTGATCTTGGGTATGTGAGTGTGCTGTGCACTAGACTGATGTCCTATCCAGTGATGATTTTTGTCAGTTCAGTGTAAATGTACAGTGACGCTATGTGTTTTCTCCTTGTATATTGTGTGGATTAGTTGTTCGTTAGCTTGTGTTTTTTGTTTTTCTTTTTGTTCAAAGTTAGTTTCAATTCTGTCTGGATTTGTACCTCACATGAAGGTAGAATTTGAGTGTTTAGGGAAGTACTTATAGTTTTTGTGCTGAAGATTTCAATATGTGTCAAATTTTGACAACTGCCATTCTTGGATGTTTGTGGGAAATGGTTTTGAAAAAGCCTGCTTCTTCACACTGTGACGATGTGGGTTCTGGCTCCACGCTCCCTTTGATGTTTGGGAACCCTTGAACCCAACACCGTCGATAATGAAACCGAGAGAGCTAGTGGAGGCAAATAAACAATTGAGCAAGGGGTGGTGCAAAAAGTGCAATAGTGCTTTTATTTAAAACTGTCCATCAAAACAAAAGTGTTCCAATAAATAGTGCAGTTCTTTCAATAAATAATCCAATAAAAGAACGTGGAGGTTAAAATCAATAAATAGAAAAAACAATCCTTTAAAACGAGAGGTTAAAATCTTCTTTAGGAAGCAGTCTTAAAACAACAAACAAATCTGGGGTAACGTTTCTGTTAGCGTCTCACCTACTTATCCTGTTAGGGATTAGCAGCAGGCAAGATGCTCTCTGCAGCTGCCCTCCTGTAACACTCACACGAGACTGGAGACCTCCTGATCCCTGGCTTCAGTTGGCACTTATCCCAGTCTCGGAGAACTTGGTTTCCCACAACGGCCAGGTCGCCCACATTGGGGATTCCAGCACCAAGTCTCCCGACTTCCGCTGCCTTTCCATGGCCTCTCTGCGGCCAGTCGCCTTCCCTTGGTCACTCCCGCTACCTGATCGCTCAGCGGGAGCAACATCCAACTCAAACGCCTGGGTGTTGGCCTAACACCCGGCTTCCTTACAGCTGCCCTAGATCGTGCGCTCACCACACGCACACACCGCCTGTCCGTCTCTCTTGCACCGCATGTTTCCTCGCTTCCTGTAACCTCCGTCCTCTTTCCTTTCCTTTTTCTCTCCGATCGTTTCCTTTCACCCCCTTCAACCGACTTGCGCTTCTTTTTTATAACGTGAGGGGCCATCACAGCTGTAGCATTAGCCACGGGAGCAATCACGAATGTGGGCAGTTCCTCACCTGTGCACACAGTGAGAAGCGCCCACATCGACGACTGCCCCGCGGCTCGCTACAACATCGCCCTCCCTCACGAAGCCGCCTCGGGTGCGGTGATTATTTAAAAATGGCCTTTGCTCAGTAAGCTGTGGACCCATAACACCACACACACGTTTTTGGACTGCTCCTTAATAACCCTTCTGTTCTGTTAGTTTTCAAGTAACCTATTGACCACCTTTTTCCTAAATTGATTTTTTTTAAAAATCGTAACTTTTATCACCTATGGATAAAGGCATTTTCTAAGTAACAGTTTAGTAGTAATAATAATGATGACTCATAGTGGCTCCATTTATATACTGTAAAAGTGGGACTAGCAGTAACAGCATGTGTTCTAACCACTGCCAGCACCCCCAGAAAAGAAACTCTGCTCTATCTTCTGTTTTTATCCTTATAACCCTTTCATCATTTTTCTAAACCTCTAACTTCTCCATGCTGATCTTATCCCCTCAATATCTGGCCTAATTCTTGAAGGTCTTTTTGGAAAATCTCCACAGGTGTTTCTCAAGGACTGGTTTCAAGTTGTCTACGATACATTTGTTTCTTGGGCACCACTTTTTTCTCATGAACAAACACTGTTATGTTTAATCCCTTCAATGCCCTATATCTTGTGCTTGCTTTCTCATTCTCCACAGAACATTCTTTGGAGATGTCACTGTCTTACCATCTGGTACCTTTAGGAATCTTGGATGGTTCTCATTCAGTCTGCAGAGTTCTTCAGTGAGCCAGTCATGTTGTTCATAATATTGACCTTTTCTCACCACCCATGCCACTGATTTCATTATTCAAGCTGTTAGTTTCTTTTGGCTGGTGGTCTTCAGATTTTTCCTTGAATGGTATCCCAGCAACTAGACCACCTCAGCTTCTCTGAAGTTTAGTTAATTGAATTGTGTTCTCTGTCCTTCTTTAAATTTCTGCTTTACTTTTTCTTTACAAGGTTATACTCCTCAATACCTCTATTTTGTGGTCTTTCCACATGACCTCCATTCTGCTTTGGTTTATCTGCCGACTGTTCCTCCAAAACTGGATAATGTTGCCCTCCTATTGCTGTAAACTGAGCTTCATACAACTGTTCCTCATCTACTAATATCCAATCAAATCTTTATATTTTACCAAGTACCTTATGACTCATTAGGATTTCTACCCCTCTGCTCTACTCTTGGATATCTGCAGCTGTGCTGATGCAATCATTCACTTTTTTGATCTAGCATAAGGAGTAGGCATAGTACTACACTTCTTGTCCTCGACTACGAATTTTGCTTTTTGTTTGTTTTTTAATAACTCCCTTTATATGTATAAAGCCATGGTTTGTTTTTTGTAAGTCATCCTAAATAAAGGTGGCTACCAAAAAAAGAATATTAATTATAGATGCAGGGAACAGTGATTTGTTAATTACAAACTATCAATATCAAGGGGAAGTCTTGTGCACAGAATTCATGCTTCTCCCTTTCTGTGTGTTATAATTAGAAGTAGACACTGTTTCCCTTAGATTATATCGGCTAGTGCACAAGGAGGATCTAGAATTTTCCTCTGTATTAGAAATGTGTACATCGGAGCACCACTCGGCCTGTACTCTGGAGTTTTGAAATTTTAGAGATTATAGAGCTACATATTCACAAGTTCCTCCAGCCTCAAAGAAGAGAAACAATTTTTGAGCTGTACTGTACAGAGCAGATAATATTTGAAAGGCTGTTTTTTTTTTGTACTTGGCAGGCCGCTGCCAAGTGAAATGCACATTCACATCAAAACTGGGCGGGGGTTGGTTTTGGGTGTGGGGGAAATGTAGCGTTTTCTGTTTACTTTAGTAGTTACTTTATTTCTTTACACAATTGTGAAGAAATCATGTAACATGTATCAACATGAAAACACATAGTAAACTTTTATATTACAGATCTATTCTTCAAAAGCAATTTGTGCATAGGAAAACCATTACATGAATATAATGATAATTAAAATAAAAATAAATTGTTACTATATCTTTTTCATGGTGGTGTAGCTATTTCATTCTAATCCTGTTTATTGCAGAGCTGTAGTTATTTCAAATATGGGCTTGCTTTTACAGCTTCTGAATATCAAACCTTGATGTACAATTATTTTTCTATTTCACTATAGTTGTTACCTCTACATTTTTGAAAAGGGTAGAAGTTGAACTAATTAGTGCTCTGAAATAGCTTCCTTAACAGGAAAATAAATGAAATTTTAAATGCCTCCATTATGAGGGCTAATTAGATCTGGAGAATCCCTAAAGTGTCAAAAACATATCTTGTGAAGAGTAACCATTTCTATACCTATGTAATTTTTAAAGTCATACCCCTAGATGTCCTGCATTAATATACACCCGAATAATAAATGTGACTAAAGTATGGGCATATTTAGGATATTGTTCTGGGACTGGTGTAATGATTATTTTTAATATGGCATTGGGACAGCAAAAGCTAAATAAAGAACTTTAGCTTTACAAAGGACCTTGAGGTTTTTTTTATTTTTTATAATTACTCTGGACTAATGACGCATTTAGGGGTAAATATAAAACTGGGTAGTCTTTATCTCTAATCTAGAGTTTATTTTAAAGAAACATACAAATTAACTTTGCATTTAATATAGTATTATCAAACAAAACCTTACATAATTAACTAATACCATATGAAAGGTTTTCGTGTATAGGGTGTGTGTAACCAGAATCCATGCAAAATGTAACCAGTATCCTTGGGTAAGTAGTAGATATTTAAGAAAGAAATAACTTTAAACAAAATAAAATTGACAGAAAAGGAAATGACTGTGAGTAGAGGGTGGGGATGGGTCACTAATGTGACATAAGGCATAAGTGAGTGCTTGTGTGACATTTCACAGGATAGAGAGACTTGCACAGATCCTGGTGATTGTGAGAAGGAGTGGGCTGCAGCACTGTGATAGTCACTGTGGTGTGGGGTCCCAGAAGTGCAATGGGAAGTGGCATGTTTCTAAGAAAGAGAGGGCATGCGTTGCATGGGTGGAATATGCCATGCTCCACAAGGTGATTAGAGGGCAGTGGACATAGCAGGTACTAAAGTTACCCAACCCTTTCTCTTGGGAGAAAGAGACTGACACTGACTAAGTTTGGGTTTTAAATCTTTTATTGAATTTGAATAAAAGCATGTAACATTCCATACAATCAAATCAAACTTAACAAAGCTAAATTCAACTCAACCCCCATCCATGAGAAAGAGAGAGAGGCCAACAGCCTGAGTAAAACTTTGAGAGCAGTAAAGAGGGAAAGAAGTCCTCCTCCATAATATAAATATTTTATTCTAAAATGTTACTGATTAGATCCTGCCAGGTTTTTAAAAAGTTTTGAACAGATTCACTAAGTGAGAATTTCATTTTTTCCAATTTCAAATCGTATATAGCATCAGTTACCCACTGACTTAAAAGAGGTGGGTTAGGATTCTTCTAGTTCTAGTCTAGTAGTAAAGTAAAGGCAAATACAGTTACGGTCCTCCTCCACTTTTAGCCTATCTGGAAGTACACCAAACACAACTATTAATGGGTTAGGAGGGATTGTGACAGAGTTTCTTTCCCCTTCCATTCATTTCCAGATATAGTAGGTGACTTCGTGTGTGTGTGATTTTTGTATGAGCAGCTTTTATACGCCTCCTCTAAATGTTAACTAATTTGTACTGAGGATCTGAGGGGCGGTCAGATGAGGAAAATACAGAAAATATACAAGTTGATATAAATGCTGTCAAGGTAAAATTCAAACCGTGACCTAAATTGAATCCAGAATGAATGTTTCTCTGTTCTAAGATAGACAAGTTTGCAATGGAACATTTTGGAATTTCAAAACTTTGTACAGCGCAATCTGTTTGACATATTTCAAGAAAAATTGAGATTTGGATGGACAGATAATTAGTCTATCTTGCTTTGTTCAATGTTTTTAAAATTACAGTTTGTTCCTTTATTGTCTGCAGCCAAGTACGAAAAAAATCTCAAGAAATCATTCAAGGTATTTTAAAAGTGTACGCTTACATTACATTTTATTTTAGTTTAATTGATATGAAATACAATAATGCAGATAAGCTAGAAAAAAAAATATTTACTTTAGTGGCTTGTTTAAAAGCTAAGCAAAATGACACCTTTTATTGGCTAACTAAAAAGATGACAATATGCAAGCTTTCGAGGCAACTCAGGCCCCTTCTTCAGGCAAGATGTAGATTTTAACTGCTTTTTTGTTTAAGCTGTCATTCTTATTTCTATGCTTCCTTTGCTGGACTAACTGGGTAAGAATGCTATAACTGAGAGATTGACTTTTGTTTTAAATAAATTACAATCCTTGGCAAACTTTCCATATTATATGGCCATGGGCAGCTTCAGTTTCTGCCTTGACATGTTTAAATAAACCTTCACAGTGTTTGCCCCATTTACATTAAAAGCTACTGTCTTGTAAAAGTTTTCTTTTAGAACTGATGAATAGCCATATTTTGTAAAAGGCAGAGCCGTGAAATTACAAGTTAGCTATGTTTTTTTTTGTTTTAAGTACTGAATTATGTGAACAATGATGCTGTCATTCATGTTTTATTAGACTAAGTTTTATTTTTATCAATATTTGGATTTTGATTTATTATGTTACATTTTAAATCCAATGTAAATCAAAATTTGGTTGAGCAATCGCTCCACTTTTTATTCTTTAAAAACTAATTGCATATTCAATGCTTTTGTATTTGTTGCTATATTAAGCACTTAAATAAAACCAATATATTTAAATCAATATTTATTAAACTGTAGTTTATTGAAATAGCATAAAATGTTAACAAGCTTAACTCAGGGTTGGTTTTAAAAATGCAGGAGTTCGGTTTTTGACTGACATTACACCAGCTACTGTTGACACTTGGGTTACTTAGGTTTGTTTTCTGAACTTTTTTTTGTGAGGCATTTTCACTTTTGCATTCCTTCTGGGGTTCAGGTTTTCCAATTAAGTCAAGCATTCACTTTGACTGGCACTTCAAAACTGCTGGTTAATGTGCTTGTGGCCTTGTACCTGGCGACAGACTGGTGCCCCATCCTGAGTATAGTTTTAAATGATGCTCAAAGCAGGAATAGATTAGCGCTTCTAGTGTCTAGGTTCCATATTCTTCTGTTTTTCTGTATGCCCCATTTTTTTCTTTATTTCCCCCCACAACCTATACAAGTTTTTTTTATTAAGTCAACAGGTAAGGTACTGTTCATCTTAATTATCCTCATATGATTTTAAATTTAGCTAAACCAGATATCTGAACTTTTTTTTTTTTTTTAATATAAAGATGACTGCTTTGGCAAGTTGCTTTTACTGTGCTCTTGTTGAAGAATCCATTATTAAGATGGCAGATGGACTACAGCTGGATTTATGTTAATACAATAAATAAAATTTTTAAAAATGCAAGAAGTTGAAATTTGTTTTAAAGCATTGCTCTAACCCTTTTCCTCCTCCTCTTTATGGGTAGCAGTAAAAACGTTTTTCAGTCAGGCATAACGTTTTAAATCTGGTTATGATATCAACAAATCTGACTGCCAGGTTGTAAATGGTTAGGGGCCTAGCAAAACAGAATATAAAGCTCTCTTAGTTTTAAGGTCTCAAACACATTTTTGATTGGTTAGCAGTTTCAGGATGGAAAAATCTAGCTCCTGCCTTGTTTTAGGCAAGAAGCACTTTTGTGCAACTCTGAGAAGCTGCAGACATGAAGAGATGGCTGTTGTGGTTTTTTCTAGTGCTTACTGGTAAGTTGAATTTTAGTTGAAAATCAAAGTGGCCTTTACAGCAGCTTTCCGTTTGTATGTTTTTTTTTTTAGTTGTATGATCTTGTTTAAATTGTAAGTTATATATTGCTTTGTATTTCCTAGCTCAGAAAACTATGTTAACGCAACATGATGTTTTCACTTCTATGCCACTTCATTTTTCATATTTACACTTTCTTTTAACAGAGAATTTTGTGCACTGTTTGAAAAATACATTCTCTCCATAATGGCATAGCATATTGGAATTTTTTTTTTTATATAAATACTAGACACATTTTCTTTAAGAGACACTGCATGTGGAGTTTTGGGTTTATAGTACATATGTAGCTTATTCTATTTGTACTTTGTAGATTTAATCCAACATGATTTAAATTTTAAAGTTAGCTAATATTCTGGAGACATGTGCATTTTTGCTAGTCATTTTGCGACTAAGTGAGCCACTTTAGAACATTAGAACTTCCTTATTAAGCTTGGATAAAAATATTCCTTAAATTTTGAGGATTTTTTTTTATCCTACACTGTAGTACTCTAAATAATAATAATAATAATAATAGTATTAATATAAGAGATATCCTTTTGATGTTCTTGAGTGAACCTGAATTCTCTCGATGAATATTTGGAGACTATCTGTAATTTCTGTAGAAAGAAAACTCCTTTATTTCATTTGATTGCATGGAAGGTTTTAAGCATTTTCTATTAAGTACCCATCAGCAGCAGTATTTGAGGAAGGAAGCATCCTGACAGTTTTTCTTTTTTTTCTTTTTTCTTCAGTGGATTGCATTTTTATCTACTGCAGCTGGCAATAGCTTTGGTTCCCTTCAGCCGTGTCTACCAACACTGAATTCTCTTCATAAGGAACACTGCTAATATTGTTTGTCATGGAGATAAGCAAAATTGCCTACGCAATAAAAGCAGCACAAAGCCATTCTCCTATTTTAGCGCATCTAGTCTCAAAGAGGCAGCCTGTTTCAGTGTTTGCTTTAAAAAGTACATCGGAGACAGTCAGCAGCACTTTTGAAGGTCAGACACATATTCATAACACACATTAGAAGCTTCCTGGAGTCATTAAACATCATAGATTAATTCAAGGCTAACTAGGTTTTTCAAATCGGTTTCAGGTTCTAAAAAATAGAGCTCAGAAAAAGATATTTTGGGCTCAATAACTGTGTTCTCAGATTTCACACAGAAAGTTTAAAAAGACAATGGGCCTCCGTTATAGTGCCAGCAGTTAATAAGGTGTATCACATGTACTGTGTAACTAAATGTTTTTCTGTTTACAGTATTTGTGGAGCATTTACCACAGGCTAATCTTATTGGCAGACAGTGTGGCATAATGGCTCAAGCTTTGGACCTAGGACTTTAAACGCTGAGGTTGTAGGTTCAAATCCTGCTACTGACACTGAGTGACCATGAGCAAGTCATTTCACCTTCCTATGTTCAAAGTGAAAAAAATAAATTAAATATAACCAATTGTAAGTCACCATGGATAAACACATCTGTCAAATTATAAGTAATAATGATAGTGCTGGAGCTGGTTAATCTTTAACATGCTATGTACAATTGCACATGAATAAAACAATTCTGCATTCGATCAATTCCTGATTTTTTTTTTTTTTCTGCTGTCCTTAGTGACTCACTTGGCCTTTGTTGATGGTCATTGTAAAACACAATTTTATTGGAATCTCTATTCTTTTGAAAAGAAGCGGGTAATCAGTAGGAATAATGTGAAATTTGGGTATAGGCTATTATCATTTTGAGATTTTTCTTAACTTCACTTGTTTACTTCATTTACTTAAGTAATTGTTTTTGTGTTTTCTATCAGTTATGTGCTGAAGTTTGTGTGTGTGTGTGTATTTTTTTTTAACCGCTATAGGCATACACAGACAAAGTTCTAACTCCTCATGTTTTACTTTACTTATTACAATCAGCTACAGTCCGCACATTTAGGATTTTTTTTTTTTTTTTATAACTTTTGCTATTTTTCTTTTTTTTTTATCTCTAGTGGTTGAAGTGGAGTCTGTTCAAGCTGTCAGTCACAATATTTGTTTTATTCTCTAAGCCTTTTGGGTGCATTTTTGGCTTGTAGGATTGTCTGACAGCCAAGGTACTTGGAAAGGTGATGTGCAGGAGGAGCGATACTACAGAGTTTCATTTCGAAAGTCATACAGGTTAGGTGAATCAGATTTATAAAAGCTGACATAAGGCCATTCTGTCTATGACTTGCCATAAGAATTGCCAGTTTATGTGGCCAAAAGTCTTCTCTGCATTAGTGGAAAGAAGAGCAGCAGGGCTTGAAAAGGTAGGAACCAAATCATGGGCGTATGAAGCCAGACTGATTGGGAAGGATTCATTTGCTAATGACTTTCAATAACCAATAGGCCAGAATGGTATCGAGGCAAAACATACATTTTTCTTGAATCTAAAAACAAGCATCCTGCTTGTCTTGGCCCCAGAGACGTATTAGCAAATGCTAGTATGATGAATTAAGAATTTGGTTCTTTGAATTAAAAGGCTATTAACCTCAGTTCTGGTGTGAGCAATAAGATATTCATGATCATTACTGACTACAAGCGAGTAAGTTTTTTTAGGGATCAGAGCTTAGTTTCAAGCTTCTTTATACTTTGGAGTTTAGTATGTTCCAAATTTGAGGAAAGGAATTAGTAAATCTCTGAATAAAGGCTTTAATTCCCTCTCAAATGACACTTGCATTATCTACAGTACAAAGCCAATACTGAATGTTAGAAACTCGTCTAATTTGATAGCAAAATGATTTGTGTTATAGAAAAGGCATTAAATTTCCACCATTGAGTGCAGGGCGTAAAAAAAAAAAAATCTAATACATTAAGATGAGCAGTAAAATTTTATTACAAAAAATTTAAAATGAGGTGCGACTACAGATTAATGGGTTTTGTGTGACAATGGATTTTGCACAGCTTTTATGTCCATGCCAACCAGAAGCTCACAGGCAGAGAATTTAAAAAGATGGCCAGTGAGGTCAGGGAAGAATGTGCAACAATATAAGTTGAAGCCATATGCAGAGATGGAAGAGTAATTTTCAACCTCCTAGATCAGCCAGCAAGTAACAAAAGTGACCAAAGCCATTGCCACGATTTCCTTAAGTCCTTAATTTCATAGGTCATAAAGTAGTACAATAAGAACACAACACCTTTTAGAGCAAACAGAGGAAGATGCTGTTACCCTGTAATGATTATTATTACAATGTAAGACATCTGCGGGCAGCAGATGATAAAGGAGGAGATCTAGGATTTTATTCCATAAAATAAAGTTAAGCCATAATTAGTTTGATAAAAGACACTGACAAAGAGAGAGTGTGAAATGACAAGAAACAGAAGTTTTAGTGTGCTGGTCTGTGGCGATCGATTCCTTTCTCAGATAAAAAACCCAAAACCTCTTCTAGCCGAGGCTTCCTCCCAAACCCATCCAACCCACAAACCACCCATACCAGTTAGAACACGAACTGTGCAACTACCAAAAACGTGAAAACAAGCAATGAGGCTGTAAACCTCCCTCAACTCCCAATATTCACATGCCCAATGATTCCACAAACCACCCCCAGCAGCTGATCAACCCCCCCTGAGCATAATACAAAGATACTACCAGAAAATGAGAACAAGCGGCCCAAAACCAACCAACCCCCAAGTCCTCACCCTTATAATTAATGACAAGAAGTAAGTGATGTCTTACAATAGTATGTAAAATACAGAGAACAAGCAAGAAGTAAATGACAAAAAACTGGAGAGTGAGGAGTAAATGATCTGGCAACCTATTAAATAGATTAGCATTGCAAAAGGTCCATCAGTTTAATACCAGTACTCATAGATAAAGCATGGCACCAACACTGTATCAACAATATAAAAGATGGCTCAAAAGCAGATTCTAGGCAATAAAAAGTCCTCTGGTATGTCAATAACCTGAAAAGCACTGGTCCTGGGCTGCTACTTGAGGTAGAACTTGATCAATGTTGTGCAGAATATAAACAGTACATTTCAAGATAAATCTTCAGAGCAGGAAAGTGCCAGTTATAATGAAGTTGTCGATTGCAGCAAATGCTTCCAAAGGTAAATTGAATAACAAGTGGAGTAATCTGAGACATATTTTCTGTTTTGTGGGATAGAGTGAATATTGCTGAAGCCCAGTGGGATATGCTTTTTTTGAACAACTGTCGGCATGCTGTAAAACAACTGAAATTCAGGAAAAAAGCAGATCCATGAGCCTTCATAACTGTTATTTTGAACATTACATGCCTTGGTGGTCTGTAAATTTCAAAATTGAATTACAAGAGGCAGAGGACTGGCAGCTTGTGCACAGCTAGTAAACACCCAATGGGACTGCATAACCTCGGGGGCAAACAGATTCAGGAACATGTGGGCAAAAAAATAAATCAGATTGTCCTTCTCAGCACCCTCTTTAAACCCCTCAATTCTTAAGGTATTTTCTCAAGCCCTATCAAGAAGTTTAATGTTCAAGTCAGCAATGTCTTAATGGTATGTGTTTATACCTCCAAGTTGTAACTGGATACAGTTGAGTGTAAAACACTGTCACCACTACTCAGTTTTGCCTATATACTTTTTTATTTATATATCTGTATCTTTCTATATCTATCTATCTCTATATAGTTTTCATCTTGGTTTCTATAGCAGTGAAGCTGGCCTGCATTGTAGTTCAGCATGGTAGTATGCTCGAGAAGGAGATTTCTCATAGAGTCCCACCAGGTGTCCATGTTACTTGTTTCAGATGCAGGAAGCTATGACATCTTTGGCAAGGTAAGAGCTGAGGAATGGGGTCTTTGGACTGAAAAAGAAATTTGCTCTGAGTGTCTGTAATAGCCAAAAGAGTATCAAATAAGTCTGTTGGTTAAATATTACAAGTATGATAGGGTAGAAAGTCAAATAATGGACCATTAAAGTAAGGCATCACATGACTTCCATAACCTGACATTTTAATAAATTTATTATTTGAGAGTCACATTTCTAAGAAAGAGTCCATTCTAAAAATTAAATACATTAATAATAAACTAATTAAAAAATGGCAGTTATACTCTGGGTTTATAGTTAGTAGATTACCTGTGGCATATTGCATGAATTAGTCTCTTTTGCTCATTTGCACCTTTAAAACAGAACCAGGCCACAGCAATGTTGTGTTGTTGTGGCGGCCTGAGTGATTCTTGCCTTGATGCTGCTTGCATCCATCCATCCAATGGATAAAGCAGGACCAGATAGAATCATTTGATGTTAGGTTTTTAGAAATGTAGCACTGAAAAGCCGTGAAGGGAACTAGGCCGAAGTTAGTACTATAGCAACTTCAGAGAAAAGACAGTGTTTTAAGAGTTTGTATTGATTTTGTGTAGTCAAACTGCCTATGTTAATTTGAAAAGGAAATACTCATAATTTAATTTCCAGGGGCCTCATGTATAAACGGTGCGTACGCACAGAAATGTTGCATAAGAACTTTTCCACGTTCAAATCACGATGTATAAAATCTACACTTGGCGTAAAGCCACGCACTTTTCCACGGTACCTCATGCCTTGTCGTACGCAAGTTCTCCGCTCGGTTTTGCAGACTGGCGGCACCCAGCGTCAAAGCAGTGCTCCTGTTCCTGTGCGGTTACTCCTTATTTTCCTGACGCGGCTTTATAAATACACTGAAAATAACCGCATATTGTTTATTAGTGTAACGCATCTGATTGTAATTAACTTGTAACAATATAATGGTCCAGGGAACAGCCATAGTATTCCTAATACCATAACTGCTTTAGCGTTGTTACTGTCACAACAACAACATTTATTTATATAGCACATTTTCATACAAAAAATGTAGCTCAAAGTGCTTTACATAATGAAGAATAGAAAAATAAGAGACACAGTAAGAAAATAAAATAAGTCAACATTAATTAACATAGAATAAGAGTAAGGTCCAATGGCCAGGGGGGACAGAAAAAACAAAAAAAAAACTCCAGACGGCCGGAGAAAAAAATAAAATCTGCAGGGATTCCAGGCCATGAGACCGCCCAGTCCCCTCTGGGCAATCTACCTAACATAAATGAAACAGTCCTCTTTGTATTTATGGTTTTCAAGGAAGGATTTGTTGTTGATGATGATGATGATGATCACGTGGACTTCTGGCTTTTAGTCCATCAATGCTGGGGCATCATGGTGCTTTGAGTAGGTTGGTGGTGGCGCAGGCCGCCACCACAGAGAAACCGGAAAAAGAAACAGAAGAGAGAGTAGGGGTCAGTACGGATTTTAGAGCCACCATGAATAGTTATTATGATGAACTGAACATATAGAGTATCAGGATTAAGTTAAAGTGAAGTTATAAAAAGGCCATGTTAAAGTAATGTGTTTTCAGCGGTGTTTTAAAGTGCTCCACTGTATCAGCCCAGCGAATTCCTATTGGCAGGCTATTCCAGATTTTAGGTGCATAACAGCAGAAGGCCGCCTCACTACTTCTTTTAAGTTTAGCTTTTGGAATTCTAAGGAGACACTCATTTGAAGATCTAAGGTTACGATTTGGAATATAGGGTGTCAGACATTCCGATATATAAGATGGAGCGAGATTATTTAAGGCTTTGTAAACTATAAGCAGAATTTTAAAGTCAATTCTGAAAGACACAGGTAACCAGTGTAGCGACATCAAAACAGGAGAAATGTGTTCGGATTTTCTTTTCCTAGTTAGGATTCTAGCAGCTGCATTCTGCACCCGTTGCAAATGATTTGTCTTTTTTGGGTAGTCCTGAGAGCAGTGCGTTACAGTAATCTAATCGACTAAAAACAAAAGCGTGAATTAATTTCTCGGCATCTTTCAATGATATAAGAGGTCTAACTTTACTTATGTTTCTTAGGTGAAAAAATGCTGTCCTAGTGGTCTGATGAATATGTGATTTAAAATTCAGGTTACAGTCAACGGTTACCCCTAAGTTTTTTACTTCCGTCTTAACTTCTAATCCTAATACGTCAAGTTTATTTCTGATAACCTCACTGAATCCGTTTTGCCAATCAATACAATTTCAGTTTTCTTTATTTAACTTGAGAAAATTACTATTCATCCATTCAGAAATACCAGTAAGACATTGTGTTATTGATTCGAGAGAGTCGGTGTCATCAGGTGCTGCTGATAAGTACAGTTGTGTGTCATCAGCATAGCTGTGGTAGCTCACATTGTAGCTAGTCACTGCGCCTTCTTCTTCTTCTTTCAGCTCCTCCCGTTAGGAGTTGCCACAGCGGATCATCTTTTTCCATATTCCTCTCACTGCAGCACTCGGAGTATTTATTATCACTGTATCTGAGTGTGAATCACAGCAGCTGCTGATCGGAAAGAGAATTATCGGTATACAGTATCAAGGACACGCTGTCTCAGCCACTGCAAAACGTTTCAAAGCCTTCCCTGTGGACCTTGCGTTCGTGCTCACAGAGAGCACATAGAAGATCAAATACAAAACAAAGCATTTAACGTGCTACTTTAATTACGATGTGATTTGAGAAACTGGTTAATTAAATGATTTTAAGATGAAGTTTATGATGTTCTACTTTAATGACAAAATAAACTACGTGATTAAAGTGGAAATGTCGAGATTAAAGTTGACATTTCGTGCTTTTTCCCCACTGTGTGCCTTTTTTCTCTGTACCCTAATAAGCTTTCATATGACACTCAGAGAGTGGGCTACAACTCGCCTTTTCACGGCGACTTTGATATCTGACAACTTCTTTTTTATTTCCGGCACTGTTTGATTTTTTGAACGTCAGCTTTCAAGTTTCTCCAACACGCTATGTCACTCGATCAACTTCCTTTTGTTGATTATTCCAGTTTATTTGAACAAATAGTATGTTTTTCCTTTGCCTCCACTTCGTATTCGCTGAAATTGTTATATTTTCTCCCGTGTTTTTCCCATTGTCTTTTCACAGAAGGCTGAGCTTAAGGGCGATTTATATTGATTTGCATATTCAAAGAGGCGTAATTCTGGGAGGAGTTGGGGCGTTACATAAAGCGCGTGCACGAGCGTTAGTTTTCATGCTGATCGGGATTTATGTAGCAGAAGAACATGGAAGTTGGAGTACGCACAGATTCCTGCATCTGGATTTTTCTGTGCGTAAACACATTTCGGTTTTTGTGCTTACGCCATGTTATAGTGTGAGTTCTGCGCACGCCGTTATACATGAGGCCCCAGGTGATTTTTAGTTGGCCCAAAGTTGGTTAACATAGTTAACATTTGTGGCATAGTGCACAGGACTTTCAAATGCTTAACATCTATTGCGTCATTTCCTGCATGGTTTTAGCAGTATTGTTAAGCTTCAGGTGGAGTTTGCCTGTTAAATTGTTATTTGGTCACCTAAAACATTCTTTGTGGGCTGAATCTCCGACAGCGTCACTGAAATGCTTTTGCACTGTGACTGAGAGGCTCTGAATATGTGTGAAAGTTTAACACAAAGACTTCATACAAATGTATGTTTATTACAGTTTTTACTAGCTAGCATGTGAATCTGGAGTAAGCTTTTTACCTGAGCTTTTAACAAATTATTTCAGTATAAAAATTTAACAGTTACTAAGTACTAACTTTTTATTATTGTTGGTAAGATATCTTAGCTTAATGACTTATTTATATTATACATGCCTTATGAAGTTTAGTTCTCAAACAAGTGAATTCAAATAAATGAACACATCTGCTTGCTTGCTTGCCTGAAGATCATTTTAAGATTCTCATTTTTGAAATTCAGCACATCATAAGCAAAATGACATTCTTTGAAACATACTCATGATATGTTCAACATTTCCAATCTTGTAAGAGAGACTTTTTAAATATTTATTTCTTGTTTTCACTATAGTTATTTCCAGGTAGTGGTATTATGTAACTGAACAAATTATTTTGGTACCGGTATGCACTTAATTCTTGTTTCTGAAGCATTCACAAATACTACAATAGATTACTGTTGTCTAAGGCAATTTGTGGCAGTCCTCCTTAAAATGCTCTCTATAAAATTAACATTGACTGCTTAATTTCTCCACTTATGTCTCTGGTACTGAAAGTATTATAGCACTGTCCTTAATGCTTTATACTGGAACACTGAAATGAGAGTACTTTCTCTACTTTATTTCTGGGAATTGCCTTTTATAGTGAAACTTTATCTGAAAACACTTCCCAGAAATTTTAGTATACAAGTTGGACACATTTTTTTAGTTCTGAAAATTCAGCAATCATCTGCTTTTTAAATTGATCCATAATATGCAGAGCTGAGTTTTTGTCGCTGTTTAAAGGCACTTTAGTACTTCTGTCTGCCAGTTGTCTTAGCTGTTTTATTCCAAGTGTAATTCTAAGCAACACTCTTGGCAGGCAATCATGTTTTGCTGATGCTTACGATGTTTGTTGCTCCTTCTAAAATTGGTTTCTGATTTGTGCCTAGTGTTTTCACAATAGGCTACTTCTTCCAACCTTGAAACTGAATATAGTGGTTTCACACATTGCATAAAAGGACGCATGGCTTTTGTATTTAATGTTTTGTAATGCGAGTTTCCTAATTCATTTTATATTGTTATGTTTTTTTCTTCAAATGTTTAACCTTGCATTCTGACTTTATATATTGTACCAATAAAAGTGACCTGCACCAACATTTTGTCTTTTAAATGTAAGCAGTTTGCTTGATGCACTTTTTGTTTTCTCAATTTCTTGTTTCCACTAAAGGTTTAATTCTGCATTTACTTTTTAGTACACTTGATCCCATCAACACCACTTAAAGATGAGAGACAGAGTTCCAAGTCAAGAAAACGGATAATCCCCATCCTGTACACGGAGCCACCAGGAATCAATCCAATTTATGAAGCTTACGCATACTGCAACATCCCCAATAAGACAGAACATGGTGTGGAGGGTAAGTACATATACATTTATTACTGGTAATGTAGCCATGTTGATGAGAACTGCTAATACACATTGTTTAGCTTCCTTAAGGTTACATTTTTTTTTCTCAAAAAAACACGTAAAAAGGGTTGGATTTTTTGGTTTGAAAAATTACATTTTTATTAAATCTCATCTTTTACTGTAAAATATGCATAACACTAAAGGTACAAAGTCAGAATTATATAATAATGATACTGATGATGAATGATAATAATAATATGAACAGCACACTGTACATGTGCAATTGATGCGAGTGTCACTTTTGGAATCCCAGAATCAATTTCAGTTTCACTTCCTGAAGACAGATTCACTTTGTTATAACTGCTGATGAGAGGGGTTTCTAACAAGACACTATTATGAAGCTAGGAGAAGTAGTGTCTACACGATTGCCTGAGTAATGCTTGGACCTGACGCTTATGCAAGACACGCCTATACTCTTGCCCGAGTAACGCTCTGCACTAAGGCTGTTGGCACTGTTGCAACCCAAGTAAACCTTGGTTTTTAGGCAAGACATGTCTCTACTGTTGTCTGAGTGACACTCGCGACTAATGCTTTCAGCACCGTTTTTACAGCCCAAGTGACACTCAGGTCTAAAGCTAAGGAGGTTAAAAATGACTTTAGTATACAGTATGTAGTTAGTAAAAGGCTGCATCTGGAAAATAACATGACTAAATATTATTCCTAGACGGTATAAAAAAATACAAAAGAAGGTTAGTAACCTAGCATTCCATTTGATCTGTGTATTGGAGCTGCACACCCATAACTGATCTGCACCTTGTATAGAAGTCGTAAGAGTTGCAGAAAGTTTGTTTGGGATTATATTTATTTTATGAATTGGTCAATATATACAAACTTTTCCTTGAATGTGCAAAAAAGTGTTTGTTTGTAAATTCTTGGTTGGCTTTGGTTTTTTTACCGATTTCCTCTGGAAAAAAATTTAATGTCTCAACTGCAAGTGAGCGCCTTCCAAAATGATAGGGAAGAGAGTGTTTTAGGTGGTGAATGGTTCTAAACAAATAATAGCTTTGTACTGTGATTAATTTGTTCATCTGTATGATTACATGATAGTTAAGGGTCATCTGTTGTCTAGTGAAACAAATTACAGATCAGAAAATGGCCAACATTCACACTTGAAGTGTGTAAAGCAAGCACATGCTGTTGCCGCTTAACCATTAAGAATAATTGGCTGCTTCTTTTGGGGTCGGTGGTATAACAATTTCATGATGGCTGTAACATGGTGTGTGGTGTTTTTTTGTTTTTTTCCCTTTTCTTTGTAATGAACATACCATTACATACTTATCAAAAGTGCTTTCATGCTATTAGAAGGGAATGTCAAACAACAGAGGAGAAACTGGATTCCCACTGTAACATAAAATAAAATCAAGAAAAATTAGGAAAATTATTTGTTTCATATCTTTGGAGTGGTGATTAAAATTTTTTTGTCACTTATATTATTTGTTTACATTAACGTCTACTTCATACTTCTTAGGTCTCGTTTATACTTCACGTTCAGAATGCATACGCATCATGGCTGCCACGCGTTCCCAGCGTTCATTTGACATGTCCTCTGAGCATGTCCTCAGAAACTAAAGCAATGCATTCGTGAGATGCAGTATCAGCAAAAAGTCGGGGGGCGCAGTATGATGAAAGTCGGAACGTGACATCAGAGTCTCTGTTTACTATCTAAATGTGACAGAAAGCCACTTTGAGGATCCTTCGGGATCGATGTGCCTGCTTAGATGTTTGATGAATGGTTTGATGTGGTGAAGCAAAATGCAGACATACAAATGCATTCATGTTGCTTTTATGTTCAAGCATCACATATTCCTGAACATAATGACATGATACAGTTTACTTGATACACTTTCAGATGGTTCTGTCTAAACAGCATGACAAAGTCATTCACCACATTTCTTTGTCCTCACTCATCAATTTTCAATGCAGCCTGTAATGAAAGACACTTTCCCATGGCCATTGAGAACTTCTGTAAATGGCAGATGGGAGTTGAACTTAATTGTTATAGAGTGTGAAGGGAAAGGGAGACCATGACAGTTTTTGGTGTGATCCTTTATTACAGGCCACCATCTCCAAAACATATCCCTGGAACCTCACAGACTGTATTTCTCCCTTTTTAGATTGCCCGTGGTACGAGGTGCTAGAAGCACCTGCCTGCGTTGCCTTATTCCTCAGCTGATGAGGCTAGTGTTAGGCACAGGAGAAATCAAAGAACATGTTCTTGACTGTCTTTTCACAGATAGATGAAGTCTTAGTTTGCAGATCAAAATGTTATCTATTTCTAAATTGTAGACTGAGGAGAATCAAGGTGGTTTGTAACCTCGGGATGCAGTTGTTTCAGGATGAGTATCAGAAAGGTCTTTATAATGTGTGATGTGCAAACCAGTTAGACTGTTGTTCTTCTGAACTCTAGGGTAGCAGTTTTTAGGGACTGGATCTATGTAGGATTAATGGATACTGAAGGACCCCAATAAATTAGATGGCACTCTTAGATTAATTAACATGCTAAACATCCTTGCCTTTGGAGGCCATCTCCAGCTCTCAAATTAATACCCAAGAATAATAATTTGGGAATGAGAGCAAAGGGATCAAAAATGGTGTTAATGTATGTAAGTAAGGAAGAAGGCAGGAGAGAATTCAGATCGTCCTTATCACCACATACAAGATAATGGATTTAGAGGAGGCCCTAAGTGTTAAAAGCCAGATTTCACCCACTATCCTTGTCCTTGTCTAAATCCCATTCCACTATGTAGTTAATCTACTTCCAGCTGGCCTTGTTCTTCATCTTATACCTTTTTTCAGATGCTCTTCTTGTACTGAGTAACCCACTCTTTTTACAGGAGAAAGAAGAGTGTTCATTATCCACATATAATTTAATGTCATATCTTGCAGGATAACAGATTTATTAGACGCTGATCTCACATTCTGGAGAGCAACCTTGATAGACGTAGAAAAGCTTGCTGCTGGATGGGCTTGGGTGAGCATGCGAATGTTAGCAGTGTTTACTCCCCTAGAACATACATAGAAAGAGTGATTCTGCCTTGAGATGGATAAGTTAAATCCAGTATCCAGCTCCGAAGGACCAGGGACAGTGTCCTGTACAGGAGAGGATGGGTCAAAGAACTGTCAGGCATAGACAATCTAAGCCTGGTGATGAGAAATGGAGCCGGTGTTGGTTAACAGCAAAGCCGGCTTGCTTTCCATGTCGGCATTTTGAGCGTCTACATCTCCGAGAGGCAATCAGCTCAGTCATATGGGTGAATACTGGTGTCCAGGTAAAGAAGTCAAGAGATGAATAAAACAAGGGTGAAGGTTCAAATAATGTCCCATCAGAATAAGAAGAAAATAAGAAGAATAAGAAAATTGAGATGACAGCATACAAGAAAAGACATAGAAACACAGTCATAGGAGAGTAGTTACTGGGATAAACTAACACAAAAAAAACGAAATAGAAACATAAATTAACGAGACAAGCTGATGGCCAGCCACACCAGTTGGTGCCATCTTCATTCCAATATCTAATATGAATATCTAATATAATCTTCATTTCAAAAATCCGATTCATTGAATACATTCCTCAATGCCCTTGCTCTACACCGCAAAAACCATATCTCAGTCTGTAACTTACAGGTGGTCTTGAGAACCTATTCCTCAATGTTTTGACAATTGCCAGTTGTTTAATATCAGGCTCATATCTGAATTTGAAATTTACCAGGTTGTTGCCACATGTGCCCAAGGGAGGTACTGTATGTCTCTTTTACATTTACGTTTATTGTCTTATTTCTTTTATGCATGACATGATTAAAATACATTTTTTTTGTCCATATAGTTTTATTGTACTTACAGCCTTAAGCTGTTCTAGTCCTTTAACCACCCTCAAGTGTTATCTCAGCTTGTTAAACACTAATGTTGTTTTTCCAGAAGTTGACACTTTTGCTTTTGAATGATAATTGTGTAGATATTTATTGACAAACTAGATACTTTTTCAAAACCGCACATTAAAACTACTAACCAGATGTATTTTAACATTTGTTGTTCACAAAAAACACTAAGCCCTTTACCTTTCTTTGGTGCTCCTGTTGGTGTGTGTGATACGAAATTCCTCTAGTGCCATTGCAAACCTGGAAGTTTAAGCTCTCCAAGTTTCCATAAAACATAAAAAGCTATATAAAAGTTGTGGTCAAAAAAAGATCATCCCTTACATTGTCCCAAGATAATACATGGCAAATTAGGTCTGTTTTGTCCTTTTGTTCTACATCCAATCTCCTCCCTGTTGCTGGGCCAGCTTTGGCATGTTCATATGAAAAGGATGCAGGTCCATCAGCTTTGTATGTGTGAATTTCAGTTTGATCTTCCTGGTGTAGCCCTGCAGGAGTTGAAAAAAGCATTCTGCCTGCCATATATATATATTAAGAAAATGTAGCTGGTCCATGTCAAATTATGTGAGTTTACTGTGGAAAGCAGATACGCTTTAAAAAAATACAGGGGATATAGAAGGAACCAATGGAAATAGAAAAATGAAAATGACTAGTTAAAAAAAGTTGCAAATAGCATATGTACTGAATGAACTAAATCCTAATCTCATAGTAAACCCAACCTGGGATTAAAATATTTCAAAAGTGAAATCCATTGTCATATTTTATATCAAGATGTATTCCGATGTCTACATGAATTATGTGAATATTCGTTTATTAACTGAAGAAATCATTGTGGTGTTGTGCTTTTGACAGAAGTAGTTTGAATAAAAATACTAGCCCAGTTTTAATTCTGGATTAAAAATGAAAAATTACGAAAGGAGTTGTGCCATATTTTGAAATGTCTGTAGATTTAGGGCTATTGAACCAATCTCCTCAGAAGTGCACAATTTAGATATCCATAAGAAATGAATGGAGGGAAAGGCGTGACACTGGGAAAGTCCATCTACAGTTTACAGATGAATTGAGTCTTGTAAGTGGGTATTGCTAGTGCCACATGAGAAAAGAAATCATGGATAAGAAGGTGAAACCGAGCAGCTGTTGAGTATCAGTAATGCTACCAGTGCTACCACACCACACCCAGCTCCATTTTACACAAGTAACACGTAGACCTTATGGAACAGCAACATTTATTTATTTCTGCTTTCTACATAGATCAGTCTTATGTAATTTCCTCCCTCTCTGTGTGGCTCTGTTGCTTTTCGGTCAGCCTTACTATATAACTCACATGCACATAAACACACACAAGCATTGTGTGGGTTTTTTTTGTTTTATACAATCTAAATGTTTTGGGGATTATTACAGATAAGATATGCTTTACTTACTAATTCAACTTTATATGTGACCTATAGCATGACAGAAACATCAAACAATGTACCACTTTAAAATGTGTGTTTTTTTTTTTCTTTTTCAGGTCACAGCCCTCCAGATTTTAAATTGTTATCAGTGCAAGTGGTTATCAGACATGGAGACAGATATCCACTTTATTCTATCCCTAAAACAAACAGGCCAGCTATTGATTGTTCATTGATTCCAAGCAGGTGAGATGTAAATTATATTCACAATAGCTGTATACATATTAAGATAAGACATAGTAGGCTGTTAATTTCATTCTTTTATATATGCTATTTTATTTTGCAAATTAAGGAAACCATTCAGTTTATTATTCATGTGCCAGCACTACCTCAGTGCTACCAATATATATATATGTTTGGGACTGTACAGTTTTTGTTTCTTTCCTCTTTCTGGTGAAAAGCATATTTGTGGCTTGATGTTCATGTATAACTTGTCACAGTGTATGTTTTTGTGGGCCGTGCAGTTGTCTTATGTTCTGCGGTAGGAACTTGACCAGGATAGTAAGTTTATAAAACAAGAACTTGATAAATAGTATTTTAAACTTAAGTGAATGTAAGAAGGGATATATAACAAGATATTAATATTGATATACTTAAAGTGAATCAAAAACAGCTGTGAACTTACACTGAAGTAACACCTTTTACACCCACTTAGTACAAATGAGATACTCTTTTAAAATGACCAATCATGTGGCTGAAATGCAATATATACTGCAGACATTTCATTGTTGTTTAACTTATTAGATGAGCTACACATGTGATTTAAGTGACTTGCACCGTGGTATGTTGACAAACACTGTGGTTCCAGCATTCCAGAAATGGCAGCCCTCCTGGAACATTCACACACTACAACGTCTAGAGTTTACAGAGAATGGTGTGAAAAACACCAATCCAGTGCTGCAGGTTTTTGGGCACAAATACCTTATTTTCCAGAGGGGTTAGAGGAAAATGGCCAAACTAAGTGAAAGACTTCAAACAATTAAAACAACTTTTTACAAAAGGTGTGAAGAAGGGTATCACAGTTCATCAGATATTGAGGCAGATGAGCTTTAGCTGCTGAAAACTATGCTGGTTCCACTGTTGTCAGCTAAATACAGGAATATAAGGCTACGCGTACATGTGATCACCAAAATTGAATCGTTGAAGTGTGGAAAAATGTCATCTGGTCTCACAAATCATGATTTCTGCTGCAACAGATACCAGCATAAGGATTTGGTATAAGCAACATGAATTTGTACATGTATCCTGGATTTTGTCAACCGTATAAGTTGGTGGTATCATGGTTTGGGAAAATACTTTCTTGGCACACATTAGGACTCTTAATGACCAGTTTTATGTCTTTTGAATGCCACAAAAATATATTAAAAACTTGTTAATTATAAAGCATTTTAGTGGTGCAATCTAAATATATAAAATTCTATATATAATATAATTTCACTGCAGTATTCAGCTTGAAGAGTTATTCCATATTGATAGGTACTGCTAGGGAACACAAAACAAAACTCAGTGTTGGACATCTGTGGAAACAGCCATCATCAAGTTTGTAGGGCAAATCCTGTTAACATTGTGTACATAGCAGGAGTCAGCCCTGTACCAGGCGTCCTATCGATTCACACCCACTTGTATGAGACAAAACTAGAGTTGTCAATGAACTTAACATGCGTGTCTTATGAATGTACGACCCTGTTCCGCAATAAGCAGGATACAAAGTGACAGACTGACTGACTAACCTTTCATCAGCTGCTTAACAGCTAAAACATTGTGATTCTCACATTATTTTGTACAATAAGTTGATTTTCATTTTTTCCTCTCTTTTTCTTGTTTTTCAATGTTATTTTTGTAATGTAGTTACATTAGAATGTTGATGGTGCAGAATGCTTGCTCTCATGTAATAATTCATGGTCTTCTAATTTCTGTTGTCAAAAGGCACAAATGTTTCTCGTTCAAATTAGCATTGTGACCTTTTAACAGGCTAACCATTGTATTTAAATTAGTTTCTTTGGTATTCTTTTTTGTGATAGAGTTGAAACAAAAACAGATTAGTATTTGCATTTTTTAAATGATCAGATGCTAGTTTAACATGCAAACTCAAATATTTCTTTCTTGTGCATTATCTTATTTTAATGATATAATCTTTTAAAAAGGGAAATATGCCATACTGAATAACTGAATACATCTCCTGCAAGAATATTCAATGTCATTTTTATTTGAGATTACAGGAGCATTATTTGGAGCAATGTTATACACACTTGACAGGTTTAGTTTGGGATGTATTTTCGCTAGAAATACAGTTTATTTAATTACTTGTTGTGCGGACCAGTTAGCACAGGAATATGCAGACTTTGATTGCAGGCAGATTAGTCAATAATGACTCATATAGTGGGGTCACATAAAGTCAAACATTAACTTTAACATCTCATGACCCAATAAATGATTTAATTATAAAACATTTTATCAAAAGCTATTAAGAGCAATGAAGAGACTAATTTTAAAGCAAAACAAATAGCAAAGGTATGTCAGTTTTCTGGTCATAAACATCAGATATCATGTACAATATTGGACGGCAATGTGCTATATGCTGTGCTTGATGCACAGTTACATTTTACAGCGACATCAGAAAATTGGCTTATTGCTGATGTGGTCGTCACTGGGTCGCAAGCACAAGAGAAATTAATAAATGCTGAAATCATCCACTGTCTCCCGTTCACTGAAGCTTTTGGCAGTGCTTCGCTCTATTTTTCCCTTTTCCAACCTCACTCATTTTACCATGAGGAAACCTCACTGTTTGTCTTGCAGTCAATTCAACATCCCAAACCCACTTTTAGACTTCTGTTGGTGTATGCGGGACATCATTGAACTTGAAAGGTAAAAACGAGTCCCAAAATTCACAAAAGCTTAGAAACCCTGCTTGATTTCCATCCTGCATGTCTTAAAAAAAACATGAACAAAAAACTTCAAGTATGGTTATTCTGAGGTGCACATTAGCTGACTATAATGAGGATATTATGTATCTAATTATCTATGCAAATTAGCTACTTGTGCAGCTGTGAGTCCCAAAACAAGCCTTAAAGGATCCCTCCCCTCCCTTCATCAGAAAATGAAGGACATGCTGCTATTTACTAGTTATTTACAAGACATTTCTTTCTTCTTTATAGAAGAAGAATGTGCAAAGCATCTGCACAGATACATGGGAGCAAAAAAATGACTTGTTCCACTGTGTTTAAAGCTACAACTTTAAACAGTGGAACCAGCCAGTTCTATGCAGTCACTTTGTGGCACGGCCAATGTGTAACCCAAGAGTGGAACTCTGTGCGCATGACGATCTATATTTTATTTACTTTTTGCTAGATTGTGGCCATAGTTGTATTTTGCCTGTGGCATTTGTTTTGTACATGTCTTTTGTTGTTTGAGGCACAGTGGTTTGCAGTGTTGCTTCACAGCTCCAATTATGCATTTGCCCGCAATAATTGATCTAGCATAGTTGGCAGATTTTTCCTTAGCCCCCAGGGACAATGTAAAGACAATTGTGCCATTTTAATCCACTCAACTCGTTCAGTTCCTCCTCCTGCATTGATTTTAATACATTTCCCTGAGTTTGGTGAATATCATGAACACTTCCATGATTCGGAAAAACTCATGGCAAAGCCAACTAGTACTGAATTATTTGGTTGTTATATAGTAATTTATTTGAAATACTATGAATGTTATTTTGTTTCTGATTACTGCTTGTATAAGTTGTTTAAATGATTGGCCTAACTGATTGTCCGATGTGACACTTCTTTGTAGTTATGTTAACATATTTAAGCAAGGTGATAGTTAAGCACCTCTAAATGCATACCCTTCTTGTAAATGCAAAAAAGCTTTGAGAGAAACAAATGTGTAAATAGTAACTTCATTTTTAAGGAAAAACAAATCCTTCTTTCTTATAGTTCTGTTGAGTGTGATAAGAAAACACATAGCACAAGGCAGCCTTCTGTATTATTAAATAAAAAACAAGACATAAAGCAAACATTATTTGTAAAAGTTCATTAAACGTGTAACACAAATTTTAAGGATGTATATTTATTACAAATATCTTCATTTTACATAGTTAAGTGAGCAACTACCGTAGTTTTAATAATATGTATGAATGAATTTTAAACATCAGAATATTCAAATTGACTGATAGTGGTTCATAGCTTAGTGCATATTGTACCAAGTTTTAATTTTCAACTAGGAAACAGCAGCAGTGTGTGTGTGTTTGTCCCTGTTCCTAGCTTCGAACCTGAAGACTTTTTTTTGGCATTTAGCACTTGATCAAAGCAAAATCAAGTCATGCATTTACTGTTTTGCATGACTATGTTAGCCATTTGTTCTGCTGAACAAAATGTGATTACAATGGTGACTGCATTCTTAATTCCAATTTTTTTTTTCTGAGCCACCTTTTCTCTTTCTCACTCAAATATAACATGTTATTTTGAAGTAATACCTTAAATCCATGGTTCTATATCACAAAACATGGTTACAGTGCCAGAGGAAGACATTTTGAAAATCAGCTTAGTCGTGTTTAAAATTCTCCTAAGCTGTTAAAATCCCTCCTGTAATCAAGTATAATAATTCTGATATGCCAGTGAGCAAAACTTTTTTTTTTTTTTTGTTTAATGTTAATGTGATATTTTTAACTTGCGCATCAAGCTAACACACCACCCCCCTCAAATATCTGAATGCCTGTGCTTGAATCAGAGACAGTGTTCCTCTTGCAGTGCTGGTGTAGCAAAGTAGCAAACACATTAACATGCATATACAGGTTAAAATTGCCAAGGGGTACCTTTAAGAATGTGTGCATATCCTGTCATGCAATGATTGCAGGATGGCAAGCAGGCACAAGATTTGCATTACTACGGTATTTTCTATGATAAATAGTACAACAAAAAGAGCAGCAGCTGTATTACTGTTGAAATTGAGAGAGTGAATGTTTCTGCAGTAAATGAAGGCATTTCTAGTTCTGTGCCTCCTTCAACTGAGTAAGTTCTCTAGTCTGTGAAGAGTGCTTCATGAAATCATTGACACAAAGATGTAGCCACAATGAGGTGAGAACTATCATTAGGCCTTTCAACATACACCAACAGCATTCAATTTATTTTCTTTATTGTCCACTTGCCAAAAAGCAATAACACTAGAAAAATACAAAAAGCTGTATCTTAAATGGAAAAATAAAATGGATAATGTAGGTTTAGTAATGTTTTATAGTACAATAAACAAAATATAATGCATCTTTCTTAATACTGAGCAGAACCTCTGACCATGCAGTCTTTGTGATGTCTACAGAGTATTTAAAGACAGTGCCAACGTTTTCCAAACCTTTATCAGAAGTATGCTGAATTTTATCATGTAGTGCTGTCTAATAGGTGGCTCGCCAGTTAAGTAGTGCTGAGCAGGGTCAGGTACATAGCTTGTACCACAGTTTATAAGACCGCACCTGGTGGTTTCATAGCTGCTGTTTCTTAAGGAAATGGAACAGGAGAAGCCACATCATGTCTTATAAGCAGACTGGGAGAAGCCGAAGCACTAAGTGTGAACGAGCCCTAAAGGGTCTCTCTGCTTATATCTATGTGCTTTCTTTTTCTGCCCCACAGCACAGCTGCAAAATGTAATCCACAACGAACACCAGTAAAGTAATATTCTATTTCCCCCATTTATGTCACCATCGAGGAGAGCAATGCACATGAAAATGCATCATTGTGCACATTGATGAGTCTTTTCTACAGGGAAATGCAGAACAAAAGAAGCCTGGATCCCTAGCCTTTTCCTAGCAACTGCCCTTTCCTGGTTCTAGTTTCCTGCAGACAAGGCTGGCCATTTGCACACTCCAATTGCTAGTAAATGAATATGCATGTCAGAGCACAAAAAGAAAAATACATGGAAGTTCTACCAGCATTAAAAGCTCGTCTGTACATATGCACAGCTATGAATTGGCTCAAAGAGGAAGAGAGAAAAAATTAGAAGACTGGCTGCTGTTAAGAGAGTAAACAGAGGGCATCCACCACAGAGGAACAAATATTGTGCTGTTTAGGGATGTTGCTGCTGTGCCACAGGTTCTTAAACGTCTACAGTGCTGGCTGTTGTGGAAAGATACATGGTTTGTTGCAAGGTATAGTCCAAGACACTGTTCCTCAATTTTGTCTTTGTGAAGCCCCCTGTAATACCACAGCTTCTCATAAATGCAAGTACTGTGTAAGAAAGGTGCTATATTGTGCCTGACCTCACACAGATTCACACATGTAAAATAAAACCAATATTTATTTATCTTCACCTGTGGGGTACGTCTTACCCGTAAACCCCCTGTCTCATTTCATCATTATTTATGATCAGGCATATGATGGTGTTGTCCTCAAATAATTTAATGATGGAGTTAAAGCTATGTCTGGCCACATATAGTAGATGAACAAAGAGTACAGGAGAACCTTAGCACGTTTTCTTAAGGAGTGCATGTTTTCAAAGTCAACATGGAGGATGTGATGCTTTCAATCCATAAATGCTGTGGTCTATCTATTAGGAAGTCCATAATTCATTTACCAATGGTGATGCCAGATATTGCATTGAGGAGTTTGCTGCTCAGCTTTGCTTTGTACAACAGTATTAAATGCTAATCTGTAGACTATAAGCTTGACTCTGGTGTTAGTTTTTATTATCCAGATGGTATGAAGTGTAAGGAATATGCATCATCTGTAGAGCAGTTGTGTCAATAGTCATAATCACCTACAGTCTGCCAATCTTGAATATTCTGTTTAATGTTCCTTAGCACTAGTCTGTCAAAGAACTTCACCACAGTTGTAGTGCATGCCATCAGTCTTCTAACCAGTACAAGAGAGAAGTTTGAACCCATCTTTGTCATATAATATAACTTGATGTCCAATCATGCAACATGGTGAGCAATAGTCTGGTGTGGTAGGGATGTGGATTCCAACTTTTGTCATTCTCATTTTCAAAAGTCTTGTGAGTCCCACTATTGAATGGCTATTTCCTCTTTGTCATTTCTTCTTCTACAGGAAATGAGCCTTTTTACAGCAGCCATACTTAGCAGGCTCTTTAAATTTGTCACTACAGTCGCTCTTGTGTCATCTGTGTACTTGACTGTGATGTAATGTTTTTTTTACATTGTGTCATTGAGAAAGGAGTATAATCTCTGCATACCTTTAACATTTGGCGTTATTTTTATTTCTGTCAAGTTTCCTAAATTCTGACTTTTCTGCCTCAATCTTTTATTTGCAGTGTTCCTTGCTGTGCTGTTTGCTTCATACAAGGTTATATAGCTGTAAGCAGAAACAGAAACAGAAAAAGGCCTAGAAAGAGATCTAAGTGGATCTGTTTAGCTTTGTTGTCCTTTAGCCTGTGCGACATACCGATTTTTGTTATTTTCTTTTATTTTACAGTATGGTTTATATAGCTGCACTAAACACTGTAATACTTTTTTTTTTAAACCTTATCTATTACAGTGAAGTGGAATGGATTCCAAAAATTTGGACTTTTTTTGGCAGAAATCTATGTTTAAGATAATTTTATGTATAGATCTAGGAATATAATCCTTTTGACATTTTGCTTTAGAAATTTCTTATGATTACAACTTTAGCAAAGGTATTCTTGGTAAAATGGAAGATAGATTGTAAAGTAATACCCCACACAGAGAAATATTATATGCATTTTTAGACATATAATACCGCAAAAGACAAAGCATTTCACTTAATTTTGAGAGAGACTTGCACTGCAGTTTAAAGATATGAGCAACACTGTTTACAATAAAATACTTTAAAGTATGTGACTGATAAGACATTTTTGTTTTATCAGTAACACTGTTCAGAGAGAGAGAGAGAGAGAGAGAAGTTATCAATACAATCTTTAAAATGACCATAGCAAAACTCACATAATTACTGTATCATGCTAACAACAGGTCCGACATTGCCCAGACATGAGATACTTGCAACATCTCTGTAAAGAGTCTTGAGTTGTTAGTAAAACAATAGGAGTTAAACACAATGACAGTAGGTTAATTAACTTGGGCTCTATTGTGATTCATGAATGAAGTATTTCCATAGCAGTAGAGTGTTGTACCGTGTTAGCCATAGATTGATACAGGAGAAAGTAAGGTGAAATTACACCATTTTTAAATAGATTACAAATGCAAGCTTTCGAGGCAGCTAAGGCCTCTTCATTGGGACACCTTGCATTTGTAATCTATTTAGTTAGCCAATAAAGGGTGTCATTTCACCCTACTTGCTCCTGTATGAATGAAGTATAGTAAAGCGAAAAAAAACAGTGTGCCAAGAACTACAATGGTTTCTGAAAACAACCATGAAACGCGTGCATCCCTCCATTTTCTTAAGCTGCATTTTACATTAAAGAATCAAGTTAAGTCACAGCCTGCTCTAGTACTGTCTACTGCAAAGCATTAATTCATTGTAAGGCACAGACTTGGTCAATATGGGCCATTTTGAAGAAAAGAGAGGTAACCAGAAATCTGGAGAAAGCCCATGCAGACACATGGGAAACTTGCAAACTCAACCCAGATTGTGAGTTGGCCGAGATCTGGAGCCTGCAGCTGCACTAAACACTGCATTACCATACTGCCCACGCATGGATATCCATTCACTCATTCTGTGAAATCTCTTATTTAAGTACGGGATTATGGGATCACCTTGGCAAACCATTTCTAACTGGAAAAAATAATTATAAGTAACTTTTTTCTTATTACTATATTTTACATTTATGCTTATCATAAAAATGAAAGGGACTACTTTTGTCAGGGAGAAATCTATATTAAAATATATACTGTACTGCATAATAAAAAGATTCCAATTTTTTTCACATGATAGTAGTGAAATACAAAAGGGTTATTCGGCTGGCCACACTATGGGCTACAGTGTCTGCAGTGTCTGCATACGTTTCCACAAAGTGTCAGGTTTTGGGTCAGTTTGTGATAGTGTAACATTTTGCACTGATTTCCTCTTTATATTGTATGCAACAAAAAAAAACTGATAAATGAGCATTCTAACATTGACATCACTGCACAGTATTTCAGAATTGCTGAGTAAGATTAACCTATGTGAAGACTGCTATTGGCCTATGATTATATGCTTCATTGCAAGTGCAAAGATTTGTAAAAGTTAAAAAAATCAAATAAAAAGAGCAACTTCCAAAAATACTAGACACTCCTTAAAATTTCACTCTGCATAAATTTGGTCCTATCCTATACAGGATAGCCGCCATTTTTAGAGATATCTCAATATGACATTGACTAATGTGTACCCATGTGTTTGTAAAAGAAGTGTGAACGCTGGCCCCGGCACAGACAGACGGACATCATTTATTTATATACACTATGTACAATATTTACAGTTTTCTCACGTGCACCCCCAGTGCCTTCTTGCACCGATTTCCCCAAGTCCAGGCCACACAGTCCTGTGCCTCTTTACTCCTGGCCGCCTCCAGTCCTTCCTCAAGCTCTGTCCGCTTCCTCCCGACATCCACCAATGACTGGAGGGAGGCGGCCCCTTATATAATGCTCCCGGATGAGCCCCAGGTGTTCCCAGTATCCGCTCCTTGCCACGCCCCAGCGCGGAAGTGTCGGCTGCCTTCCTGGCAGCTCTCCGGGCGCCACATAAAGTCTTCCCCCCGGCACTTCCTGGTGTGGCGGAAGTGCCGGGCTCCCAGGATAATAAGGCACTGGGGCGCCGCCTGGCGGTGGCCACGGGTCCCTACAGGGCAGGGCTTCCATGCCCTGTACCCGAGGCCCCCTGCCTAACCAGGACGGACGCCCCCACTCTGTCTGGAGGAGGCACTCACCCTCCTCTGGCCCTCCAAGGCGTCCCGGCCGGGCTCCAGCCCCAGCCAAGGACCGTACGGGATACACCGGCATCGGGGCGCCGCCTGGCGGTGGCCACGGGGGGTCCCTACAGGGCTGGGCTTCCAAGCCCTCGACCCGTGGTCCCCAACAGAACCAGGACGGACGCCCCCTCGCGGTGTGGAGGAGGCACAAGCCCTCCTCTCGTCCTCCTGGGCGTCCCGGCCGGGGACCACAGAAGAAATAAATAAAACCTCTCAAACAGAAGTTTACAAAGTTAACAACAGAAGTGCTCCTCATTGCATGTAAGACTAATAATTATCCCAGCCTTTATGGACTTTGATCAGCTATACAGAAGCATATGAAGGATTCTGTTTATAAGCCTTTATTAGGCATAACAGCCCATTTAAATCAGACATACACGATGACTGAAAAGTAGCAAATGTAACTCCAGTTGTATTGTAAAAAGTGAATATAAACCGAATGTTCTGCTCAGACTGTAATGCACTAGTGAGACTGTCTTTGGAGTATTTTGTGCAGTTTTGATTACCACACTGTAAAAGACAAAGCAGCACTAGAAGTTGTGCAGAGGAAAGTGACCAAGTGCATCCCAGGACTAAAAGGGCATGTCCTTCTATAACGGGTTCAGGGAGCTAAACCTCTTTAGTCTTGAAGAGGGAATGCCAAGTCTTCACAATTATCAAAGTTGGCGATAATGGTAATCCAGCAGATTTCTTTCAGTTAAATGGCAAATTACACTCTTGATGACACTATATGCAATACAAAGGGAAATACATTTAAGACTGAAGCCAAGAGGCACTTTCACACAAAGAGTCGTAGCAATCAGGACCAAACTGGTGGGTCATGTACTTGTACTTGGCAACCTTTAAAAAGTATCTGGATGAGATATGGGGACAATTTAGTTATTGGCTACCCAAATGGACTTATTTGTCAAACATCTTGTATTCTTGTTTTCTATCTTATGGTTACATCTGAGGTTGCTTAAAAGCCATAGCATAACATTATCAAAGCTGCTTAATCCAATTCAGGCCATCTTTATTTATGGTACCTTTCACATCAAATGAAACTATTACACAGAACCTTTTAAAACAAATTCTACTAATGAAGTTATGATTCAAATATAAAAAAAAGGTACTATATAACTAAAAATGAAGCGTCAGAGTGGAGATAGAAGAATTCCATACATCAGAAACAATGAACTAGCTGCATATACAGTTTGGTAATAGTTGAAATTGATAGGTGGAGCAGAGCCTGAATCAGTGAGATGTTTTTATTAAAAGTGTAAACTTCCCAATTAAGTAAATGTACAATTAGTCGATATATATTTTAAGTTTTAAATGGTGGCTTTTAGGTAAGATTTGAAGATTTATATTCAGGTAAAATTCCATTACAGCAAACTCCCAGGGACCTAAAAAATATTTCGTTGTAACAAAAATGTAGTTGTAATGAGATTCTGTATTTGTTACTATAGTGTTTTCTTTAACTTGCGCCCAGGCGTTTGCAATCATTTCAATAGCTTCTTTCACGTTAATTTTAGCCTCTTCCTGCCTACAAGTTATGCTGACAAGAATTTTTTTCAGCATTTCCTTGCATTAATATACTTTCAAGTTCAATGGCTGAAGCACTGCTTTGCAATTGGGTGGGAGGATTTCAACATGAACATTATGTAAATGTGGAAGCATGTTGTGGGCAGCACAGTTATCAATCAGGAGCCGAATCATCCTTTTTTTCTTCATATTGTGTGGTTTCTAAACTCTCTTGAGAACCCCCATTCCCCACCCAACAGGAAAGACACATTGAAGTGCGTCCCGAAGCGCGATTGCAGCATCTGTGGAAGATTGTTTGTCTGTTGCTAGGGCAGGGCAACATCAGGCTCATAGCACTGCAGTGAAGTGACACAGAAGCAAATCATAAAAGATCGGGTCACGCTACAAGTCCCTGTCTTGCACCCCAAAACACGAGGCTTAGTCTTAGTACTTCAGGAAAACCAGCTTTATTCAGTTTGAAACAGGAACAGCACACTTATTTATTGTAGCGTGACCTGCCACTCTGCTGCACAGACATAGCAGTCAGGCAGGGTCGTGGCCAGATCAGTGATCAAGTAATCCTGTTACCTTAATTTACAATATTCCTTGCATATCACCCATCAATATCTTTTCTGTTTGCTTTGGCAGAGAGACGCAGCAGAGCTTTGAGCCTGCTGTTGCCCCGGCAACAGATAAACAGTCTTCCATAGACACGGAGATCGGACTTCGGGACACTATTCGGAGTGCTGCCTAGTTGGGGGAGGTCCCAAGAGAGTTTACAAACCTCACATTTTCTTGAATGAGTGCCGCATTAATAGGAATGTATCTTGAACGAGCATCATTGAACCACATAAAAACTGCTTTTTCAACGTCTTCAAATGCAGCAGTTCACATACGTTTGCAACCCGAGATTTTTCTTCTTTTTTTGCTCGGTTTTTCAAGAAAGTTGATGGTGAATCCGAATTCATTGGCAATGTCTTTTTTCTTTTTGCCACAATCGAGAGCTGCAAAAATGTAAAATTTTTTTTTTTCTAATATGAACTGTTATCGTTTTTTCGTGTCTGCCGTTTCTGTAGGAGGATGACTGAGTTAAATTCAAATGCATGTTTTTCAAATTTTGACGAGCAATAAGCAAAAGGTATCGCTGAAAACCGCAGGAAACAAAAAAAAAAAAACAGTACGAGGACAGCTCGAAGAAAGAAAAAAAAAAATTACAATGTTTCTGTTTGAGGGAATCGATGTGCACAACTAAGCTGCGGCCACAGAACTAGCTGCTCTGTGGATGATTCATTCATTTCAAGGTCTTTTGGGCACTTCGTTGTAATGAAAGTATCTGCTGAATGTACTTCATAGTAATGAGATTTCTATAGACTCGCGTCATATGGGGAAACTGTCGGGACCATAAAAATACTTCGTTGTAATGAAAATTTCGTTGTAAAGATATTCATTGTAACAAAATTTTACCTGTACAGTATATGGAACCATACAGGCATACAAAAGGCATGAGATTCACAATTCCACATCTTTGGGGAAAAAAGTGCGCCAAGAGTAATAAAACAGTGCTTTCATATAGCAAGGCAGTTTTTTTGTAATAAGCAAGTTTTAATCAGGAAAGCGGTGTGTTGTTGCTTGTTACTTTTCACCAGTAAAATTGCTTCAAATAACTGGTGCAGAATAATCACATTAGCTTGGATTTGTATTGTTTTATTCTGTGATGAAATATATTTTTTGAAATAGATCAATATTAATTCAGATGCCTATTTTTTTTCCAGGAACCCTTCTCACCCTCAGCTTGCAACATTCATAAAGCACATGTCCAAGCCGACAAAAGTGAACATGGATAATGTGCTGAGCAGTCTACCTCGCTTTCCTAGTCACTTTGTTTGTGAAATGGGGGAACTCACACAGACAGGTAATGTTATGCTTTTGTAGCATGATTAAATATTATTTCTATACAATTTAGACCCTAGAAACCTATCAGAGGACCTGTGTACAGTACAGTGTAAATTTGACCTTGTAAAATTTAGAATCTATTGCTGTCTGTGCTCATTTTTTATTTACATTTTTTTGTGTGTACAATAGAATCACTCAATTTCACAATATCAAGATAAATCAGTACAGAAAAAAAAAAAAATCTTTAATACTGGGTGCTGGGTTAAGGAGAAGCATCAGCAGCATTAAGAATTAATGTGCAATTTGGTTGTTGCCTCTTATACGTTAGACTACCCATGACATTGAATTTTCAAGATCATTGAATGTATGGTTGCAAGGTAGGAGTTGAAAGAACATCTCCTCACAATTTCAGTTCAATTTGCTCTTCATTGAGCAAGGCACACATTTTCATCTAAAACAGAAAATTGCTAAACCATTCATAATCTCTATTTACAGTATATATGAAGATACAAACTGTGTTAAACACACAGTAAAGCAGAGCAATGTCAAAGAGTAACATAAAAAATCTTGACAATAGAAGTCCATTCATGCTATAATTGAGGTATGGCCAGTTGACAGCAGAGGGGCCGAAAACAAAATATGGTCGACAACAAAACAATAAAAGCAAAAGTATAATAAGTAAAAGCATGCTGTACTTTACATTAAGTTGAATAAAGTTTGGCCCAAGTACCATCTTATTCGGTATTGGTCTTACTTTTTATAAGCTGCTTTCAAACTCGTAGGCAAAAAGTGAAATAAAGCCAAATATATCAGTTCTATGTGAGCAGGAGAATTGCATGGACAGAACCCACACATCATCTGCTATTCATTACTTCATTCCATATTTTGACGACCAGGACTAGACGGAGTGTTTATCTCCTAGGAACTATGTGTGAGTCATCTCTCTGGTTACACCAGCAGTGTAAAGAAAGAACTTTATTTGTCCCAAGGGGAAGATTTGACTGTTTACAGAAGCTCAGAACATAAGTAAATAAATAAATGCACAATTATAACAAATACACACAAAAACTGCTAAAAAGATAGAAAATGTCTGACTTTGCTAAAGATAAGAAGAGCCTTTACAGTCACAGTGAGACACTATGAAGGTGTTTTGCTATTTATATAAAGGAGCCTGGGTAGTATTTCCTGATACTTCTGCTGAATAATTCATTTGCCGAAAGTGCTCCATGTTTGTGTGTCAGAGACGGGATGTACAGCATTGTTCATAATGGCACACAGTTTTGTCATCATTCTCTCCACTGCAACCACCTCCAGCGGGTTGACAGTACATCCCATAACTGACCCAGCCTTTTTAATTAGGTTGTTAATCCACTGGGCTTCTCCTGACATGTTACTGGCCCATCACATACCATCATAGAAGACTGCACTTGCAGTCACAGAGTTGTAGAATTTATAAAAGATGTCACTACCCACAGTGAAAGGAACGCAGCCTCCTAAGAATAAGAGTCTGCACTACTGCCAGTGCTAGCAGTGGTAAAGGCTGAAACGTAGTTTTTGCATTTCCCAGGGAAGAACTGTTGGGTCCACTTTAATCTTGTGAATGCATAATTGCACAAGATGAAATTCATTATGTGCCTAACAGTTTTCTTCTTGTATCAATTTAATTTTCGCTTTGTTTGGCTATTGTGTTTGTGTGGGTTTATTCAGAGGATTCTGTTTTCCCTCCCATGTAGAACGTAATTTAGGTTATATTTCAGTGCTTTTACAGTTACTTTTTTTCACAACACTTAAACAGATGAATGGATACAGACATTAATGTTCATGAGTTTTAATTCATCTAGATTGTTCAGTGACTAAGATGAAATAATGTAGTTCTAATTTACACGACTGCAGAAAGCCAGAGCCTGCCCTGATAAAGATGTATAACGTGCTACGTTTCCAAAGAATGCTGTTTATGTTACACTAGCTAAATACTCAAGTGCTTCAGAACATGATACTGCTTTAAATCTGAAGCACAAAGTCAAACCAGTCTGATGAGACTTTTTTGTAATTTGCTAGCAACAACAGTCACACAAAGACTTACAACTGAAGTAGTCTGCAATTGCAAGATGGCTACCATATTTACTGGATAAGTCCACAGACAAGTGACTCCCCCATACACCCCCCTTTCATTTGTATAACTTAGCAAGTCAGAGGCACACTCCCCTGAAGGCCAGCCACCAACTGACACGGAGCATGATTGTGTTGGAAAGTTGGCATTCAGTTTTGTAATTTCAGTTGTTTAAACTGACGTGGTCTAGTGATGAGTTCAGCAACTGCTGTCATCAAATCCTGCACATCTAGAAGTTGCATAATGTGACATTGGCTTCATTGGTGGGGGGTAATTTAATTGAAATTCTATAATAGTAATTGGTAGGATGCCAGACACCACTCTTCATGTAATGTTATCAACAACAACAACATTTATTTATATAGCACATTTTCATACAAACAGTAGCTCAAAGTGCTTTACATATTAAAGAATAGAAAAATGAAAGACATAATTATAAAAAATAAATCAACATTAACATCGAATAAGAGTAAGGTTCAATGGCCAGGGGGGACAGAAAAAACAAAAAAACTCCAGACGGCTGGAGAAAAAATATCAATTAATTATTTCTCAAAGTTCAAATATACTGTAAATCTAGCAGTCTGATAAAATGACTTGACCATAGCATCCTGAATAATCTGTCTTTACAGGCTAATGTAACATTGATGCTAAAACTCTGATATTGGTAGTTCTGATTGAACATTATTTCTTAATTATTGAAATTTGACAATGGAAAAATAAAGTAGATGCATATGTTGTGATAAATGATGTTTGCTTTGGTGCTTACATATCGTTCTTTCTAAAAATCAACATTAAATTTCCATTCTCTCCTTCAGCCTATAAAACTCCATCCTATTTGGTGTTACATGGGAAGGAATCCACAGTATCTCCTGTCAAAAGTGCAATTCAGCCCATGATTTACAAATGTTAAATTTTTATGTGTTTGAATGCCGAAATGTTACACTAACACAAACAAGTTAAATGTACTATTTTAATAGGATATTGTATTGTTATCACATGTCTTTTTAAATACAGTTGTGCTCATAAGTTTACATACCTTGTCAGAATGTGTAAGATGTGTACCACACTTTAAAGAAAAATTGACTGATCAGGCATCAAAGACATTTCATTTATTTTTTTTAGAGGAATCCAAGTTAAACTATAAGGCATCACAGGACAGCACAACCGTTAAATAAAACGTAGTAATAAGGGAAGTAATGAGATGGTCCCTGTTCAAAAGTCTGAATACCCTTAGTTCTTAATACTGTTTAGTGCCCCCTTTAGCATCAATGCTGACATGCAGTCTTTTGTGATAGTTGTGGAAACCGAGGCCCTTGATTTTCTCAGGTGGTAGTGCTGTCCATTCTTCTTGGCGAAAAGCCTCCAGGTCCCTTAAATTCTTGGGTTGCCTTTTATGAACTGCACGGTTGAGATCTCCCCAAAGTGGCTCACTGAAACTGATGTCATGAGACTCTGATGGCCACTCCAGCACCTTCAATCATTTCTGCTGTAGCCACCAAAGGGTTAACTTGGCCTTATGTTGTGGATCACTGTCATGTTGAAAGATTCAAGTGCATCATATGCACCGCATTGGAACTGATGAATGCAAGTGCTGCATTCATCTTGCTATCAATTTTCATAAAGTTTCCTGTGCCATTGTAGGTCACAAACCCCCAGAACATCAGAGATTCACCTCCATGCTTCACAGTAGGGTTGGTATACTTTTTCACATGGGCTTTGTTACATCCTCCAATCACTCCAAAAGACTTTGTTCCAGTAGAGGCTGGTCTAGATTCTTTTTAGCATATTTAAGTGGGCTGTTTTGTGGTATTGGCACCGTAAAGGCTTTTTTTCTCGCAACCCAACCATGCAGCCCATGTTCAAGTTCCTCCTCATTGTTCATCTTGAAACAGCAACACCACTTGTTTGCAGAGAAGAGTGTATCTCTGCTGATGTGGCTTAGGGGTTTTTCTTGGCAGCTCGACAAACGATCACGGTAGTTGTGGCTGAAATCTCAGTTGGTCTACCTGTGGCCTGGTAATAACAGAACCCCTAACTTTCCATTTGTTTTTAATCATATTCTGATCACTACTGACAGGCATTTTCAGATCTCTGGCTATCTTTTTATATCATTTTACTGATTTTATACAAATCAACAACCTTTTCTCGCAAGTCCTTTGACAGTATTTTTTTTGCTTGGTATCCAGCAAAGTCAGTGCAGCTCAACATGAGTTTAAATTGACTATTTATACACAGACACTTGTTACAATCCAAGAGATTACGGGCGTGGACACTCTCCTTCAATTACCCTTAGTTTGAGCCTTTCTGTGTCAACTTGTGTATACATTATCAACCCCAACATTCAAGGCTCTGTAAACTTTTGATCAGGCCCATTTGGGTAACTTCAGTTATCATTAGGATTTGAAAAGGGTTCATACAATTATGTGATAATAAATTACCCTGCCTGAGCACAGTCCCTAATTAAACGGAAAGCTTTCTGCATGACTACTTACCTTTTACAAACAATGGCCAGTATTTCATAGATTCTGCAAGGGTATGCAAACCTATGAGCACGAGTGTACATTTAAGTCTTTCATTTTTTTAGGCTGTTTTATTGTAATTCAGATACAGTTTTATTAAACATAAGAGTATTGCAAGCTCTCACCTTTCTTAGTAAGGACTGAAAGCATATCCACAAGACTCTCAGTAACAGAAGTTATTTTTGCCAGTGTAAAACTGTACAACCATTCCTGCATGGGTTGTAGTGTAAATGAGCCAGTAGCATAGCCTTTAAAAGTTAATTTAAAAGATCAGAATTATAGAAAACATGTAATTAAGTCAAAACTGTATAACAAAATACATATACAACATGAAAATGGTATATATTTGTTTTACAGGGATTGTGCAGCATCTGCAGAATGGGAAGCTTCTGCGACACACTTACATAGAAAAACACAAACTAATACCAGACAACTGGAATAAGCAACATCTATATGTAGAATCGACTGGCAAGAGTCGCACACTGCAGAGTGGATTAGCTCTGCTGTTTGGCTTGCTGCCTGAATTTGACTGGCAGAAGGTTCACTTTAGGCATCAGTGGAGTACCATTTTCTGTGCAAGTAACTGCGATTGTCCAATGAGGAACCACTACCTAGAGGAAGAACAGAGACGCCAATACAACTTCCGCGTCAAGAACAACCTCCTTGAACAAACCTATGTAGACATGGCCAGAATTATAGGCATCCCAACAAGGCAGCTCAGAGCTGCTAATCCCATAGACTCTTTGTTATGCCACTTTTGCCACAATATCACTTTCCCCTGCACTCAGGCTGGCTGCATCAGCTTGGAGCACTTTACGGTTATCAAAAGCCACCAGCTGGATGATGAAAAGGATCGACAAGAGAAGATGGTTTACTACAAATACTCCTTGTTGGCTATCCACCCTCTTTTGAATCAGACGGTCACTCGCATGCAGAAATTTGCAGAAAATCAAAACAATGAAGTCTTTGCCCTCTACTCTGCTCACGATGTAACAATAGCCCCCTTGTTAAATGCTCTGGGGTTGCCCGAGGCTCGATTTCCTAGGTTTGCTGCGCGGATTGTCTTTGAGCTCTGGAGAGGTCCCAGGGACAAGAAAAGACTTTATATTCGTATTCTTTATAATGGGGATGATGTCACATTCCACACTACTTTTTGTCGGAAACACAACAGGCATTCTGGTCAACCTCTCTGTCCTTTACAGAATTTTGTAAACTTTGTTAAGAAGGACATGTTTGCCATTTTCAACAGCACTAATTATTATGATGCTTGCCATAGGCGAGTGTTTTAATATACAGATTAAATATTCCATTCTTTTATGAATGACTGCTGGGATTTCAAAATATGGTATTTAAAATATTTCTCCTACTTTAACACGTGATAGTTTTGGTGTAAACATATTACCATGCCATATAGTTATTAATGTTACTTTTAGCTTCTCCTAGAGAAAAACGTTTTGAACCAGTTATTTAATAATGTTCACAAAGTATTATGAGTGTTAATGTTTCTGACCACTAATTCTGCTTCATGCACACATTTCTACTTACAGAGATGCTTGCCTATCTATATACTGTATGTGAAATGCATAACAATCCAAAACATAGCTGAAACAATCTAAACATACGAAATTTGTAAGGCAGAACTGTACCACTCTGTTAAGAAAGCAGAACGCAACACTTTTTTTTGTTAAAGGGTAAGTGTTTCATAACAGTGATGTGCAATGGAAAACCATCCCATCTGTCTTCCCAGTTGTTAGTTTTTTTAAAATATTTTTCCATGTAATAAAATATTTCTTATGACATGGCTTCTTGTCCTTTATTTTGAGAATTCTGGCATTTTCTTAATTTAGTTTTTTTCTTTAAATTTATAAATATATTGTTGTCTGCCTTAATACATTTATTTATAACCTTTTTGTTGTTTAATTGGTTCTGAAACCAACTATACATGTTCTGCATTCTGTCATCCTGATATAAATTCATCAGCAAAACTTTGTAAACAACTCGGTTTGAAGCTGCTAGTAGTTATTCTCATTGTCTGTCTGTACACTAAATTAAAATACATGCAACGTCATTGATTGGGACCACAAAGTTATTCACCAGCCACTGTTCTGAATGCCTTTTTTTGCATTATGGATCTTCAGGTAGCTGGGGCCTTAAGTGGGCAGCAACAAGCAGATAGTAGGAACAATCCCTAGACAGGCTTGCCAGTTTATCTTGGAGCATTTCAACTTTACCCCTGGCCAAAGCGAAAATGAAACTTCTTCAAAACATACTCCTCTCATTTAAAAGAGAAGTTTGATATTTTTTAAGTCAAAGTTACTTCATCACAATCATGGTATATATTAATTTGTCACTTGAAATGGTGTTCAAAAATAAACCTTTTTTTTTTTTTTTTATATAAACATACCTAGCCTGTTCTTGCTTTTTAAAATGGAAGGCAAGAGTGTTATCTAGTACTTATCCACGTCCTGAAATTGCATGTATATTGTAAAACTGTGTATATGTTTTGAGTTTTTTTCTATCCTAAAAGACAGATTTGGCCATTTTAAAAGAAGACCAGTTGTGCACTTCACCTTGCTGATTTTTCTACCTCAGTTGGAAACTTTCCATCCTAGGGATGAGGTTTCACTTTGAAAAGCCACTCCAAGTGCAGTTATTGACAGTATTGAATGTGGATGGCCAGATGTTAATTGCTATCTCTGCTCTGTAGTCAGTCACTTGCATTCATTCATCATGAGTGACTGTTTTTTTTTTTAAATTACCATAAATCACAACACTGAACTGCTTCGTTAGTTTATATGGGCTACGGTAAACATCTACTAGGAAGTAAGAGTGAAACTTTCTAATCACATGTATTCACTCAAAAACGTTCTCACTTCCCTTATTACCATAAACTTGATGCTTGCCTACAGAGTAGTCAGTGTGTCTGCACCTATGTATGGAGACACTCCTAAGGTCCTTTGCTCCTTCTGGACTATTCAGGTCTGTTGTTGAATGGCATCTGCATGGTATCAAATCTCAGCTCAGACTCTTCATGTGTAACTCCTGGGTGGTGGAACAAGCTGCACAAGTCCATCAGAAACACTGATGCGCGCAATCTCTCTCTCTCTATTTAAGAAGCATTTGAAGACTCATTTGTTTGGTGAATTTCTGTCTAAGTGATACAAGGTATTTTTGTAATGTAGGAATTGTAACTTGGTTGTATTTTTTTTTCTGATCTCTGCACTTGTGATAATCAATTTTGTAACTTTGACCTGTAACACTTGCTCCCAAACAGACCCCCCCAGACCAGTGTTTACTTGATTATGTTGACCTCCTTTGTAAGTCGCTTTAGATGTAAGCATCTGCTAAGCAAATACATGTAAACCATATCCCCAGCAAGAACAACTCTGCACGTTCTTTACAATTTTGTAATTGGATTGTGGCACTTTGGCCTTTAGACAAATAAAGTTCTATTGAAGTTGTTTCACTGGGGTTTGACTCTGTCGCATAATCTGTCTTTTTTCATTTGCTCAGTGTGTGTATATATATTTTTTAATCGTGTGTGAACATGACATGCAAAAAAAAAAAAAAAGAAAAGTGTATTGCTTAATGTGAATGTGAACTTAGTATCATTATGCAAGTAGCTCAAAAAATCCAACATCTATATAAAAAATTCAATGCAATGTTGTCAGTTCCGTTTACTAATGTGTGAACAGAGTATTATGAATGTCTTCACCAATACATGCCATGTTGGCACCCAGCATGAATTTCATTCCATCGATTATGCAAATACAAAAAATCTTCATAGAATTCCAGCATGTCAGTAAAACAAGACCTCCCTCTTCTAAACCCATGCTGACTGTTCCTAATAACTCCTGTTCTTGTCAGGTGTTTCACAATCTTATCCTTAAAAAAATCCTTCCATTAATTTACCTGTGATGCATGTTACACTTACTGGCCTATAGTTAGTTGAATACAACCGATTATCCACCTTCTTTATATAACAATATTTGATATTTTCCACTCATTCGGAATTTTCCCAAGTGTGCAGTGACTTCCTAAAATAATAGTAATTGCTAATCTCCAGAACTCAACTCCTGGTGCTTTATTTGATTTCAGCCTATTTAATCAAAGCAATAATTCTCCCTCTACAATTTCCAAATCGATCAGTACCTCCTTAGTAGCCCCTGTTACAGCTGGAAGGTTATCTACCTCAAAAAAAAAAGTGTAGAGAATTTGCTTTTTCACTGCCTGTATTTATTATTCCCCTTTACTGCTCCTGATACACTGAATCTCCTCCTTGACTGTTCTTTCACTACTTAAAAACTGACAGAATCTCTTTGGGTCATCTTTCACCTTGTCTGCAATATCCACCTTTGAGCTTCCTAAATATTGTTCTTAATGGCTCATGCTCTCATAAACCCTGAGGTTTCCAGTCTTATATGCCTTATACAGCTGTTTTTTTTCCTTAGCATCATCTTTTTCAACTTGCAGACTTTTTAAAATTTTCCAAATTGTGGCATGTACCTGTTGTGCATAATACGTAAAACATTTTTAAACCTGTTCTACTGCTCTCTTGTGTTTCTACACTTAAAAACTTATTGCAGTTTATCCCCTTTAGACTTTTCCACATCTGTTCAAAATTTGCCCTACCAAAGTTAAACTTAGTTTTAGTCTTTGCATCCATGTCCTGCCAAAACAATGAGAACTGTATGATATTATGGTCACTTGATGGTAGCGGTTCAATCACCTCTACACCCTCAATTCCATTCTGATTATTACAAAACAGTAAATCTAGACAGGCTTCCCTCTGCATTGGTGCTTAAGATACTATGCTAAATCACATCTAGAAACTTTTGCTCTGCTACTCCACTATTTGCAAGGTTAGCCCAGTTAAAGTCCCGCATGGCTATAAAATTCCTTAAATAAACTTGTCTTTTTAATTTTTTAAAAGATGTTCATCAAATGTACCATCCACATTGTGGAGTCTATAGCACACTCTTAAAATAAGATCTCTTTCCCTAAATGCTCACCAATATGTGACACACCATCAAAGTGAAAGACTTGCATTTAAATTATGTTTCCCATAAACAGCAAGCCTCCCACACCCCCTTCCTTTTCTGTTTTGCCTATCCTTCCTAAAAATGTATAACTGTTATACTCATCCCCATCTTTGGTTTAGCCAAGTTTTTGTTATTGTTATAATATAATTGTGCTCAACTACATACAACTCCAACTCACTTGTTTTATATTTGATACATCTAGCATTAAAATCAAACCAATGTTTAAATCTTGGGTTACTATGCATATTTGTTTTTATACTACTTTTTGTTTCTTCATGTACCATTCTAAACCTGCCCTGACCTTATGCCCCCCATTCCCTAGTTTAAAAAATCCTCAACAAACCTACTCATATGCCTCCCAACACATTGGTGCCCCTCTGGTTCAAATTTAACCCGTCACAGTTGTTCTGAGAGGAGTCCCAAAGCCACATAAACTACACACTTCTAACCATACACAAAGATTTCAGCCATGTGTTAAGCTTTCTAATCCCCTCAGTCTTACATGGACTCATGTGGCAGAGGCAGAACTTCTGGAAGACAACCTTGTCAGTTCTGTACCTTACTCTGGCATGTAACTCCTTAAATTTGGATTTTTAGAAATGACGGCCTGCCCTTATGTATGTCATTTGTTCCAACTTGATCAAAAACTGGATCCATCCCTGCTTCAGCCAAGAGCCTGTTCACCATTCCAGGGTGGTCTCCCCTCTGTGTGCACGGAAGGCAACACACTGTGCGAGACACTCTGTCTCTGGAGCAAACCTGCACATCAGTCTCCCACTATCACAACCCCTGTTTTTCTGAGGACTGATTTTGAGGTGGCCCTTTGGGACTCCTCATGCCTGCCTGCCTACCACCTTAGAGTTTCCAGCATCACAAGCACCTGAAAACAGTTTGACACTTCAAATTCTCGGAGACTGTGCACCTTTTGCCTTATACCTACGTCCAACTGAATCTCATCCTGTGCCACTTTAGCTCCTCCATCTCCATAAAGGACACCTGAGCCAGATCCACCAATTCTCTATTACAACACAGGCCAGCCAACTCCTCCTCCATTTCAGCAACCCTGAGTGCAATGTTCTGAATCAGCTGACATCTCCTACAGACGAAACCTTCAAGGAGAACTGACCCCTCCAAGCCATTCACCAAAAAGTCCAACACCCATTTGGATTTGCATTGTATTGGCTTTATTATTAAAATGTAGCTTTGGATTACTAAGTTTGCTCAAACTTTATTTTTTAAAAAATATAAATAAATATATAAAAAAAATATACAAATAACCCAATTGTTCACCACTCACTTAGAATCTGGAACCAACGTAGAAAGCATTTTAAGACGGAGAAGCTTCTATCTGTGGCACCGCTGCAAGAGAACCACCTCTTTCAACCCTCACAAACATATGCAGTTTTTAATATCTGGAAAAAAATTGGAATTAACTTGCTTAGAGAGCTTTATATAGACAACGTCTTTGCATCCTATGAACAATTACATTCCAAATTTAACATTCCAGCTACACATTTCTTTCACTATCTTCAAATCAAGAAGTTTGTTAAACAGAACCTTCCAGATTTTCCTCATCTTGCACCCTCATCCATGCTGGAAAAAATATTGCTCAATGTCAAGGACTTATAGTCCATCTCTACAATATATAAAATCATTTTACAATCCCTCCCTTTCAAAGATCCAAGAGGACACTGGGAAAAAGATCTCTCAATTAATATATCAGAGAAGGAGTGGAAAGTAGCAATGCAGAGAATTCACTCGAGCTCCATATGCACAAAGCATACAATTATACAACTTAAAATTATATATCGAGCTCATCCGTCTCGACTAAAACTCTCCAAAATGTTTCCAGGGCATGATCCAACCTGCGAACGTTGCAACCAAGTCCCAGCCTCACTAGGTCACATGTTCTGGGCCTGCACCAAATTAACATTATTCTGGACAAAAATTTTTAATTACCTCTCAGACAGCCTTGGACTCACAGTCCCTCCTAACCCATTAACAGCTGTGTTTGGTGTTCTTCCAGAGGGTCTTAAAGTGGAGAAAGACAAACAAATTGTGATTGCATTTACTACACTGTTGGTACGCAGACTTATTCTGATAAACTGGAAGAACCCAAACTCTCCTCTTTTAAGTCAGTGGTAAACCGATGTGTTATATTATTTGAAATTGGAAAAAATCAAATACTCAGAGGATCTGTACAGACTTTTTTCAAAACATGGCAGGATCTAATCAATATTTTAAAATAAGTTCATGAAGCACAGAGAACTTATTAATATAGGTATGTCTACAAGCCTTAAATTTTACACCGCTTGGCTTGCTCTCTCTCTCTCTATATCTCTCAGGGGTGGGGATCGATCTGTTCTTTAACTCAATTCTTCCTTTTGTAAAAACTTGATTGCTTTGTATGAATTGCAATAAAATTAATAAAATAAATAGAAAAAAAAATAAATGCATATTATTCAGCTTAATTGATTAAAATTAATAAATGATTAGATTAAAGAACTACTAGTTATTTTATACCTTCTGGCCCCTTAAGCTCCTGCAATATCCTGCCCCTTAACTGCCTACTGTGCGTCTTTCTTTGAAGTTATTAAACTTTACTTTTCCTTGTCTATTTCTCTTAACACCGCACATCTCTTATTACTTCCTTACTCTGAAGCTCTCCATTAACACCGTTTGCACTCCTTCCTATTAATAAACCCTTATGCTGTTGTCTTCTTAATTGCCCAAACCTTTCTGACTGCTTAGAACTGTTCAATCAAGTAAAACATTTTACACACTACTTTTGTCTTACTAATAAAACATGCTTATTGAATATCACCCACTAGTCGTTTACTTATTCACTTGTCTGTTTCTACTGCCGCTTACACCTGGTAGATACTCCCTCACTAGATGCTTATCTACATACTGACAGTGTTCTGACGATTTGCGCCGTCTTGTCGAAATATGCTACCATAGTAAAAACTGATGACTATATCTATCGATCAGTGATAGCCTATCGAAAAATGTTACGTTGACATGGTAAGCATTGAGCTTTGTGTTACTGCTCTGTTCCTGTACATGAGTGACATTTTGGAGAAATGCTGAGACGTTATCATAATACAGTATATTTGCCTCTGGTGACATTTGCATTTGGTTTATTTTTTTTTAATCATTATTATTATATGGCATGAATATTTCAATTTTAACAAACATAAATCAAACACTCAGCTTCATCAAGTCTTTAAACAACTGCCCAATATTTATATTATGAATTACATTATTCAGCACACATCTAAAGAAAGCATAATTCAATTGACAAGTATGCTCTTATGTGTGCTCCCCAGTGCATACATACTTTAGATTGAGCCACTTCTGAGTCCATCTGCACTGTAATACTGCAGGCTGCACAGTTTGATAGTGTTTTATGGAATCTTTATTAAAGTTTGCAGTATACAACTTTTAAGAAAGCATAATTTAATTGACAAGTATGTCTTATCAAAACATGCTCCTAGTACATACATACTTCAGACTGGGCCACTTTGCACTTCCAGAGACCTTAAAAGAGACAATTTAATTTATCAAAACATGTCTGATGGTCTTATAAAAGGAGCATGCTTTAAAGAAACTCTCGCCATGAGCAACAGAACAGCAGACTAGCATTGGAGACGTGAGAAAAAAACGAAAAAGCCTTCAATGAACCTACCAAACAGTGGCAAACCTTTACTGGTTGTAATGGCTGTGGAGCTGTCAAAGGTTTTCAAACCTTTTGGGATTTATCACATTCTAGCTAAAATACTATGAAATGTATTATATTATGGTCACTAGATCCAAATGGCTTGATCACCTCTACCCCTAAATCATATCTTGATTATTACAGAATAAGAAATTGAGACAACCCTCTTCTTTTATTAATTTTTTATTGCTCTGTGTTGGGAGAAGAAAAAAAAAAAAACACGTTTTTGTGCTTTTGTATGTTTTTGTGCTCTGGTATCAGTTATCCCAGATTATATTTAGACCTCTTTCCCAAAAAATTACATTCAGCTCCACGAGTGGACCAGGTTCAATATTGAAACTGCATTGTGGAAAAGATGTTTCGCTTACAGTGCTGCCTCAAAGCCGTAACAAGTGACAAAGTAACCACAACATAAATAACAATTTTACACTTGGCACCTTCACCATACAAATCCATAATCAGGCCCTACTGGAGACCAGTAATAAAAGTCAACAGATGAATGTAGTAATTATGTAAGGTGCTCTCAGTGCTCTGGCTGTTGTCTTCTCCAGATGCTGTTAGTGTGTTCAGATATTTGGAGGGTGGAAAAGTACTGGGGACCTGTGTCAAAAGTCCATCCACCGCCCCAGAAACAATGTTAAAGATCTCGGGGAACACAAATATATATATATATATAAATACTAGCAATTCTCCTGGAAGACCATAAAAAGTATTTTTCACAGCTTAATAATGAAAACAAAACCAAGATTGTATAATAAAAAGGAAAATCAAGCAATGTAGCTTAATAATAAGCAGAATTTGGTACATGAAAGAAAAAAGATTTTATGAATGCAATGCTTAATGAATGCATGGGCCATAGTGGCACACTGAATATTAATTGAACTTTGCCCTGACTCATTGCCGAACTAAAGAAGTCACACTTTCAAAATTTCTTCTACATAAATGGAAACTCCACCACCTTGTTGTTTTTGGCTGTGCTTCCTAAACATCATGTATCCATTTGTTATGCTCATCCATATTTCTTATATTTAGCCACATAAATACAACTCATTTGTGCAATTCTTATTACTGCTAACATTAAGGCAACAACAAATTACTCTTTTTATTAAAAACAGAGTTAATTTTTTATTAACACACACACACCAATTCCTTAGTTTAAACTGTCTGTAGCTAACTAACACAGAGCCTACCCAATGCTCCAATGGTCAAATGTAACCTGTTCCATCAGTATTGGCTGTGATCTAACTGATTTATCTTGTATTCTTTTTACATTTTAACTATTTCTCTCTAGTGAAACACTCTTCATTACCATTAACAGTAACAATGCTGGTTGCTTACTTACTGTTCTGATGCTTGCACTGGATAGTTCCACATAAATTCTTTTTCAGCCATCCTCAAATACACAGTTTTGCTGCTCCTGTGCAGCTGAAAAAATAGCAAAAAGACACTTCTATTGGAAAAAAAGTCTAAAAGGCACTGCATGACCCCTTAGTGGCAACGTAAAACAAAGTTTCTAGGGAGAAATGCTGTATTGTAATTAACTTTCCCACTTAAGAAACAAGAAGCACTCAGTCCAATCCACAAAACAAGGATGATGTCAGTATTTAGTACCCTCCTTTTCTTTAATAAATCACCGTTCATCTTATCGTTATTTTTAGTGGTGTTAACAGGAGATCTGCAGCCATATCTTGAATTTTCACTTCTTTGAATTTGGCAAGTTATTAGGAAATTGTCTTTAGAAAGTGTGAAATAAAGAAATATAGAATATGGGAAATTTAGTAATGTAGCGATTACATGAATAGTAAACAACATATAATTAGATTATCTCATGCTGTGTACACTGCAACTGAACTTTTATATTTGACATACAATAACGTAAAACAAGGTGTAGCTTGATACAGCATACCTGGAGATAAGGATGTCACCAGAGCCGGCCTTAGGGCGAAGCGAACGAAGTGACTGCTTCGGGCCCACAGCTGGAGGGGGCCCACTGCGCCCAAGGTTTTTTTTTTTTTCCCTGTGATGCAACGCTGCAGCGGAGGGCCCAATGGAGCAACAGACTCCTTCACTCCAACCTCTATTACTAATTTTTTTTATATATATAATGCACGGGCAACATATTCCATCACCTAATTACTCCATGTGGACATCTCCACTCGGCACTCCAATCTTCATTACGCTTCACTCAGGCCCGGGCGCCTGTTGCCACCTCCATGGCTCATCTGTGCCTCTGTCCTCAGTAGGCGGCCACTTACGCTTCAGTCAGGTCCGGTCCGCCGCACTGCATTCTCGACAGAGCATAAAAGGGGCCCTTCTCTTCGTAAAGCCATCACTTTCCTTCATATCAATATATTTCCATTTTGTTAGAAAGAACGTCTTGTAGATAGTAGTTAGGCCTTGCCGAATTTCCACAGTTTGAAATTATTGTCAGTGTCGTATTCCTGTCAGTGTGTTACGGTTACGGTTGTCAGTGTCAAACGGAAATCGTCAAAAAGTGATGGTTGTAGATGCCGGGAAAACGCATTTCTGCAGCTCAGGATGCAGGAAAAATCGTTTGCTGGCCGGAGCTCTGCCCCGGACCCCCTAGCTGCAGGGGTCAGGCCCCTTACGGGGCCCTCGGTATCAGTTTGCTTCGGGCCCGAAATTGTCTAGGGCCGGCTCTAGATGTCACCATACCAGAATTTTATATTTACTACCAATACCACTGAAATTAAGATTCTTGATACCATGGCAAAAACAAAAATCTGATTCCGCTGCCTTTTATTAGAAGTACCTAAATTATACAAGGAAGCAATATTGTAACTCTGCACAAGAACCACCTTTTTCCACCCTCTCAAACATATGCAATTTTTAATGTCTGGAAAACATTTGGGATTAATCACTTACAGATCTGTACATAGACAACATCTCTGCATCCTACAAACGATTACATTCTAAATTTAACTTTCCAGCAACACATTTCTTTCACTACCTTGAAATCAGAAACTTTGTTAAACAGAACCTGCCCAATTTTTTTCACCTCCTACCTACTTCTATGCCGGAAAAAATATTGATCAGTCTTGAGGACTCAGACAGCATTTCTGTAATATATAAAACCATTTTACAGTCCCTCCCTTTCAAAGATCCAAGAGGACATTGGGAAAAGGATCTCTCACTCAACATATCAGAAAAGGAGTGGAAGGTAGCAATGTGGGGAATTAATTCGAGCTCCATATGCGCAAAGCATACAATTATTCAACTCAAAATTATATATTGAGCACACCCGTCTCGTTTAAAATTGTCCAATATGTTTCCAGGGCAAGATCCAACCAGTGAACACGGCAATCAAGTTCCAGCCTCACTGGGTCACATGTTTTGGGCCTGCACCAAATTAACATCATTCTGGACCAAAATCTTTAAATGCCTTTCAGACAGCCTTGGTGTCACAATCCCTCTTAACCCATTAACAGCTGTGTTTGGGCTTAAAGTGGAGAAGGACAAACAAAGTGCGATTGCCTTTACTACACTATTGGTACGTAGACTTATCTTGCTCAACTGGAAGAATCCCAACTCTCCTTTTTTAAGTCAGTGGGTAACTGATGTTTTATACTATTTGAAATTCGAAAAAATCAAATTTTCACTTACACGATCTGTGCAGAACATTTTCAAAACCTGGCAGGATCTAATCAATAACATTTTAGAATAAGCTTTTAAAGCACTGAGGAAGCAGGTTCTCTCCCCATTTTCTTTCTCCTCCATTTATCTTTATTCACTTATTAATTCATCTATTTACTTATTTTTACTAGCTTTAAGTTTTACTCTACTGGCTTAGCTCTCTCTCTCAGGGGTGGGGGTTGATTTGTTTTCGATCTTATTTTTGTAAAAATTGATTTATTTGTGTGGAATGTTGTATGATTTCAATAAAATCAAAATAAATATAAATAAAAATTTCAAATTTTATAAACTTCTGAGCTTTAATTGTTTAAATCCCACCCTTTATTTAGCATTTTTAGGCTTCATGTGTGAAGTAAGTCTTGTCAGTTTTGCATTAATCCTTCATTTCAGGACTTCTGTGAAATGGCCTTGTTTGTGCACTGCCCTCTCAAAGCATGCACAAATGTATTTCTGAACTAACTCCATAATGAAGTAAATGTGGCAACAACAAAAGCCTGTGTGTGTGTGTGTGTGTGTTTTGGAGCATTTTATTCTCTACAATTCCTGCAATCACATGCAGAAATGTTTCTGCCTTGAACACATGACATGAAGAGAGATTTTCTTTTCTGCCTATTGCTGTTGCAGTGCTGTATATCATCATCAATGTGAGCAAGCACAATGTCAGAGAAGGTGGATATAACCTGGAGAAGCCAGCTAAACCACATCAATCTAGGTATGTGACCATCGGCGAGTCTCAAATGTGGAAACTATCCTCTGACTCTGAATGAGACGAGTGAGGTGAAGTTGGACATCGCCTATGTTAGGTTAGGTTAAGTAGACTTCATTATCCCAGAGGGAATTTTTTTTGCAGCTCAAAATACAAAACATAACACATTGTTACACATATACAAGGAAATAAGCAAAGGCGCAACAAGCAAGAACTAGTTTTATCTTAAGTACACATACTCAAGATTAATACAAAGAAGAGTAATTATCTTTAATACTATACAAAATATTTATTTAGAATTTTGCAGCATCCTCACAAGTAACAGAATTCATAATGCATATAGCTCTAGGAATAAAAACTTAAATCTGTTGCTTTTTACCTTCAGGAAACTAAATTTGCAGCTTGATGTCAATAGCTCAAATGTAGTAAAACAAGGGCAGCTAATGTTTAATTGAGTTGAGCTCGCCTTCTTTGTAACCTGTTTGTAATGGAGTTTAGTTACAGAGGTCTGCTGCAAACCAATAATTTTATTTCTGATTTTTACAATGTTGTTAAGATGGTTTATATCTTAAGACTAAGATTACCAGACCAACACATGAAAGTAAATAGAAGAACAGATTCAATAAATTACTTCTAAAAATGTGTTTTTATGGTTTTGTCTACGTTAAAACAATTTAGTTTCCTAAGACTCATCAACTACATGTCCATGGCTGTCCTCCTTTTCTTGTAGAGTATTCTGCAAATTTTAAGATATGCCTGTCATTGTGTGAACTTTTACAGTCATTTATGTATAAAAATAAAGGTGACCTGCAGACCATTCACGGGAAGTTCCATCTGGCCCCATTGATGTCACTTTCAGGTCCGGACCTATACAAGAAGGCCTTGCCGGCTCCGGCCCCCTTGATGTAACGTCCAGGCTCGAGCCTATGGCTGAAGACCTTCATGAGCCCAACCCCTTTGATCTCACTTCCTACTGTGACCTTTAAAAGCCTCCACCTTTTCCTTATTCCCCCAGCTCTGTTTTGGACTCCATTTTGTGCACATCAATGCTATCATTTATTTGAAACTTTGCAGCCAGGAAATCAATTATACAGATGGCTGCCCCAAACCTTCTTGATGAGTTTGTGTCATTTTTGTGACAATATTATTATATTATATATATATATATATATATATATATATATATATATATATATATATACAAACACACACACGCTCACACAGTATATACAGTAATCCCTCGTTAATCGCGGGAGATAGGTTCCAAGGCCGGCTGCAATAACTGAATTTCTGCAAAGTGGGGACACCATATTTATTTAATAATTTAACATGTATTTGGACGTTTTTAAACCCTCCCTGTACTGTTTACAACCCACCCTTTACTCTATTAATAACAGGGACAACTGTTAAGCAATATGAAATCAGTAGATAAGTTTACAGTTACTATATAGCGAAGTACATGTACCTATATATGACGTGATGATGGTGATGAATATGCTGTGCAGTAAAAATGATGACGATGAAGGTAATGATGACTTTTACTGCGCAGCCAATGACTCTATTTACGTCTCTTCAGACGGCGGTGCCATTTCCTGGGGCACCTCTTCCATGGTTTCCGAAGGTGTATCAGTAGTAGTAGTAGGAACTGGGTCTTTTTTGCGATGCTGCAAAAACATTGTGATCGGCAGCTGCTGCCGCTGCTTCTTTTTCTGGTTGAAGAGCAGCTTGTAGGCGGTCATGATGTCGTCGACCTTGTTGCAAAATTGGACCGATCGAACCATATCGTCATCCCATTCTTGTGACCGCTCTTGAAGATCCTTAGCCAGTCTGCAGCCACAGCCGTGAACATTCTCCCTTCCTTCAACATATTCAGAAGTTTCACCTTCTCAGCGATCGTCATCATTCTTCGTTGGCGTTTAGGCTCAGCACCAGCCTTGGAAGAAGGAGCACGTTTGGGAGCCATTGCAGGGGGTGAAAATTGAAGCGAAGTTCAACACAAAGAAACCACAAAAAATCACACACAGTACAGTGTAAAAGTAAACCGCTCGGCGAGAAAGCTTGAAGCGAAATGGCCGCAACAGAGAGACAAGGTGAGGTGCTTTGGGATCTGGGCATCAGTCAAAGCACCAATCACGGGCCCGATTAGAAAGTGGGAAGCTGTGATTTGTCGTCTCCCTCCCATGTAACAACGCACTTAGTCATCAAACTTGTTTTGTTGTTCTTAGACTAGGAAATACTACTACTTTATTTAAAAACCCACGAAGTCGAGAATCCACGAAAAGTGAACCGCGAAGTAGCGAGGGATTACTATATATATAGTAATATATAAAAAATATATTTTTTTGAGTGGTACAGCAGTAAATCCAAAATAAAGAAAGAAAAAATAACACTAAAGAGAGGATACACTTAGCTTCTTTTAAAATCAGATAATAAAATTCAAAGAAAGCTCCTGGGAAAAAATGAAGCAGGTGTGGGGTTCTACTTTGAGAGTGCGGTAGGCACTGTCCTAGGCATGTTTAAAAATGATGTTTTCCATCTGTCCATAGGTTAGCTTCATTTTTTAGTGCAGCTCCGAGAACGTTTACACTTTTCTCAAAGTCTTTGGTTCCTTGCCTCTAAAGCTTGCATATTGTAATATTTTTATTTAGCCAATAAAAGGTGGCATTTTGCTTTACTTCTCACTGTACCCATACTGGCTAACACAGTACAACACCCTAGTACTACAAACATGGGATACAATCTCTTGCTGGCGCAGTTCAGTTTTAAATAGCACACAGTAACTGGCTTCACCTACTCCCTTTTAATAGCCTGCCTGAGTTGCTTCCATTTGTTTCTTCTTATCTTCTGCTTTGCACTCTCCTTGACAGCTTGCTTACATTGCTTAAATGTATTTTATCTGTCAGCTGGCTTACGTGGCTTAAATGCTTCAGCTGTGTCTGTTCATGACCTCAGTAACTAGTCTTAAGTAAAATAATGTAATGTGGAATAAGATTCACAGATGAGAGTGGCAAACTTTAAATCTTTAGCTATAGTCATCTACTTCCAATCATACAGGAGTGCAGTATTGACTTTCATTAGTACTAGTGGTATTGTAAGAAAAAGCTAGTACTATAATGTTTTTGGAATTTTGGTATTAACTTAGGACCGAATTAAGTACTAATTACTTACCATCATTATATATGAGCATACTTCCTTTTGGACAATTAATGTGCAATCAAAACTTCAATGTGCCTTCACTCACCTATCACCTGAGCATAAAGAATTACCTAGAAAGCATCAGAAAGTTCCCTAATATTGCTATTTATGAAAAGTTAATTTTATTTAGAAATTTTTTCAAGTAAATTGTAAAGGATATTTTTAATGATGAAAGAAACAGGGTTGGGTGGTTGATTTTATTCCTAATAATAAAAAAAAAATTCTAGTTTCTCTTTGTACAATTCTGCTGAGAACAGGCAATTCAGCCAACAAGTTGATTAGTCCTATTCACCTATGTTCTGAAGTTGTGATTTGAAGGTCCCTAAAGTCCTACTCTCTACTACACTACTTAGTATTGTATTTCATGGCTCTCCTTGTTCTTTGTGCGAAGAAAAACTTTTCAAACATTTGTGCGACATTTGCCCATAACAAACTGTAATCACTTCAATGATGTCCCCTGTTAACCTTCATTTGCATAAACTATAAAGGTTCACTTCTTTCAGTCTCTCCTCATTGCTCACACCTGTTAGTCTCAGAATCAACCTAGTCTCTCTCCTCTGTAGTTTCTGTAGTGCTGCTGTGACTTTTTTGTAATATAGAGACCAAGTGCATTAAATAGCTTATGCATGACCTCCTTAGACTTAATACTCCACTCATCCTTGATCAATTCTGTACACTGTTTTGATGTACATAGTTACGAGACCACTATGACTCCCAGACCCATCTTAAAAGGGGTACTTTCAAGTTTTAGCCCCCCATTGTGTTTTCAAATCTAAAATGTCTACTTCCTATGTGTAATACCTTATCTTTACTTGCATGACATTTTATCTGTCACAGCCTTTGTGCTGTCTAGGTCCCTTTGTAACAAATTAACTGATTCTGTCTCATCTACTATTCCACCTTGTTTGGTATATTTTATAAAGAAGTGATCTAAAAATAATTATTTAACAAATATTTATATACATTATCATTACCAGGTAAACTTGTACGTTCTATTTGTAAGTCTAATAATTTAGTTTAATTTCAATGAAACATTTTGATTTCATACTGTAGAGCCCACATAGCTAATTGACAACCAGAGCTACAGTCCTCAGTAAAAAAAAAAATCTTCAGCACAACTGCAATACAGTCATAGTCATTATATACTCATTCATGTCTAAGCATTCTAGGACAGTTCAAAGTTGGCAGTTAACCTGAATTTATGTTCAAACTGAATGAAATTGTCATTCCTGAAGGAAACCCCCACACTTTTTTAGTACTGTTACAAGAACGTGTTGCAAAAGCATATGCAGAGTTTGTAAGGGAATTACTAAAATGTAAGTATCAGTCAAAGTCCCAATTAATAAACCTTTGGTATTATTAAACTTTCACAAAGCACACTACAAATAAGGTGTTTCACAAACTAAAAACTAATACCAAATGAAAACAGTAAAATATCAAATGCTGTGGTTTTCAGCATAGATGTGTTTGAAAATTTAGAGAAAATATGAATGTACTCTCAGAATTAACTATTAAAAAAATACAACTAGGTGGCAGTATTAAAAAAGAAAAAAAAAACCAGAGTTGGACATTGGTTGTCAAAGGAAATGCAGAAAGATTTTCTATAAAGAAAATTCCACATCATATTGTATAAACAGTTTACACTGTAAATACAATAGCACTAAACAACAACAAAAAAAAACTTAGCTTTTCCATAAACATGCTTTATGAAGATATTATGGCAGGTATAGGCAGCTGATGTAGCAATAATATTTCATTCAGTATCATATGGATTTTGTAAAGGGGTAAATTCATACATTGAAATTAACTATTAAAGTCTAACTCTAAATCTTACATAGCAGTTACAGTAGCTGCCAAGGAAATGCACTTCCTTTTGATTCATCAAAATAATTTTGTTATTGGTTCAAGTGACTTCAGCTGCAGGTGAAAGCTCCACGCAACTGTCTATGATTCTGCATTTGTCCAAAAACGGTTTCATAAGCTTTATGACCTTAGTCTCCGAAAGTCTTTTTCCCGTAGGGCGACTGGGATCTTTTCCAGAATAAGACCAAACACAGTTGCGTAGGGTGTGACAGGACCTTCCACCTGCAGCTGAAGTCACTTCAATACACATGTCAGCATGCTCATGTCGATCAAACACGGGAAGCTCTGCAGTTTACTTACTATTTTTAATTTATTTTTGAGAAGTGGGGAGTCTCGAACCGGTGACCTTTTGAATGGGAGTCAGCACTTCTTACCGCTGTACTATGAAAGAAGTCACGAGAACAAGCCACAATAACCAGATTTCTTTTTCTTCGGTTATAGTCTTGAATAAAAGCGCACACATTATACACTTAATGTCAACATTTTGTCGCTAGTATTAGTATATGAAAAAAGTTTGTCTTTTAGGTATGTGTTCAACATTTCTTGCATTTTCTGTCATCCTACACTTACATAGATCTTTGTGGACAAGGAACACACGTGAAATACATGTGTTCCAAATAACTTTATTTTTCAGCCTATACAGCTCTAGGTACTACTTCACTCCCTGATAAACCAGGCTTGAGCTGGGAGAGGTTTTTGCATTTTCTGCGGCGGTGGGAGGATGGGATAGTAGGCTGTTTGGGCTTATCAACACATTTACAAGACAAAAGGCATTGACGGAAAGGTGCGAGTGGATTTAAGAATTTTTTTTGAGCTTTGGTAGTTCTAGTGTTAAAATGGGGTTACAGAGGAGCAACCGTGTCTCCTTGGGGTGTTTTTTCCCACCCTCTTCACAATGCGAGCAGCAGGGACGTGAAATGGCTTGCGCGTAGCACAGGCCGGGGTGGTCAGGCCGGGGGTGGTTGGCAAGCGAACCGAGCAGGAGGCGAACCTCCTGGTGTGTGTGTGTGCGTGTGTGTGTATATATATATATATATATATATATACACACACACACACACACATATACATATACACACACACACATACATAGTCATACACTGTACAGGCTGTAACAAAAATATTAAAGGTCTCTTTTAGCTCTTGTTGCATTTCTGTCTTGTAATCAGAGTGACTTATTCAAATCCAGTTGGGAGGTGAACATGAGGGGTTGAAAAATCCCATAGAACCACCAGCATGCCAAAATATGTCTGCTGTATGGAAGTCTGTTAAAGCAATGCTTCTCAAACATAAGTAAACATAATCTAAAATGTTCTCATCAAGCAAAGGCCACTGTGCTAAAATAAAAATCAGCATCAAGCCCTTGCATGGTGAATCAAGAAAAAAATACAGAAACAGCCAAACCATAAATATGGTTTATACTGAAGCCACAGACACTGGAAGAAATAAAGTCTCTACTTATAGAAGCACAGACACAAACTTAAATTTACAAATGCCCCATTTCTGCCTTTCATACATTTCATGCGACGCCTCTTCACTCTGAAAGCATGCATATACTGGAGAGTAAAGCAGGTGTCACAAAGAGGCTTCACAGTAAACCTGTGTCCCCTCATACTCACATTAACAGATGTATAACAGTCTTTGTTAACATTGTCTCCTTTTACTCATATCTCCATTCATATCTCCTAATTGTGCATCCCATCTCCACTTATGTTGCTTACAAAATATTTGAAAAAGGTGTGATCTATTATCTTTATTTGCATTATTGTAATATTTACTTACAGCAATCTGAGGTATTAAAGAGGAACTTCATCTCTCTATGCACCAAAGCTAAAAGAAAATGTCAGAATTTAGTTGTATCTGGCCCCTTATCAAGATTACATAGAGGGGATCTGATTTATAGCAGATTGCATTCCCTTCACTGCTGGCTAGAAACCTGGTGTGCAAATAAAAGCATAGCATTTGTGAACAATTGGGATGATTTTTGGGAAAGGCCTGGATTTTTCATAAGAAATGGTCTTCATCCAGAGGGGATCTTATGTATTATCCCAAAATATGGCAGCAAAACTGCCTGGTTGACTGATCAGAGCACCATCCAGGCTGCAGTCATGTGATCTTAAATCACAGACTGTTGTTTATCCCACCTGTTATTTTCCTGAAGCTGTTACCCATAATCCCTGTTGTGGGGCATCCAGTAAATTTAGTCTTGATACAAACCTTAAATTAATTGATAACCAAAAAATAAGGTGTATAATTAGACCAAGGGATAAAACCAGACCCTCCACCAGGGGCATCTGTAATAGAAATTTAATTCAAATTAAAACAAAAATATATCAGCAGTTCAGAAAGAACCATGCAGTTTTAAATGCTGTTTATTGAACATTCGCTCTCTTGGCACTAAAGCTGTTTTGGTAAATGATATATATTAAGTACAAAATCTGATCTGTGTCTTCTTACTGAAACCTGGCTTAGTAAATGTGACACTGTTCCCTAGCTGAGGCGTCACCAGATGGATACTGTTCCTTCATAAGTCTAGAGATTCTGGTCGAGGAGGAGGCCTTGGAATAATTCATTGTAACAAAATGCAAATCACTCCTAAAAATTTAGGCAACTTTACATCCTTTGAGGCATTCATTTTAAATATTAAAACAGATTCCAACACAATTATAGTGCTAGTCTACAGACCACCAGGGCCATATTCATTGTTCATGACTGAATTTAGCAACCTTCTATCTGATTTGGCTATAAATTATGATCACGTAGTTCTGATGGGGGATTTTAATGTACACATTGATGTGGAAACTGACACTTTTAGCAAATGTTTTACTTATTTGTTAAATTCAGTAGGATTTTGTCAGATTGTCAAAGGTCCAACTCATAATCATAACCACACATTAGATTTAATTATAACTTACAAAGTTGAAATTCAAAATTTAAATATTACTCCATTAAATGAAGTTATTTCCGATCACTTCTTAATTACATTTGATTTAGTTCTGCCCATGCCAACACACTCGCAGATTAAAACAAAGACAGTGCACATCTAGATTGTAATTCTGCTTCAAAATTTATAGATACCTTGAGTAAGTCGAGTGTAATTGTGGAAAACCATTTAGATCAGTTAACATCAAATGTAAACGTGGAAAACAATTTAGATCAGCTAACATCACATTATAATGTGACCTTGAGAGATGCTCTGCACACAGTGGCTCCCCTAAAACAAAAGTGATCAAAGCACATAGAAACTCTCCCTGGTTTAATGAAAACACTCAGCTCTTAAATTAGAGTGTCAAAAACTGGAGGCAGATGGAGAACAACAAAGCTACATGTCTTTCAAATTGCATGGACAGAGAGTGTTAATAAATATAAAAAAGCCCTCTTTAAAGCTCGCTCAGAATACTATTCTACATTAATAGATAGCAATAATAAAATCCTTAGGTACTGTTTAGAACAGTGGCTAAATTAACAAATGGGAATTCAGATCAACAGTGCAAAATACCAACAGATATTAGCAGTACAGACTTTATGAACTTCTTCAATGAGAAAATTAAAAATATAAGATCCCAGATCTCAGCATCACAGTACAAACCAAATACTAGCTTAGCAGACCCTGTCTCACATTGCATTCAGCACTTTAGTAATTTTAATCCTGTAACTGAGCAGGAAGTCTTAACTTTAATTTAAAATGAAGCCCACTACTTGTTCCCTAGATCCAGTGCCAACAAAACTAGTAAAAAGTGCCATGGATGTTCTTGCAGCCTATTCTAAACATTATCAATAGTTCATTACTGCACAGTACCTGATGCACTAAAAGTGTCAGTCATTAAACCTTTACTTAAAAAGTCAGACCTAGACCCACACATACTAAATAATTATAGGCCTATTTCAAATTTACCATTTCTCTCTAAAATACTAGAAAAAGTAGTCGCCAGTCAGCTTCAGTCACACCTTACGCATTACAATTTATTTGAGAAATTCCAGTCTGGTTTTGCACTGGTACAGAAACGCACTAACACGGGTTGTAAATGACATTCTGATATCCTCTGATGAAGGAAACTCCACTGTAATTATGTTGTTGGACTTAAGTGCAGCATTTGACACCATTGACCATTCGATTTTACTGCACAGGCTAGAAAATGATGTTGGGCTTACAGGCCCGTGCTCGCTTGGTTTAGTTCTTATTTATCAAATCGATTCCAATATGTACAGAAATGTGCTGACAGTACTCCATCATTATACACAGAAGTTCAATATGGTGTCCCGCAGGGCTCAGTACTGGGACCTTTACTGTTTTCACTTTACATGCTTCCACTGGGATCTCTCATTAGGAAACATAATGTTAATTTTCACTGCAGAAACACCTATGCAGATGACACCCAGTTATACCTTTCATTTAAATCAAATGAAGTTTCTCCGATGTTGTCTTTAATTAGTTGTGTTAGTGAATTAAAAGGAATGGAATGAGAACTACTTGTCTTTAAATACAGATAAAACAGAGATGTTAATTGTTGGAGGGAATGACGCTGATCACAGCAATATTTTGTCATCATTTAACTCAGTTGGAATCCCAATTAATTTTACTGAATCAGCCCAATCTAGGAGTTATCTTTGACTCTAGCATGTCATTTAAAGCATATTACAAAGTTGTCCAAAACATGTTTTTCCATCTTAAAAATGTTAGGAAATTAAGGCCTTTCTAAATAAACAGGATTGTGAGAAATTAATTCATGCATTTATCTCTAGTAGGATTGACTACTGCAATGTGGTGTTCACTGGCTGTTCAAACTGTTCTCTATACAGCCTCCAGTTAATCCAAAATGCGCTGCAAGAATTATTACAAGAACAAGAAAATACGAACACATAACTCCAGTTCTTAAATCCATACACTGGCTCCCAGTTAAGTTTAGGGCAGATTTCAAAATACTCCTTTTAACGTGTAAAGCATTAAATGGCCAAGGTCCAGCTTACTTGTCTGAACTTATCATGACTTACAAACCTGAGCACATTAAGATCTCAAGATGCCGGTCTGCTTAGGATTCCAAGGATTAATAAAATAACAGTGGGAGGTCGAGCTTTTAGTTACAGGGCCCCTAAACTGTGGAATGGTCTCCTGCTTCTATAAGAGATGCCCTCGGTCTCAGCCTTTAAATCCCGGCTGAAAACTCACTACTTCAATTTAGCATATCCTGACTAGAGCTGCTGATTAACTGTACATACTGCATCTCTGTTGTTAGTCATTAGCACTAAAACATAAGTAACATGAGTTATATTTGAATACTAACCCTCACCTATTCTGTTTCTTTCTCGGTACTCAAATGTGGCATTGGTGCCACGGCCCACCTGCCAAGTTGTTTGCCTGCCTATGGTAAAGTCATCCCTGATGGAGGATCACAGGAATCATGGGAAAGAGGGTCCTTTCATCGATTGGCTGGCAGCACTGTTTCAGCCGTGGAATGGCCAAATGGGGAGGCAGCTTGATGGATGAAGTCTCCAGGATTCTAAACAAATCCAAATCATATAATGTGATATCATCTACTGTAAAATTCTGCTATGTACATCTAAATTTTTTATTTTTATACTTACTGGCAATTTGTTCTGTTCTGTGTATTGTATTGTATTAACCCCCTTCTTTTTGACACCACTGCACGCCCAATCTACCTGGAAAGGGGTCTCTCTTTGAACTGCATTTCCCAAGGTTTCTTCCATTTTTCCCTACAAGGTTTTTTGGGAGTTTTTCCTTGTCTTCTTAGAGAGTCAAGGATGGGGGGCTGTCAAGGGCAAGGCCTGTTACAAGCCCATTGCGGCACTCCTTGTGTGATTTTGGGCTATACAAAAATAAATTGTATTGTATTGTATTGTAATACTGACAGCTTCATGTCTGCTACCAAGTGTTTGTGTGGTATTGGCCTACTCAACAGATGGATCTTTGGTCACTGATTTTTCTAAGGAAACACTGATTATTTAGAATGTTTGAAGCTACCTGTATTTGGCATGTTTTCTATTTTTTAGAGTTTGTAAGACTACTGCAAACATTAACTATTACAATAAGTGATAAGTTAAGCTGTGCCACTTGGTTAATGTGCTTTAATGATAATTCTACACTGGCTAATTCATTTTCTTGATCTCAGAATTATGTCTTGCACACTATGTTGTTACCCTGACTCCCCCTTTTTACATTTTGTGGCCTTTCATCAGCAACAATCTTAAATAAAAGGCTACAGGAATTTCTAATTTTGTTCAAATACACCTTGACTTTAGAAATAAATTATTTGTGCATGCTTTGACAGCTTAATGATATGACCAGTCATTCAGCTAGCAGCACAAGCTGTTCTAACTTTTAGCTCCTCATGGTTGATAAAGCTGCCTAGTTACGATGAATGGAGGAAAAAAAAATATACATAGTTCTCACACTGAAAGAGAGTTCTTGCAGTCATACTCTGCATTTTATAGATCTACCTTTCTGTCAATTAAAACTTGATACAAATGAAGTGGCTGTCTCTACAAGTAACTTGTCTAAAACATAGACAAAATAGTTACTATATATCCTACATTCATTCCAAAAAAATGTATGTGTAAAAGAAACATATAAATATCAAAACATCAACATAAATATAGTAGGGAAGATATGCATAATGTCCACTGCTCTACTGATGCAGATTTAGTACACATTCTTCAATGCAACATGTTTTTTGTGCACTTTTTACATTTTTTTTCTGTTGCTTGCACAATGAGGGGGTAGAATATCATTGCCCCTTGTGTTACTGTAGGCTACCACAGCTCAAGGCTTAGTGGCTTTCACATTTCCCCTCAAATGAATGACAGTAGCTGCATTTTGAACAGTGCTTAGAGATTAACAACTTTCTTGTCCTTGCACTTGAATACAATTAGTTTGCCTTTTTGCCATACAGCAACAATCATACCACAGTGAAGGTTCATGTGACCGAACTCACCAGACATATCATGGCAGTTCAGTCATGCATCAATTTCACTATTCATGTCAGTGTTTCATGACCAATTTATATAGTCATCATTACCGCATGATTTGAGCAAAGGTCCAATTTAAGTTTGTTTTACAACTGCCTTTACAGCTTTTGTGAACAATTGTGTTTTTAGTTGAAGGCTCCACCTCACTCATGAATACTGATGAGTTACCATAGAGTTACCATAAAGTGTTGCAACATATAAAAGTATTCATGACTTTTTGAAGAATGATATTTCATCTACTAGATTGCAGAAGACCACTACCCCCAAAGTTATTTTATCTTAACACAAGGTGGATTGTTATGTTACCGCGAGTCTGACTAGTCGGAGTCATGCTTGAGGTTAACGCCAAGGAGCTTAAGGGTTATTAAAGCTCTCCTGAATATCAAAATTAACATTCATGCACGGATATATGGAAGATACTTTCAAAATAACAGAACAAAGTCTGCTTCTATAAGATCATTTATTGACCTTCAATTGGCATGTTTGGGTTTTCAAAGGCATACTTAATGTATAAGTAATTGTAAGAAATGAGGCAGAAATTTTGAAAATTAAAATGTAACTAGTCTGTGACATTTGAAATGTTAATTGACTTGTCATTTAAATGGTACTTTTCACTAAACGCTATTAACCATGTTATATTAATAATTTACAGCTGTCAATACCTATCTTATAATATCATAAATCTGAGTTTTTACAAACAAGATCTTGCAAATAATAGTACAACTAATAATCTCAGTGAAAGAGCCAATCCTAGTAAGTTAATGTTAAATTCATACAAGTATTTGCTTAACTAGAATAGTTTATTAGTTTAGTTAGTTTTTATTTAGCTATATAGTTAGTTTTTATTTAGCTATATAGCTAATGGAAGGTCTTGTTGTATCCCGTATAAATTCTCGAGTTCAGCCCTGGGGGGTTCCAAATGGCTGTAGATTTTTGTACCATCCAGTTTAACAATCAGTGAGTTATTTTAACTTTTATTGATCTTATTTAATTAGCTGACTTCAGAAAAGTACAGTAATATGAGATTGAAGCAAGAATAATTTTTCTTTTTTGCTATGTCATTGAACGTTTAACGTTGTTTTCTTGCTTTCTTTTTAATTCACTTTTAAGAGAGCAAATTCCAAAGGAATTGTACGACTACTGACAACTAATGAGCTGAGCGGACACACCAGTGCAAGTAACACAGAATGCTAATGGATAGCTATTTTCACTATTAGTGCTTATTAGTAAATAATAGGTTAAATAACCAGAACATCAAAAAATATATATTAAAAAGCAGAAATAATTTATTCTTATCAATATGACACACTTAAAGTCTTGCTCTAAGCGAATTGGTACAAAACAAACCAGAAACTAGCTGGCTTAATTAAGGACAGAGTCCAATTACAAGCAGAATCTGGTTGCGATGAAAACCTGCAGCCATATGGAGCTTCCCAGGACTGAACTTGAGAAACACTGTGTTAATGGAACAATCCTCTGCTATAATTCAAATGAATAGTAAAATAGATTACTTGCTTGTAAATGGAAAGATATAGGGGCATACATTTTTCTTACTGTATGTGATAAAATATACACTCATTGAGCAAATCATTAGGGAGACCTGTGCACCTGCTTAACCAGTCAGTTATCTAATCAGCCAATCATGTGACAACAGTGCGATGTATAAAAATCATGCAGACAGGTCAGGAATTTCAGTGACTTCACCGGTGGAAAGATTGTTGCAGTCAGATCAGCTGTTTTCAGTATGTCCATAGCTGCTGGTCTCCTAGGATTTTCACATACCACAATCATTAGGGTTTACTTATAATGATATGAAAGATGAAAAAAGATTACTAAGCAGCAATCTGGAATGGTTAAATACTGCAAGTTTAACATGTAAAAAATGACTATAACTACAACAGTATGATAACGAGGAGAACCTCACAATGCACAACAGTGGGTTATGTTAAATTATCCATTGTAAGACATTTACATTGACTGGAACATAGTGGAGGAAAGTTCTGCAAAATTAAAAAAAAACACTAAGGACTACCTTGTGCTGTCCAAGTATTAGCAATGCACCTTCATGTTTGCTTCAAATATTGCTAGCTAAAATTAACATTCTTCTTTTACAGGCTCACATGAAAAATATCTTTTTTTACAAAAGCAAATATACAACAGCAGTAAATATTAAGAACATGACAAAATCAAAAGTGAACATTCTACTGTGGGTAGGAAAAAAGTACAAGGTACGAAATGCTGATGCAGTGACTTTCTATTTTGAGTTTCTGCTGCATTTTGTCTGAAAATATCTGTTTATAGTCCTCAGTTAGTTTTTTTTAACCACAGTCTGATGTACAAGTGCCAACTAAATGACTGTCTTCAGATGCCCCAAAACCACTTCCAAAAACAGCTGTGGTCTGCCAGTTTTTATTGAAAATTCTGTAAAACGGAAGCCACTGCTGTTTTCTTTTGTACTTATTGCAATACCTTTTCAATTTTAATTCTGGTTTGTTCTTGTTTTGCTTATAAAAAGTTATTAGTTAACTTTTTGGCATTCTGTACTTTCACCTGTTATGCATTACAATGTAGATGCTTGTACAGTATTTTCAATGTCAACCTTTTCCGTTATTGTTTAGTACTTTTTTCACTTTGCCTCAGCTTCTCCTTATCTAACTAGATCTATGCAGATGTCTCACTCTATTACAGCTGACTTAAATTTATTGAGGAAGTAGTTGTTTTTAATGACTTGTGACCACCAGTTCTGCTTTTCTTCTTCTTACTTGGGTTTCCCCAAGTCAATCAGAATAGATAGAGAGTTGCTCACTAGTAGAGATGTTAGGCCACCTCTGTATTTCTGCCTTTCTTTTTACACATTATGTCTTTCAGCTTTGTCCCACAATTCAGGGAGTACAAAAATATCATGAACTCAAACACTGTTTTGTCTTTTAGAGGTTGTGGACGCGGCCCGGACACAGACAGGCAGACATGTTGTTAATCACCACAACACGTTTATTTTACAACTAATATTTACAAGTTTCCAGTGCACACAAACCCCAACACAGTCCTGGCCACATAATGCCTTCTCTTCGGGCCACCTCCACTCTCTCTTCTCCTGCCTCCACCCGACTCCAGCCACTGAATGAAGGGAGACGGCCCCTTTTATTTCATCCCGGATGAGCTCCAGGTGTGTCCCGGCATTCCTCCCTGGACACGCCCCAGTGTGGCGGAAATGCCGGCTGTTCTCCCGGAAGCTCTCCGGGTGTCCCTTCTCTTCTTCCCCCCAGCACTTCCTGGTGTGGCGGAAGTGCTGAGGTCCAGGGTCCCCAAGGTATTGGAGCGCCCCTGGCGGTGACCACCGGTCCCTACAGGTTTGGGCTTCCAAGCCCTCTACCTGTGGCCCCCAAAGCAACCAGGAAGGCAGCCCCCACGTGATCCAGGGTGGGCATTGACCCTCTTCAGGTCCCTCAAGGCGTCCCGGCTGGGTCGTTGCCCCTGGCATCCCTGATAAGGTACAATGACTTAGCTAGAGTATCCCGGACAACAAGGCAACAAACAGGAAATCTGTATTTTGCTCAGTAACTTTGCACAGTCAACACAGTAACAAGGCATTTTTAAATTTTACCATTTTCTAAAGTTATAACACTGGAAGGTTATGCCAAGGTGCATGTCGAGTTTCATGCAGTCAGTAAGTGGTGTGAAATTAATATGTTTTATAATCATTACTAACCTACTAAATCACACTCCTTGTCATTGTGGCTGTACTGCAGAAGACAGAGGTTCCATGCAGGCAGGTCAATGGAGAAGAATCAGTTTTTTCGTGTGTGTGTGTGTGTGCGTGTATGATTTTCAATTCTTCCCCGTATGAATGTTTGTTTCTTTCTACATTGGCCAGCCACAACTTTAACATCATGGGCCTGATACTGTGTAGGTCCCCCTTGTGCTGCCAAAACATCTCTCTTGGACTCCCCAAGACCTCTGAAGGTGTCCTGTGATATCTGGCACCAAGATGTTAACAGTAAATACTTGAAGTCCTGAAAGTTGTCAGGTGGGGCCTCCAAAGATCAAACTTGTTTTTCTAACACATCCCACAGATATTAGATTAAACTGAGATCTGAGGAATTTTGAGGCCAAGTCAATACTTGAACTCTTTGTCATGTTCATTAAACCATTCCTAAACAATTGTATTGTGGCAGGGATACTGAAAGAGGCCACTGCCATTAGGGAATACTGTTGTTGTGAAGTGATGTATATGGTCTGCAATAATCTTTAGGTAGATGGCACATTTTAAAGTAACTTCAACATAAATGCCGGGACCCAAGGCTTCCCAGTAGAACACTGCACAGAGCATCACACTGTCTCCACTGGCTTGCCTTCTTCTAAATGTTCATTCTGCTACCATCTCTTACCCAGGTAAATGATGCACACACACCTGGCTGTCTACATAGTGTAAAAGAAAATGGGATTTGTCAGACTAGGCCACCTTCTTTAATGGCTCCATGGTCCTGTTCAGATGCTCACATGGCCATTGTATGAGGTTTGGGGTGTTGGATAGGGTTAAGCAAGAGCACTCTAACTGCTATGCAACAGAATGTGCAGCATTACATTTTTTAGCAATTTGCGCTGCACTAGTTCTGTGGGACCAGACCAGATGGGGTAGCTTTTGCTCACCACGTGCAACAATAAGCCTTGGGCACCCATGACCCTGTTACCCGTTCACCTGCTGTCTTTCCTTGGACCAATTTTGGTATATACTAACTGTTGCATACTGGGAACACCCCACAACACCTGCCATTTTGGAGATGCTCTAATCCAATTGTCTAGCCATCACAATTTGGCCCTTGTCAAAGTCACTCAGATCTCGAAGTATGCGCATTTTCCCTGCTTCCAACGCATCAATTTCAAGAACTGACTGTTCACTTGCTGTATAATATATCCTACCTCTTGACAGGTGCCATTACAACAAGATATCAGTGTTATTCACTTCATCTTTCAGTGGTTTAATGCTGGTGTATGTTTGTTTATACATTGTATTCTTGATAAAATGAACAAAAAAAAACAAAAAAAAAAAACTCTTTGATGTAAATGTATCTAGAGCCAGAGAAATTTCATTGTTGCCATCTTTTCTTCATTGGTATACTCAGTCCCATTTTAAAACATCTTTTAACCAACAGTCCACTAAAGCAGTCAATTTTAGTCAGTCATTCATTTAAATCAAAAAGTACAGTATTACTAAGAAGCAGTATTGCAAAGTTTGATGGAAAAACTGAACTCTGCTCCCCTCTAGTGGCTGTTATATGATTATATACCTTAATAAACAATGATTTTAGCAAAGTCTATCTTTAATAAAGGGCCCATGTAAAATTGTGACCCTTTAGCAAGCACTTTTTTTTGCTGTACAGCTGTTTTCTTTCCAAAAGCTGGAGTTAGGCATATGGAAATCAACATAGTGATAAAAACAATAACCTTATGTGGCTTTGAAGTGGAGCTTTAAACTTAAAAGATGCAAGGTGAAGTGAACATGGTGCACATTTCACAGAAACTGAAAAAAGTTAGAGTAAGATAAGCATTCGATAATTTGGCAGGATGTTATACTTTTCCAGTCTGGTGGGGATTACTTGAATTACTCATTTCACTGATCTCAAAGGGTGGCTAATCAGACACACTTTTTTACTTCATAAACTATGAGGTTTTTAGACACACAAGACTTAATTATGGTGCTAGCCTTAAGGGTTTCTGTTAGTTCCAGCTGAGCACATCTAACTTGGGCATAGCCATTTGGAATTGGTCATACACAGCTTTTGTGCTTGTTGGATACTAGCAGGAATCAACTACTACAATTTATACAATTGTCTCTAAAAGGTTGAAGGTTGGATGTGGCAGCAGACACCCAATGCTTTTTTTTTTTTGAGTAAATAGATTAAGGCTTAATATGGAATGGTATTACTTCAGAGCAGGAACCAATACATGTTTTTGACACCCGTTGCAATAAAGACCAGTAGCTTCTCTTTCAAGAAGTACATGAGAGTTCTCCAAATGACTTTTTAACAATCTGCTGATTGATGTCATTCGTGGAACAAAAAAACTAGTAATGAACATCTCAACAACAGGTCTATGGCCATCCTTCTTGCACTATTTATTCCCAGGAAATATAACGGACCCAAAAAAACCAAATCTTCGCATGTGTGACTAAGCTTTTTTTTTTTTTAAGGCTTTTTAACAGTGTTATCTTTTATAGAGGTTTAACAAATATTTAACCTTTTCAAAATGAGACCTGTACAATTGTTTTTGTTCTTTACTTAGCTAGTAGACACAGGATGCATTAGAGTGTAGGTTGAATGAGGGTTAGATGGTAGGCCCTGCGGTTTAATTAATCCAGTGCTCTGGTTACAAATCTTAAGTTCTACTACTGTCTGTGTGGACTCTGCCTGGATTGTCCATCGACATCCTAAAGACATGCGTGCTATGTTAATTGGTGACTTTATGAGTGTTACTTGTATTGACCTTTCTCCAAAGCTGGTTTCTGCCTTTAAACTGGTGCTGTAAAGATAGGCATCGCCTTTTCATGACCCTAAATCTGCTTAGATGGGTTTAAAGAATATCATACCAGTTGATCATCTGGAAAAATATATAGATCAAAAAGTAATAGAGATTGGAATCAAGGGTTGAGATTTTTCTCTCCAACACATAAACCAGTTGGCTATACTTCCTTCCTTATCAGCAGCAATGTTAAAAAACAAACTGAAAAATTATAAACTAAGTGAATTTAAGTATGTCTTTTTTTTTCAACCAAAGCGTTTCTCCCTTCTAAAACATAAGCATCAAACTGACCAGGCCAAAGTAACTGCAGGTTTTCTTTCTGGGCTCTTTCTTCACAGAACCAAATTCTTTTGCTTTAAAGTTACTATGTAAGATGCATACACGTTTAATGTTCCCAGCAGCCAAACAATAATAACATAAAAAGCGTGCCAACAAATGATAAAGCAATCTTATCCCATTTGCACGTGTATGTCCATCATACAATACTTTCATTAATAAAATATTTGAAAAGGTATAAAATTAAGATCTGAGAAAACGTTGATGGTGACCTTAGAAAAAAGAAAACCAAGAGTTTTTGAAATGTCTGAAATTGCATTAACAAGCCAAAAAATGGAACAACAGGATTCACTAACAGCAAATTGCTTCAAATTATTAAAACTGGTGGCAGCAAAAAAGATGATCCTCTAGGAACAAAGATTGAGAACCCCGAGTTAGCACAGCATCTGATGGCTCTATTTGTATCTCATTATTGTTTGGCTACTGATTAAGGTAAACTAAAAGATGGTGTATCTTCAAATGAGAGTTGATTAAAATAAAGACAGAAGTAAGATGTCCCAAGAGCAGCAGTAACCAGTTACAAATTTAAAAAGACCCTCGATCAAAAAACCCAAGTTACTGTGGCCCTTCTGGACACTCCTGTATCCTTGTACGTTTTTTTTTTTTTATAATTTCAAGGCACAAACGTTATTTCCATCAAACATTGTCTAAAACATCGTTATTTTTTTCCAATTTTACATTTTCACAAGTTGCCGTTCCAAATGATTTAGTTTAGCTGCAACTATTGTGTTTTAAATCGGTGAATAACTTCATCATTCAACTGAACAAACCTCATCTAATTAATGCTCGGCCGGTAGCAGAAGCTAATAACATGAGCAGCTCAGCTTCATGAGTAAAACTTGTCTCCTGTTGCTCTACTCAGCAGGTTTTACTTCAAGGCCGGGTTACAATATCTTTGAAGTCTACATGGCACTTCTGCGCAAGGCTTAACGAGAATATAAAATTATAATATAAAGGGAGATAGATATTTGAGATATATAAACAGTATAATGCACAACTAGGAATAATAGACAAATTTAGACTATTGGGTTTTAACCGGCTCATTGGAGAAGTAATACCTCTACAGTGCTTTCAGTTCCTCCTCACTTCGAAAAGCCGCTCAAAATTTCGTTCGCGCAGGTACTCGTAAAGGCATGCGCATTCAGGTTATGGCTTCAGCAGACTTATGCGCATGCACACAAATAAACACATGCGCACATGTTGCGAGTGGATTTCAGTTTGGCGTTGTTTAGTCGTACAGAAGTTTTGATTGTACTCTCTGTTAAGTGTTACAGGCTTATAGGTATAGTAAAAAAATAAAAACAGTCTGAATTTAAAGGAATTGGTTAGACGACTGACCTACATATTGCAAATGCGGTCGGACTGTATGGTGGCGTTGGGCAAATGACACCTGTTAGCAGAAGGGAGACGTAACGGGATTGCCGACAGTTTTGCGGTCGTTCATCAACATAAAATTTTAAACCACTGTAATACGGATATAGTATTTATTATCATCTCTAGTTATTTTAGACTTGTGCGCGGATATGCCTAACGTTAAACTTGCGATGTACGCATTGGTTCCTGCCTTTCCCTTGATGTTGCTGAGACAGAATTTGGCATGCTGAAATGATCAAGAGAATGGATAGATTAATAAGGTTACTCAATAATGTAAAATATAATTAGTGCTTTACTAGCACGCCTCCAGTGATTCTGGAGGCTAATTACATGTGGTGTGCAGTGTGACAGGCCTCAGTGAGATGCCCATTTTACAGTCAAACTTAATTGTTGCTTAAATTGATTAATCAGATGGGGAAGGGATTATAAGGATTTTTCTACCTGTATGTCATAAAATCAGTTGATCAAATGTCCATCCATTTTCTTAATTATTTTCCAGATCAGGGTCACGGGAATCAGAGACTATGTAAAAGTAGAAACAGGAGGAAGGAAGGATTAATCCTGATAGAGATTCTAGTCTACTTGAGGTCACAGTTATATGCATTAGGCCAATTTAGATTAATTTCATTTACATGCACACACAAAACTAGCATAAAGTTAGTAATCCTGTGAAGGCAAATAACCAGGGCTATCTTAACATATGGGCACTGGCCAGGTGCCCCAGGAGCATAGGAGCTCACAATGTTTCTGATGCCAATGTCTGTTTCTGTTTTGCTATTGAAACAGGGGCCCAGGCACACTACTTGTTACCTGCTTTCTTAAAAACCCCTGTTTACATAAGCTAGTACACTTACGGAGTTCTTCTTTTGGCAAAATGCTCCATTGTCATAAAAATAAGCTTAAAAAGAGATTAAACATTGTTGTGAATCTGAAAACTACAGCATGGAGCCTGTGTATCCCAAGATCGTGCTACTGCGTAAGCACTACACGTTAAGCTCCTCAACATAAATTTATCAATTTCTAAAATATTGAGACACAATACTTCAAGTAGGAGAAGGAATAAAGTGATCACCCAAGCATTTGCCTCAGGAAATTTACCTTTGTGGATGCTGTGAGAAGCAAAGACATAACACAGGCTTTGAAATCCTTAGCTGCACTGCTGTTAAAGGTTTTGCATGCACACTTGACCGAGTTATTTGCGGAGAAATCTACATATGTTAACCCAGTGTCTCAGAGACCAATGTCCAGGTTTTCTAACAGGGCAAAGGATATACATGGCATTTTTGAAACCGGGTTTCTGTAAATAACCAGGGTTATTAAAGGGCATGTATGCGCCCTCATTGGCAGGTCTTACTAGTAGTATTGGTTAGAATTCCTTTCAAGAGAAAACTCGGGCAAACAGTATGAAAGAATTTAAACTTCACACAGAAGGCTCACCCAGTCTGTTTTAGAGAGGATCTAGGCACTTTGAGATAACATTGCTACCAACCAGGTTTCCCATATCAATTAGTCCATCAGTTATGCAAGTATTGCAATATACAGAACAAAGCTTCTAATTCATATCCTGCTTTGGATTAAACATGTCTCCTTGAGCAAGTCTCTGTACCAAGGGTAAAGCATATACTTAAGCAGTTTTCAAATAACCAGATCATGGAGGCAGTTTTAAATAAAGGTGTGCACCAAATGTGCAATCATAACTAGTATTTTATTTTACAAGGTATCTTGCATTGAGCACTTTGCAGAGTAGTTTAAATACTTTTGCAGAAGTGAGTGGGCCAGACAATGATGGGCTCCATACAGATGCTTTTAAATAGCAGAGTAAAGTCACACACAGACAAGGTCTACAGATGTGCTAAGTGGAAAATGTTGAAACACTAGAAGCAATAAACAACAAAATGAAAGAACAGCAGAGTAAGAGATGTTGGTTCAGGTGAGACTGAAACCTAGGTACATACTGTCCTGAACCATTCAGTGTTTTCAGAGACAGTTGTCTTGGTTTTCAGTGTTAAGGGATCTGGGGCTTATCATCAGTGGACACAATGCAGGAACCAATCCTTTGTAGGACAAGTGCACAAACCTGTTAACTCTTGAAATAACCATTTTTAGGGATGCCATCTGGGTTATGGGAATGACTGAAAATCCTTTAGGAAACTCATTAAAATACAATGACAACCATGCACTGTAGGCATACTACATTTAAATCAAACCAGGCATAGAGGGCACATCTTGAATGAATCGTAGGAGGGAAATGAATGTTTCAGGTAAGATGTATGATATGAAAATGAGAAGACAATAGATTTTGAAATCGTACAGGTCTTTGGGGTGGAAGAGGAAATCACACCCAGATCTGGTTAGAACATTTAAACTTCACACAGACAGAAAGAAGCCAAGCTTCATAAAATTGTGAGAGAGTAGTACTAACCACATTGCTATCATGCTATAACCAAGTTCAAGTTTAAGTCTGTTGTCATGTGCATAGTACATAGTGTACCTGGTAAATTGAAATTCGTTCCTGTATGTATCCTCAGAAAGGTTGAGAAAGAGTTACAATTGACCAAATGTATGTGTGCCATGATAACACAAATTTTAATGCTGAAAAAACAGAGAGACAGTTTCCAGGTCCCAAATCACACATTCTCCTTGTGGCCTGTTATCCTGGTTTTCCACTCATATCCTGCCTTGTGCCTTGGTGCAGACAAAACAAATTCTGCATTCCTTTGCTTTGTAATGAAGTAAATGGGTTTGAAAAAAAGAATGCAAGAGTTCACAGAATGTGTATTTTAGAGTAGATGTATCCTGATAACAGACTGGAAATTACTATCCTTGAGCATTATTACCCAGCAACGTGTCAGTGATATTTCTGTTGTTGTAAACTGGCATTTACTTCTCAAGCACACCTGCGTTGAAATAAGCAGGTTTGGAAAATTAATTCAAGCACCCAGTATTGCCACATCATAGCTTGGAATCTGGTTTGATTCTTGGCTGATGTCCTCAGTGTAGAGTTAGTCTGTGTCCATGTGGAATATGACACAGTGTTGAGAAGATCTGGTAATTCTAAATGGTGCCAGACTAAATAGGTATGCTTTATGTAAGTGCCCTTAGTAATGAAATTAGGCAGTAATGAAGAATATCATTTTGGGGATGCCTTGTGAAAATTAAAATTTATGTGTGTGAGAGTGGTCCCAGAATTAGATGATTGGAAATGTGGAGCATGAGTTTTCACTACCATGAGGCAGCGGGGAGGGGACACAAGCCGAGATCTGAATTGCTCTACAGCAGAGCAGTGTTTGATTTCACACCTCCTGGGTCTCAGAGTGCTCACAGGAATATCGCATCGTCCTCCGTCGGCAATGCATCTCCAGGAATACATTCAAGGACAGCGAGCAGCGTGCCGATGAATGATGATGGATCACACAATTAGATGTTGACAGGCCTTGGTCGTGAGACGAGGAAGACTGTGCAGGACGCTGGGCAGTGGCCAGTTTGCAGATAGATGCATCTGGGCGGCAGATGTTCATATGCCGAGCGGCTCTTGTGGAGTGCCAGCAGGCGATACGTGTGTGTTTTCTCAAACGCCTTAATGAATATAAATGAAAGACTAGTACAGTACGAAACCGATTATAAATAAAAAATCGCAATCCTTTATTCACTGAATGATTTATAACTAAGAACAGATGCGATCAAATGAATCATTTATTGTCTGCTACAGTTAAGGTCACCTTTACGGTTTTTTTCTCATCTAAAAAACGCCTGACGAAGGAAGAAATTGGAGAAATTGGGAGAAAGAGACACGCATCGGCGCGTAGCGCGATCTTATTCCTACCGTCAAAACTGGGCTGCAGAGGTCATCACCGAGCACAGCGCTCCGTAATAGCGAAGCTGCATTTGGCCGTGATCTATCTATCTATCTATCTATCTATCTATCTATCTATCTATCTATCTATCTATCTATCTATCTATCTATCATTTTCGTTAATTCACACTGATAATTGTTGTTGTGTACAGAGCTATGTAAACTTCTAAGTTTTAAATTATTCGTGTTAATCAATGTCATCGACCACGGACATAAGAAAACAACTGTCCAAGGAATTAGAGAGTGAGACTTTCACTTAGCGTTTCCCTCGATTCGTCTCCTGGCCGTGATGCCTTTCTGGTGGATTATGAATGTTGTCCAATTTGGAGCTTCGGTCCACGCACGTGCGATTATATAGAATGTCGCCTCCTAGTGAGCATTCCTGATTTGCGCCAGTTATTAACAGGATAGGTTCTTTCTGTTTTGAACAAGGAAAAATGATTACTACAAAATATTACAGAGAAGAATGAAAGAAAGAAAGAAAGAAAGAAAGAAAGAAAGAAAGAAAGAAAGAAAGATTGTCAAAGCCAAGTGCTCAGTTTTTAGTGCATTGAGTGAACCCTCAGGAGAAGCATGAATACTAATAGGCAAAATCAACCGGGCTAAAATACACACAAGTACATCCATAAAAAGCAGAGTACCACCAAAAGATCATAATAAGTATGTGGTGATGATTTTTTTAAGATTATCTCAGTATTGACATTTCTACAGGGATGTTATAACATGCATTTAGGTAGCATCTCATGTCTGTGGAGTAAAAGGTTTATGCTTTACTTTGAACAGCACAGCATCAGCATGTCTCATTTCTGCTGTTTCTAGACAGACTTTGACTGCTGGTGCTGGATCTTTCAATGTTATTCTAGCAGCAGCCTCGGGTTCACCCTCACCAAAGTCACCTTCTTAAACAGCAAAAGGAACAGTGTTAAAGTAACATGTAGCATGCATACATATCAAACACTTTTTCCATAAATACATCTTTAACAGTAATTTTAATGCAATAAGAGCTAATGTGATACTAGCAATTTTTTTGTGATACATTAATGGGTATCCCACTGCAAACACCAATGCAAGGGATTTTGTCCCCAGGCTGTCTCTCCACCCTAAAATAAAAATGACAATAAATATTTTCCATACACATACAAAAACATTCAGCTGACTGGGGTGTACGAATGTTTTATTGACTCATTTTTTTTTCTCTGTGAAGGGGTTGTAGAGCACAAAGTGAAATTTTTTGTCTTTTGGGGTAAGATCTACTATGTTCTAGAATAATTTTTAGTTAAGGAAAGAGAGTTTTTGTGTTTTATGTAGATTCTTATTCTATCCATCTTTATCTTGAATTCTCTGCAAAGCAGTTTCTTTTCAATGGCAGACACTATATAATCTGAATGCTTTAAGATAGACAACCTGGCTGGTATTTATTACAAATGAGATGGATAGGTTCCTGGTAAACATGTGTCACACTGTGGAGAGGGAGAAGAAAAAAAAATCAAAGTGTGCAGCCAGATAAAATGGCCTAAGGTAGTCTTCAGGCTTTTCAATTATGCACTGTTGAAAGTAAAAAAAAAAACTGTGTTTACTTGCAGTGCCCTTGATAGATATGCGAAATCAGGAGCTTTGATAAAAGTCTGGGAGCACGCCTCACATGCCAATGCGGCTAGGTGAGCGGGAAATCAGACGGAGTTTCAGTAGAGACAACTGCAAGAAATCAATAAAGCTCAACTTACTAGACACAGCAGTCAAAACATTTGCGGGCTTGGACTCAAATACTGGTGTCATGTGCGTGAAAGGAAGTGGAAATCGATATTTGCTGCCAGAGAAATCATTTCTTCCCCATCTTCTTGTTTCTCTGCTGCTTTTTGCTGTTTAGGTGATAAACAGTTCAAAAAATACAAAACAATGAAAAAAATGTACAGAAATACATAAAACACGCTTACACCATTAGACTGCTATAGTGAGATATTTACAGGGATTAAGACAATTGGTATGGATATACAAAACATGAAAACCGACTCCTATCCCCTTTTGCTGACCTTCACATCCAGATGATGTGATTGTATCATGAAGGTATGTGTGCCTGGCTTAGAAGCTTTAACTATGCTCTAGATACGTAGGTAGATTACAGTTCAAATGGCATTGCTGATCCCTACCAGTACCTACCAGCAGTGGCCCTTGTGATGCCCTGTCTGTCTAACTTAAGAGACATCTTGTATATACATGCATAAAAAGTGTAATCTGGTGATGACAACTATGTGAGGAGCTATATTAAATAAAGCTTTATCAATTGATTAAATACTGTAGTCTCACAAGTACAGGAAAAGTATAAAAGTATAAAAAGAGCGATACTGTGTCCATGTGGCTAGTTTTATATTAGTCCACACTCAAACTGACAGACTGCCTGTGTGGAAATTGCATGTTCTCTCTGTGTGGACATGTGTTTTCCCCCTAGCATGTCAACTCCCTAAAGATGTGCAGGTTAGATTAACTGGTGATTCCAGACTGACCTTGTGTGTGTGTGTGTGTGTGTGTATGTGTGTGTGTGCGTGTGTTTGTGTGTGTGCGTGTTTGTGAGGAACCCAAACCCAATGATGGACTAGCACCCTGTCTCAAGTTGGCTCCTTCCATGCACCCTATACTGCTGGGCTGGGCTGTTTGTCCATGTGATCTTAAATTGGATTAAGCAGGTTAAAAATGTTGCTTTATGTAACACACACACTGACCCTAATACACATACGCGTAAGACACGTCAACACTTCTTATAGGCCATACAAGAGAAGATGAAGAATGAAGAAGCGACGAGAGAAAAAGAACAAAACATGAGACTTTCTCTGAGGTGATGAAAGATCACAAAGGTTAAAGGGGGAATTTTCTTTAGGCAGTTAAATGTGTTCCTGTTTAACGTTGCAAAGATCACACTTTATTATGCTTTTTGGGCTCACAGGCTAATCATTGCCAGTTATTCGGGAAGCACATTCCCATCATCAAAAGAGCGCCGTCTCGCCTCATGGATTCCTTTGGGCGTTCCTCCCTTCATCGCTTTGCCCTCTTTGCCTCATCAGTTTGGAAGCTTTGCCTTGGCATTAGTCGATTGATGGACTAGCACACAACATTCTTTGTGGCGTGTTTTCCTGAAGCCCTCTGTCGATTAGCAGTCTACATTGCTGTCTCTGCTTGGCAAGGGTCACTTCTCCCAATCACATTGACACCTTCTGTTGACTTAAGTGCAGTTTGTAAAAAATAATGGAGTCGTCTGACAGGAATGGATTCTCATATTGTCTTGGAAATATATAGCTGATGCACTCCATCATGCACACACACTAGCTCAGTCTCAAGTCTTTCACATTTTCAACACCCATTCATTGGAGGCATGTTGTCGCCTCTGCCATCTGAAGGAACCAACCCTGGATGGGATGCCATTTAAATTAATATTGAGAGTTTCGGTAAAATGCACTGTTTGGGATGTGTATACAATCTAGAGTGTTTGGGTTAAACCCCTGGACAGAGAGTGACCAGGGAATAAGTTGATCTCCAGCTAATGCAACATGAGCAACTTATCTGCCCCTTCGCTTCCTTTTTATATGTACATAGGAATACTGAAAGTGCACATACAGACATATTCATGTTTTCCATTTGCTCAGTTATGTACTGTACAAGAAAACTAATGCTTCAGTTTTTAAAAATACATCAAATATATTCAAAAACCCTTCTTTTTGGGTGTTAGCCCACTTCCAAATGATTGGACATCAATTCATGACCAAAAGGCTTTTATAGTGAGACACTGGAAGTTTATATGTCAACATCTTAATGAGCCAGATTCCCCATACAGTAGCTACCAATACTGGTGATTCTTTCACTAGGGGAGATTGCTGGAGCAGAAGTATTTACAAGGTCTCCCCGTGACTTTTTATTTTCCAAGACTGCATTTTTCAGAAGGAGCACCCATAAAGCAGTAAGCAACCCTGAAAGGAACACTGAAGCATACTAACATAGTGTGCATGCTCATGATTGCTAGCATACCTGAAATGTGTTTGACATCTTCAGAGAAACTTGAGAATTTAAAGAGAACCTTTGCAGAAAGAAGTTCAGATGTGCAAACTTCTCACTGACTTTGATGGAGGGTGGAACATAGCCCAGGTATCATGAGCTCTTTAACAACAGACATACAGGCACCAGAACATTATATGTACTTTACATTCTCAGTCCCACTTAATCCAGTTCAGGGTTGTGGAGGGCTGGAGCCACTCCTCGTAGCACTGGGCACAAGGCCCATGTCAGAGTGGCAGTGTAAATTCATGCAAACACCCACACTGACACTTTTGAATTGACAAACAAACCAGTTTGTCTAAGGGGTTGGTACAAGTAAAACTAAATCATCTTTATAAAGAAAAAGAGATTGTGCACATTCTATGTGGACTTGACCTCAAGACACTAGATCCATAAGATGGCAGTGTTACCCACAAGCAGAACATTTTAGCTTCTATTTATTCTATGGCTCAAAGCTTAGGACGTGCATTGATAAACTGACCACTAGATGGCAGAAGTAGATCATTCCCTTCCAGAGGGACCGCCTGTATATTTACATGGTGGTCGGGTGAAGCAGAAACTGGCTCAATAGATCCACGGATGAAGTTTGTGACATCAACAAAAGACTTTGACATTAATTGGAGGTGGATTAAGTATTCCTCTTCATTTGTAAAACCTTTTTCAGGGCTTCACATTGCTTTCAATGTGACAAAGTCTTTTAGTTTAGATACAAAAAGTCCTGTGATGACGAGTCAAATTTTTTTTCTAGCACTTTGAAACAACCGACTACCAATCCACAGCTTATATTCTGAACTTGACTATTATATTATTGGGTTTGCTGGTGACAGGAGGCGCTAGAGTTTATTCCTTTCTGTTATACAGTACTATGAAGCAAATGACAAAGTAAAACAGAAAGGCATTTATTAGGAATATAAAAGAAATGTAAGACACAGACAACTATTTTAAAAGACAGATGGCAACACTAGAAGGGATGCTTCTAGGCCACTAGAAAGCACATAAATGTCCATTGTTATACCAATCCGTTTAAAGGTTTTGATTAACATAACTTTCAGAATACAGGATACTTAGGGAAAAAAAGAACAGGAGTGCCATGAGAGCAAGCAGACTCTACAGCTTGACTGGGATTCAAACCCACGCCGCTACCACACTGCCACAACAAAACCCCACTGAAAGTTCTTACACAGTAAAAAAACAATATAATCCATCATCTACCTCAAGCACCAAGTTTCTTGCCAACAGCACTGGTCTTACAGGGTCAGCGATACCTTTACAATTAGGAGAGTCTCCCAGATACTACTGAGCACATTGCATTTGGAACTTTTATCACACACACTCCCAGCTCTTCTTTACAGGACCCTATCTTGCAAGAAAAGGTGTCAGGATTGACTCAAGTGCCACTGGAGGATAAGAGATGATAACATTAGCCCTGGCATGATTGCAGAATTGCTTCACTTAGACCTGAACCCTGCCAGTATGTTGAGAAATGACCAAACACTTTGGTTTATTTTTAAAGACTGATTAAGTTCATGGGCAGCACAGTGGGTATCACTGCAGGTCCTCGGTTTGGACATTGCACCCAGATGTTGTCCTTGTAGAATCTACACATTCTCTCCATGCCTGCTTAGATTTTTCTCCTATTTTCTCAAAGATATGGATGTTAGATTAATTGGAGATTCCATGCTGACCCCAGCTTAGTTGGAGGTGTGCGTCCTGCCTTGTGCCTTTTGCTGTTGTGGTTAGGCTCTGGTCCCTGTGACCCTGAATTGGGATAAGATGGTTGTGTGTAAATGCATTTTAAGTTCATTCTCATGGGGCATTTTGACAACATGCATAACATTACATAACATTCTCAAATCTGCTTAACCCATTTCTGTGTACTGGGTGGCCAGAGACTGTCCTGGTAGGAAGTAACTAAAAATATGGTGCCAGTTCAGCTCAGAGCCCACTCTTCCACACACTCACATGGGGCCAATTAAGAACCATCATTTAATATGCAAGTCTTTGGGGATATGGCAGAAATATGGAAAACTCCCTGTGTGACACAGGAACACTAAGTGAACTATTTTGCCCTGCTCTACAGCATTTATTTATTCCTGAATATTGTGTCTACATCCTACATTCATTCATTGTAAACACTCTTGTAAGACTGCGGGAGAGCCTGGACATTTCCTAACAGGAAAAGCATCCACATTGTAGTGTAGTGTAACAACTGCACCTGACAAACTGATCACACTGAAGGACAACACAAAGGACTCTAATCTGAAGGCTCCAATGAATGTGCTGTGCCACCTTGTCATCTGCTGCCACTGCAATCACGGACAGAAAATTATGGTCAACTTTATGAACTGCAAAGAAATCAATGGGTTTTTAAAAGAAATAAACTATATTACATGCCTTAGTAAGGCATATGTTAAATGGGTTGGCAAAACTATCTCATAAACGATGCAAAAATAAGACAAGTCAATTAAATATTGTACATCTTCAACCTTAACAGACAGAAATCCTTACCTAGCCACATCCTCATAATCAGGATTGAAAGTTACATGCCATTGTCAGTAAACCCATGGGAAGACAATCTCATTGGGAGCTTCTTATTTATTTTTGTGTTAAAAAGAACACAGTTCAGTGCAGCAAAGGCATCATATAAGCATTCAGCAGGAAAGTTTTTGATGATAGAAGAAAAAGCATGCAAAGTCAAATGAACTGCATTCCTCTGATGCCACTGTTTGCAAAAGTGGGTGATATGATTGCTGGGGCAAGCATCAGTAATCATCCAAAAAAAAAAGTAACCATCAAAGTCCTTGTGGTAGACATTTATATTGTTTGACTGTTCCTGCAAAAAAGTTGAACGATAGTCAACAGCCTGTTTCATATCACCTTGCTACATGGCTGGGAAATATGACATTGTCATTATGGGCATGGGATAGAGAATATTAAATGTGCTCAGTCTTTTCAATATGCAGTAGCTAGAGGTAGTCATTTGCGTTCTGAACAGAAATCATAAAAAGTTGGCTATCCTAACAACTCCCATGCCCGGCTACTTGCATGTGAGCAGTGGTGCCTGCACAGAGAAAGGACATATCCACCTTTGAGCTAAAATTATCAAAGGTGAACATTCCAAACCTCACAGGCACAACAGTAAGTTATATCATTATCATTGAAGACTTTATGTAATTTTAATTGACATGTTCATAGTGGTGCGGTAACCTGACCCACTGGTCACAGAGGCTCAGAGCTGCACTCAGCCGACATCGATGACAGGGATGGATGCTCTCTTGGCAGTTTAACTGACAAACTTCCTCAACAAGTCCAAAAGGCCATGACCTCACTTGTTTTAACCCCATGCTGAGTATGGCACCAGGCATGGATCCAGAGGAGCACACCTCTAGACAGAAGGAGGCGTCACTATCCTTCTGTTTTATGCACGATTTCCAACAGATGGCCCACATCATTCAGTGACTAGTTAAATGAAGAAAGTGTGATTGGCTGCTCCTGTCAGCTTAAGGTAACAGGTCATAAAAGTTTTCAAAAAATATATAACTGCACAACAGACAATCACTTGAATGCACTTCACAAATATGCATTCTGGAAGTTTAAAGTCAAACTAAAATTTAGCGCTTAAAAACACTGCTTGTGTAGACTCAGGTGGTATAATGGCTTCCAGTGAATAGAAAAGCTGTTTTTATCCTTGAGCAAGAAACCAAACTCTGCGGAAGGACATGCATAGAGCATGACATAGAAGAAGTGATGGTCAATCATTTCTTCAAATACCCACCATTAAATATACAAACTATGACAAAAATGGTGTAGTTACATGCAGAAGTAGAGGTTAAATTGTCATGAAAATCGCAGTGTGAAATCAGACTTACTTATTTACTTACTTACTTGGTCTTCACCTATTTTCACAATAAGATGTTAAGATTTTTTAAAAAGGGGCGGCATTGTGGCGCAGTGGGTAGCACTGCTGCCTCGCAGTTAGGAGACCCGGGTTCGCTTCCGGGTTTCCTCCCACAGTCCAAGGACATGTAGGTTAGGTGCATTGGCGATTCTAAATTGTCCTTGGTGTGTGTGTGTGTGTGCCCCTGTAGTGGGCTGGTGCCCTGCTCGGGGTTTGTTTCCTGCCTTGCGCCCTGTGTTGGCTGGGATTGGCTATGGCAGACCCCCGTGACCCTGTAGTTAGGATATAGCGGGTTGGATAATGGATGGATTTTTTAGAAAGCCAGCCATTCTTTCTGGTAAACTGGTGACTATTCAATTCCTCTCTTTTACAGTGAATTTGGAGCATTATCTATCCACTTAGGTCAGCCCTCTTTGTGGGCCTCAAATATCTACCTTGGGATTCTCTAATCACTCACTCATACCATATCCCTGAGCCTAACATATTCTGCAATGCAGGGGCATAACCAACAGTCTCTCTATTTTTGCCCTGGTTTCTGACGTCATGCCTCCAAGTTTTCTTACTTATCTAGGAAGAAATTACATTTGCACAGCTGCATATTAATACATAATTGTCACTCAGTTGCTGAAAGACCTTCTCTTTCTTCTTTATCTCTTGCGGTTTTCTATATTTTCATAACTTGTTCATTTATCTTTCCTCTCAAATGACTAACATTACACATTCCAAATGTTGTAGTTCCTTTTTCTCACAAATTTATTCCCTTTGTTTCTGGTCCGGCCTTTTCGCTTTTCCTTCCTGTAGAGAAAATCCAAGCACAATGACACCTTTTATTGGCTAACTAAAAGGATTACAATATGCAAGCTTTCAAGGCAACTCATGCCCCTTCTTCAGGCAAGACTGATAAAAGATCAGATTTGTAGGAGCTTGGTCCCCAGCATCCTAGCTTGATGGAGGGGCTGCCTTTACTGAGCTGACAAGCCAACTCCTCACATTGCTGCAGGACTCCCTCCTCTATCTTTCTCTAGCAGGCTTGGAATGGGCTATGGCGGGGCTGATCTCAAAATGAAAAATTAAATTAAATTACAATTAAATTGATTCATTGGTCCCCAACAGAACAAGGGGATGAAAGTAAAAAATAATAGTATGTGTAAAATGCAATGGTTGATGATTCATAAGGAAAATGTTGTCTAACACAGACCATTCAGCCCCAACATGGGTAATCAGGCCCTATTCAAGTATATCAGAATGTCCAGATATGAACATCCCTAAATTAATACGATCTTGTAAGCTTCTTGGAAAATCTTTTATGTTTTTTGCTTCTTTTGTAAAACAGAGTATTATTGCAATTGTGAGAAATAAAAACTATACTAGGTTTCATCTGTTCTACCATGTCCTTGTTGAAGAACTCATTTTAAAGTAATAGTAATTCCTTTCCCTTTTGTCATGTCACCTCTTAAGTTTTGTTGGTCAAGATTGCACAAGTTATTTTTGGTGTATTTTATTTCCTGAAATGGGAAGGCAGAAAATCACTAAAACACCGTGCCAACACAATACTTCAATTATGTAATTTAAATAAATAAAAAATCAACAATACAAAATAACAAAATGCTGTAAATAAGTAACTCAAATTGTAACAAATTTAACCATAAACTAAAGTCCTTAAACCAAAAATCATTAATCCTAAATACCAAAGCTCAGCTCAGTAGCAAACGCCATAGCAAAGTGGTTGTGGCAGCAGGTATCTTTAAATAGCACTCAGGTAAAGGCAGCCCTAATGAACGCAGCATCCGAGCATTGTAAATGAAATAGAGGTCCGATCTCTGTAATCAAAGGACACAGCAAAGGGACTGGGAAGAAAAAAGAATGATAAAACACAAAATAAAATGTAAAGTGAACAATGGTGAGGTATCAGAGGAAAATAACATATGAAAATGTGATGTGAAACAAAATAGATCCTTAACAATGTTTTGTTTGTTTTTGTACATTTTTGTTTGTATACCTTCCACTATTTTGTGTTTATATGGGCGTTTTATGATTTATTTTATGATTTTGGGTACAAGGATGCTCTGTGATGCTTGGCTATTGATCTCTGCCTCTGGTGTACCAGCCTTTGCATTGTTTCATAATTCCACTGATACGCCAATAAAAATAAATAACAAGATCTCTCACAATGTCTTAAAATTCATTTATGAGGACTTCTCTGGAAAGTTCTGATCATTCACAATGTTATTTTCTTAAAATGAAAAGATTCAGATCTTTAAATGTTTTATTGTAACCCATAATCTGAAGTCCTGAGAATCAATCTAGGGACCAGTTAAGTCTGAAATGAATGGTCATATAACAGGTAAAGGGCGACTCCTCAATGTACTCAGACACTGTCAATTTTCTCCTAGTAACAGTGGAGGAACCTGATTATACACCGTGATACTCACTGTGTTGCTGATACACTTCTAAAGAATGTTGTGTGCACTGCCTACCTTTTATCATTATCGGGTACATAAGTAGTATTTATAACTAAAGATTTTCCAGCAACAGACCTTGGTAGGCCAGACTGTTGAAGGGCAAGCAGCCAGTGGCAGTCATGCCATGATCATCGAGTCTATGAACTGAGATCCCTCTCTGTCAGTCATTGGTCAGATATCCATCCATCCATTTTCCAACCTGCTGAATCCGAACACAGTGTCATGGGGGTCTGCTAGAGCCAATCCCAGCCAAAAAAGGGCACAAGGCAGGAAACAAACCCCGGGCAGGGCGTGCACACACACACACACACTAGGGACAATTTAGAATCGCCAATGCACCTCACCTAGACACTACGATAGCCTGTTGAAAAACCTTCCAGTCCCCTTCTGGGCCTCACCATCATTTCCCTGTTACTTCCATATGGATAGCATGTGCTAACCACCTGGTTTCATGAAGACAAACACAGATGATTGTCTAAGATTTCTTGGTGTCCAGGATCTGGCTTCATCTTGCTACTGACTTTCTTATGATAAACATGAAAGATAATCCTTATAAGTGTTGGTTCTGAAAATTACAGATATAAATGTTTATGTTTTGTTGCTAATTTCCTATGGGCTTTAGGCAAAACAGAACACTTTTGGGGGGAATATTTTTTAGAAGGTTAGGTATCAGTTTGAGTGGAGATATGACAAGCAGCACGCTGTGAACACCAGACTGTATCTTACTAATACATCAAGATATTATGTTTCACCTGTTATAAGGAGTAGGCTATCTATGACATGGAGGAAACCAGGAATATGTACAGCCTAATAATTGGATCATTTTGTAATCTGGGTCATCAAGGGGTGAGCCAGCAGTGCCATAAGCCATGACCAGGACTTATTTCAGTAAATAACAAAGGAGCATCCACCCATAAGAAATATGTGAAAAGGCAAAGGGCTCCAAATAGCATGCAAGCAAGAAGAATACATGCAGGATGTGCATTATAAATAAATAAGTTAGAAACTTTAAAGTGAAGAAATGCACATTAGTGTCACCACACTTTGCATGGTTTCAGGTCCATTGTCTGCCACTGCTATTTAATTATATGGAAATAGAGCTAAATTGTAAATTGTTAAGCAAAGTGTGGGTGCTTATGTGAAATTAAATACTGTAATTGTACTATGCCACTCTGCACATCATGTAATCGGCACCATGTGTATCCACATGCGCAACATGTCATTAACTTGAGTCCATTCATATTTGTAAGTAAGTTAACTCCAACATGGGTTAACACTCTTTTGCACTACATTGAGTTACAACTTGTGGTGAAAAAATGTGGGTTACACCCTGAGCTGGAGTGCTAGCGTGAAAGACGATCTACAATGAAGTCAAGGTGGAGCTTCTGGGGTGCTTCTGTAAGGGTTCCTAGGGACATGAGAGGAGGCCACCGAAGGTTACAGAGAAGGATTTTAGTGACTATTCAGTGAGCTTACGTGCCTCAACTATTTTGCATCTATAGGAAAGTATTGTTAAACCATGTGGTGACAAGTGTACCATTGCTTTTTTTTTTTTTATAAATGTGTGATGTTTGTGCAAAACACCCATAATCTGAATGTGGTTGTTTTCATATACGAAATAATTTAAATGAAGCCATAAAAATGATAATTTATAAAAAAAAAAAAACAAGGAGCTGTAAGGTAACTTGGAGAAAAGAAAATCAATCAATCAACATTTATTTATATAGCACATATTCATACAAAAAAATGTAGCTCAAAGTGCTTTACAAAATGAATAGAGAAATAGAAGACACAATAAAAGATAAACATAAGTCAACATTAATTAACATAGAATAAGAGTAAGGTCCGATGGCCAGGGTGGACAGAAAAAACAAAAAAAAACTCCAAAGGCTGGAGAAAAAAATAAAATAAAAAAATAAAATAAATATTTTATTTTGTGAAAAAAAAAGTGAAAGGCTAAACTGAACGGAGATGTACAGTACTGTAGTCACAACAATAAAACCCAAGGCTTGACCAAACAAACCCTCCCATTTAAATATATGGCATAAAAACTGAGGGAAAGTCTGCTGATCACTGACTTGCCAGTCCTTATCATCTTCCTCGCATCTTGGCCAGTCATGTAATTGGTAAGCATGACCTTGAACGTTGTGCATCATGAACACCTGAGCGGACGTTGATCATTCTGCTGACTGGCCAAACAGCATATAGCAGTTATAACTTGTCAAGTCACTAAATTGTTACTATCCCATTGCCCTTTTTAGGCACATTAAAATATAATGTGAAAGGCACCTACTGAGGTAGCCATGTCTGTCTGTCTGCCCATCTGTCTGCATGCTCCAGGTTGACTGGTTTTGTTTATACTTTAAACACTTGCTTTTTCAGGAAATTTGTCAGGACAGTTCAATTACATTGAGACATTTTGAATGCAGTGCATTGTATACATTTTTGAAATTTAAAAACCTCCTAGGTGGATTCTGTGTAACTTCAACCATGAATTAGTATAGTATTTCAATTTTACCTTTTGAGTAGTTACTTCAAGTTGTATATTTTTATGTATTTTTTTTTTTACTCATTTAACAGCCACTCCTGACAACAACACAGAGAAACACCTGCCATCGAGAGCAATGAAGCAAGCACACCTTGCTGAGGGACATGGGATAGGGAGGGTTTAGATGTATGCATAGTTGGATGGCCAAGTATTGTAATATAAATAAGGCATGATGTTAAATGTGTATTTATTTATTCAATTCACTAACAATTATATTTTAAATTTATTCAATACAGTATCAATGATATTGTTTATTATCCATCACAGTACAAGGTAAGTAACCTCTCTTACTGCACCAGAATGCAGCAGTAGGTCTCATTATACTGTAATGCTAACAGCCAGGGTTATGCCTCTGTCCAAACCCACACTTGCCTCTGTGGCTGTGCAGCATCTTACTCAAACTTCAGTCACAACACCTCATTTCTTTTACTCCTTGAAATCAAACCTGATAAGTGACACAATGCTCACAACTTAACTTGTAGAGAAATGTGTGCAAGACGGTTTAGTGACATTCTATGTTACAGTAACTAAATGTGTACTGAGTACTTCCATTACGTTAGAAACCACCTCACAGTTACATTATCTAAAGACTATAATGATTCGATATTTTTCGGACAATATAATTTATTGTGCCACAATTATTAGTTATCTATCAAGTTAGGAGGTAGCCAACAATTGTAGCTTGAGATTTCAGCACAGACTTTAAAAATCCATCAGGTATTTCTTTGAAAAATATTATGTTTAAGGAATCTGAACTACCATTAGCCACTGACCCTTCACATTCAACTACTAAAAAAAGAACATAAATCATTTCATCACTTGAGTTGGAATCTTCTGTCTATGAAAGCAATTTCAGCTACAGTGGACTGTAAAATAGTATTTTAAAATGTGTATTATGTTCACTACTAATACTTACATATTTTGGGTATGAATTGCTTGCAGAAATATGTAATAAACAAAATTGTGACTCTTTGATGTGACTAGAAAATTTTAAAATGCTCCAACATTTAAACCAGCAAACCAAATTTATAAACACACCTTACTCTTACAGTGTGTGCACATTTTCTTACTTGTTGTCACATATGAAGCCTGGACCAGTGGAATCTGGTTGGAATTATCCAAGAACATATGGCAGTGTTCTCGTTCATGAATTTCTCCAGAGGAGTAATGCACAATGGAAGTCCGGTAAGATCAGAGTTGACCACTAATATCTCAAGGCTTAGCTGTTATAGATTACTATATTAAATATATTGATGTTGTGAGGCCACATGAAACCTTGTGCAGAACTTCTGCTATATTTGAAGCCATTCCATTAGTTTATCCTCTCTGGTGCTTTTGGCAACTGTAGTGAGACATATATTTGGTGTTTCCCAGAAGTATCCAATATTTCCATCTGGTTTCAACAAACAAACATTTTCAGTTGGCCATCGTATTCTTTAATTAGCTTTGTATTGCATGTTTGATATTCTCATTTTTTTCATGAATAAAGCTATACATTTAAACATTCTGTTCTTCAGATCTTTCCTTCCACCCTCTTAAACTATAAGAGTAAGAGAGAGTAATCAACTGTCAAAAGACAGCCTAGTGGCAGCAGCATTGGCACCTATTCCTGCAGAAAACCTGAGTTTGGATTAGGCGGTGAAGTTCCACAGCTATGGCATTGATGGCATTTGTATCTGAATCCACCTGTTTATCAGCTTTCTGGTGAAGTAAGGGGTGCATCTTTGTTATTACTTTTCTCTTAGTATTGACATGCAAGATGTTATTTGTATCAGAACCTGGACAATACCTCTGGTGTTATCACAGAAAGGTAGTTTTTCTTTGTTCATCATCCTCCTTTTGTGTATATTCTAGGTTGGCAGACAGGATCCTGTGGATGCTGATTGAAAAATGAGAGCATCAGCAGATTTTTAGTTGCATAGCTGTTGATGCAGTTTGGGGTCTTCAGAATCTCACATTCCCTTCCACCTCTAAGATAACGTGCTGCTCTTATAGCTAATAGGGCCCACTGGCCTGTATTTTTGTAACAGTTTTTCTTGAAATATTAAACATGACTCAGGTAGACCAGTATTGATAATCACCATCATGAAAATATTCTAGGATGAGAAACTTTTGAAAAGGCAACTAGACACTCAGGTCAATGAAAATGTTTAGGCAAGCATAAGAATAAACAGATGATGGGTAGCCTGTGAATGTTCCTTCTAAGGAAGGGTGGATACCTCTTCTCGTCAGTGCCCTGGATGGACTAGTATATGTGTGCTTTTGCTGTGAATGTATGATGGTCTTATTTCTTTAGGTTTGTAACGCTCCACAGTCTCTAGGATGATTTCCTACCTATTAGCTGTTTTTCTTATTTGCAGTAGGTCTATATAAGATTAGGAATGGAATTGTCTAGTCAGAGTGGTACTAGTCAGTTTGGATCAGCTATTTAAAAGAAATCCACTGCATGGGCAAATGAAAGAATCTTTAGCTCTTTCACTGATTAAAGATGCTGAGCCAGTGACACGGTTTTTTGAACCCTAATCTATGACACTGAAGACTTCTAGTGAATGTTTAGTGTTATACAAATGAAAATTGGCCTTCTTTAGCATTGTCTTTCAAGGATGTTTGGACCGTTCACAAAGATGATATTTGGAGTGTTTCTTTTTGACACACATGCAGCACAATGAAATGTTACTCTTTGCTAAATTTATAGAATCACTAAGAATAAAGGCTTAAAGTTCACAATTTTGTTTAAATGCCAGTAGCTGTCAGTGACTTGAATGTAGAGTGATAGAAGGTACTGTAAAGGTGTCAGTGGTGGTGCATGTGGCAATTCTGTCGTTTATGGATACAAACCAGGAGCCAATGAGCCAAGATAAAAGAGGGATTGTGGTCTGAAAGATGTCACAATTTTTCATCTGTGACTCAAGGAAAAGTTAACCGGACATTATTAGTGCTGATAAGAGAAGTTGCATATGTTTCAACATGGAAGGTTTATGCTAAGGGAGTCTTTTATGGAATCTGCACATTTATGAGACTTAATATGCTTTGTGAATTATCATTTCATTTTTTTTTACTCCTTCATGGTGACTACTCATAGAACTATCATATATATGGAGCCTGTAGCTGAATTTGCGGTCATTACAAGAAATGACTTTATTCTGAGGTACAAGTCCAATCTCTTTCTTAAGAAGTGTGGTGGTGGGCTTTGCTGTGTATGCTGCACATTTAAGAAACCAACAACTGTAGTGTAAAATTTTAAATTCCTGCATTGGCTGATTATAAGACTCAATATGGCCAGGGTAACTGTTTTCAATCCTTTGCTTGGATTTCACGTAATGTATATTTTGCCCTCAAAATATGGTAATTTTCAAAATGAGCCAAAATGTGCTAAACAACTCATTGATTAACCCTGAATATCAATACTTTCATTGCCAAAAATGTTTAGGAAATCCTTAAAAATAGGGGCTAAATAGGTGATTCTGTTGGTCTGTTAAAACTGTATATCAAAACTTTAATAAACCCCTTTTTTAGTCTTAATATGACTTATAAAGCATGCAGAACAACACTGCAGAACAAAAACTCCATAAAGTGCATCTATCAGTCACAGAGAATATGTAATAAGACCTTAACGGGTTTTTGTGTTATCTACCAAGAAGAACTCAATACACATTGTGGAACTTGACCCGGACATGGACAGGCAGGCACGTTCAAATCACCCCACACACATTTATTCATCAGTGCCATATTTACAAAAGTGCAGCAATCCCCAAAAGTCTCCCAAAGTCCTAGCCAACACCACACAATGCCTTTCTCTTCAGGTCGCCGCCTTCTCTAATCCAGAGTGCCGTCTTACTCCACTCCCGACTCTTGCCATTGTCTGAAGGGAGGCAGCCCCTTTTATAAGCAGCTGGATGTGCCCCAGGTGTGTTCCGGCAACCTCCCACCAACACACCCCAGTGTGGCGGAAGTGCCAGCTGCATCCCCGGAAGCACTCTGGGAGTCCCTGCTTTTCTTCCCCCCAGCACTTCCTGGTGTGGCGGAAGTGCTGATGTCCAGGGCTCTACAGGCACCCAGGCGCCCCCTGGCGGTGACCACGGGCCCCTACAGGGTTGAGTTTCAAAGCTCTGTACCCGTGGTCCCTATAGCAACCAGGGTGGTCACCCCCACATGGTCTGAGGTGGGCGTACGCCCTCTTCCAGTCCTTCAAGGTTGGCCCGGCCGGGTTGTCGCCCCAGGCATCTGCCACAACATACAATAGTAAGCCCAAAAAGCTCCTCTCTGAAGTGCTACCAGAATTATTTGATCTTGGTAACAATTATAAAAAGCCTCCTTGTTGACAAAGTAAGTTAACAGCCTCTGCTGTAACAATCCATTTCACTTCCAGATAACATGTCCATACTGGAAGTCATGCAGTAATTTAATTTAATTCAGTTTATTTCTGTATAGCATTTTTTAATGCAGACTTCTCAGATTACTAATTACATAATGCATACACATTAAGTCAAAGACTTGTTTAAGCATACATAAAACAAATGTCAAAATGATCAACATAAAAGGACCCCAACAACTTCTGTCCCTTACATAATAACAACATTTATTTCTATAGCAAATTTTCATACAATGTAACTCAAAGTGATTTACCAGATGTGAATGAAAAAGTAGCAAGAAAAGAAAAACAAATAAGATTAGGCAAGAATATTAATGAGTAAGTAACAAAAAAATAGGTATGATCTTATAAAGCAGATTTATAACTAGTAGCATCCTTATATATCCTACAATATCATAATGTAAAAGTCTCCAAAAATTAGTCTGGTTATACGGTCAGATGGGCAGGAGGACAGAAAAAAAAAACCTCCAATTAAACTGGAGAAAAAAAAATCTTCAAGGGTTCCAATGCCAAAGGACCACAAAGCCCCCACTAGGTGTTCTACCTAAGATACATGTTTTTAAGTCAATCTTCATTGTTTTTTAGGCTTCATCTGAGATAAAAGTATAACAAGAACACCAGTCATCACCATCACTGGAGAAAATAAATCTCTGGGTGGTCCATGGTCAGTTATAAAAGACAGAGTCAGACACAATCATAGTGCTGGAGATCTCAGCCAACACTATCTTTCCAAGGCTCCCAGTATCTCAGATGTCTTTTCTGTGGGCAGGCAGTATAGTAGTGGCACCAGTGCTGCAGCAGCATATCAAGAAGAGAAACAGAACAGGAAAGAGTTAGTAACTCTTTATAATTGTTGCATTACATATATTTTTATTCGAAATGACTAACACAAAGAGTTGCAATATGCACAACTAATTAGCAGCTCTAGTCAGGGTATGCTATGCTAAAGTAGTGAGTCTTTCTGAATTTAAAATCTAAGATTAAACGGTCATCCATTATAGAACAACAACAATGACTTCTTTCTTGTAGAGCCCAAACTCACACAACGAATGCCTCAATGGGTTTGAACAGGCCCAATTTTATGGCAGCCCCCTAGTCTCGACTATCTAGGAAAACAAGAAAAAACTCCCAGAACAAAAAAGAAACTGCATAAAAAAATGGCAGAAATCTTGGGAAAGGAAATTCGGAGAGAGACCCCCTTCCAGGTAATTTGGATGTGTTGATATACAAGCAGTCATATCATTCTTAAGCTTTGAGTCTATGTAACTACATTGTTATTTTATTATTAATCTTTGGAATCTTTAGTACGTCTGCATTGTTCGATCCTAATGTGCCCTCTGGTTTGTAGGTAATTTTAAGTTCAGTTAAGTAAACAGGGCCTTGGTCATTTGAGGTTTTATATGTATAAAGAAGGATTTTGAAATCAGCCCTTAATTTGAATCCAATGTAAAGACGTGAGAATTGGAGTTATAAGACCATACGTTCTATTTCTCGTAATGATTCTTGCAGTAGCATTTTGAAAACACTAAGACTTGCAAAAAGAACAAATTGAACAGCTTGTGAATAACACACTGTAGTAGTCTTACTTTATGCATTATGTGCAAGCACACCTAAAAAGGTTAATATACTTCTAAAGACTGTATACTGGTTCAGATGTTAATTATGCTGCCTCTGTAGCTGGAGGAGACTCATCCATTTATTGTATGTGTGGAGTTTGCATATTATTTCCCAGTCCACCACATTTCTATTTGAGTCCTCTGGTTTCCTTTCCACATTCCAAAGTTGGGCAGGTTAGGCCAGCTGATAACTCTAAACTAAACAGTGTGTGAGTGTGGCTGGCGAAGAACTGCCATCACATCCAGGCTTGCTTAATGGCTTTTACTCAATGATAGGCTATGGTCTCCCTTGACCCTAAATTGTATGAAGCAGGTGCAAAAAGTGATGGATGGATGAACAACCATGAAACTACAAACAGAAACTATAAAATGCCCTTTAAAGGAAGAAACATTCCAATTTTCAATGAAGGAGGTAACAAATGGGAACAGTGTTGTTTGTTAGGTATATATTATAGAAAATGCTAATTTATTTTCCCTAACTCTACAGGATAAATTTCAAAATAAAAATACCCAAAGAAAAGATGTGGTGACTTTGAACTTAGAAGAGGTGCCTAGTAATAATTCATCCATCCATCCAATTTTCTAAACCCATGTATTATAACAGCTGGAGTCTGCCCTGGCATCAGTGGGCACAAGGCAATAACTGTACCCGGACAGAATGGCAGCTCTCAATAATAATTCAAGACCAAAATCATCGATAATATTAGTAGTCAAGCTGTGCAAATGATATTTACTTTGGAAACATAGAACTATATTTACTGATATATTTCAGTTTGCTTTTAACATCTGAACATTCAGGACACTCTTGCTATAAAAGAGGAAAACTGAAAAGTCCTTTTCAGAACTTTATTACAAATGCCACTACTCAGCAGAGCCACTTGGATTGTCGTCTTTAAGAAAAAATAAATGTGCAGAATTCACATTTCCCAGGAGCAGAGGCCTTCATGCTCTGGTAATATCGATCCAACATCTTTCTTTAAATTCATTGTAGCATTTAAGAAAAATCCTATAACCCATCTCTTTCAGTGTATTACATTTATTCTGTTATGCTTTTTAAGTCAGCTTTATTACAAGAGACACAGCTTTGTAATCTCATCTATGGAGTGTGACCTTGGCTGAACCAGAAGCCATAAATTAAGGCACTATAACTCGTTTGCCTGTATGACAGACCCTCAACAAAGCTTGGCAAATTTTATTATGTTGGAACAATAAATGTCTCAATGGCTTGCCTTTTTTTCTTTTTCCCTCCTGGCCTAGCGATCTTTTCCAGCTGGCATGAGCAGAGCCACGTTCTATCCTTTCAACTAAATCACACCCCGCAAATCAATTAGCTGGCCAAGTGGGCAGTTGTTTACAATGCAAAAATGAACTTTGGACTAAAAAGTTAGAATTTCTACTTTAAAAAGTTTTCGGATATAACTGCTGCTAAAAAAAATCTCTGTCATTCTGAAAAAAAAAAAAACGCAAAGGCTAGCCTCTTTTCCTGAGTTACTTCATATGGTAAAAATAGCAGTGATATCATATCTGGCAAATATTATTATCAGCAAAAGAAGAAAACCAGAAGGACTTAGTGGATGCTGTACAGACAGTGGCAAGGCTTTCTGGAGTAAATGCACCAAAAAAGTTAAAAAATGTAAGAATCACAGTCTCATTAGATGAAACATGATTCCACTTTGGGTACAACCTGGTGGTTTAAGTTCAATTATATTGTGCCACTGAAGAGAAGGGCCCCTAGGAAGGGTCCTTTCTAAACATTTAGGGGGTTGAGAGCCACATGAATAATCTGTTATGTTAAGCGCCCTAGCAGATTCATTATAGCATTTGAAATCGTGTGCCTGACAAAACACAGCATCCCCCGTACTTTCAGTTTCATCTCGGTTTATAATCACAGAATAATTGCATCTTTAGAAATTTGAACCGCTGTACGATCTGTCTTTGGCCACAATTACAATTACAGATGACTAAGTGGGGGAGTGATGTATCATATCAGCATGTTACAACTTGGAATATCTGGAGATGAATCCATGCAGGCATGAGAAGAAAATGTAAAATCCACATACACAGTGACTGGGCCAGGATGAACCCAGGTCACTTGGAAATGTAAAATACTTTGATGTTCATTTTATAATTCCAATAAAAATAATTTTCTCTGCTTAAGAACCTAAATTAAGGAGGCAAGGAGTTTAATCAGGACCAAAACTTAAAATGTCATTTTCTGACTTGCTCAATCCAGACCAGGGTTTCAAGGGGTCTGGAGCCTATCCCAGGTAGCATGGGACACAAGGCAGGAAAAAACCCTAAACAGGGCAGCAGTCCATCACAGGGCAAACACACACACACAGACACAGACACACCCACCAAACACTTACTAGGGTCAATTTAGTGTCACCAATTCATGTAACCTGCATGTCTTCAGACTGTGGGACGAAAATGTAGCACTTGGAGGGAGCCCACGTAAGCACAGGGATAACATGCAGACTTCATGCAGGGGACACCCAGAACGTGAACCCTGGCCTCCTTTGTACGAATCTGCAGCATTACCACTGCACTGCCATGCCACCCCAGAAATTACAATGCTTCTATAGAATGTGTTAGATATGCCCACTCTATGAAACCCATCTGTATATATACATATAAATATTAAACCTTATACTGTACATACTATAGTTAGATCATCTATCTGTGGAAAACCATGTGATGACAACACAACCAACTGTAGGGTAGCAGAGTTAGTACACTGTGAATTCAAAAAAGGAACTCATACAGGGCTTATGCTCATTAGAGAGAAAGCAGCTTGTAACCTCTTTTCCTCTTACGTTAAAACAGTTTGGTTAAAATGAAAAAAACAAATAATTTATAATTTTTCACTAGGTGGTCAAGGCCACAGAGGAGCTTTATTCAGGGAATTTGAGCAGTGCTTAAGCTCCAGAGCTTTTGCTCGATATTAGAAACATAGCAGATGTCTCAGTTTTTCTTTAGTAGGCTTAACAGGATGCTTGAAGTCAAAAAAACAAATTTTTTTAGATGTTTATGCTACTGGACCAAATTCACAATGGAATTTATTTAAGCCCTCAAACAAAATTAAATAGAGCTGGGTCAGTATCAATAGTATTACAGTGTCGTAAATTTGCAAATGGCGATGTTGCAAAAGGAGCAGTCTTTAAATTTCAGAGTGAGATTACCAATCTGCACAAAACCAGCAACATGGCAATGCTGCCAAATGTATACTTGAAAAGATTTTAACATAACTTGAAGTTCCTCATGCTTTTCCACTAGAAGGTGAGTAGACTGGCTACATTCGAGCCTTTCTACAAGTCTTTTTAGAAAATCATGTTATTTGAAAGTCTTCGAGTGTGATCCTTTTTTGTTGCCATACATAGAGTTACAGAATAGCTTATAGAACTAACAGAGAAACCATGGCACACCTTAACAGTTATAGTAGCTCATAGTTTCTCTTTGTACCTAGGTTTCTACTATTGAAAGCTTTCTTTGAGCTTCATTTGTCCAGCTAGAGCCTTTTGTAAGACCATCACAGCTCTGAGACACAAACGTGAAGTATAACAACTGCTTTATACTGTAAGAAATCAACAAAAAAATAAGCCTTTAGCCAATCAATATGACTATTTGTACTTGTCATGTCATGTCATGTCATGTCAATTTATTTATATAGCACATTTAAACCAACATAGGAATGCCGTGGCCAAAGTGCTTTACAATAATAGAATAAAAGAAAACAAACAAATAACATAAATAACATAAATAAAAAAAAATGTATGAACATAAAATAAAAATACATAATAAATAGAAGTAATGTTATATAATCACAAAGAGGAAACCATCAGTATTACTGAAGGTCACGGAATGCAAGTGAATATAAATGAGTTTTTAATCTTGTTTTGAACAGTTCAATTGTAGACGACTCTTTTATGTGATGAGGTAAAGAGTTCCAAAGGCGAGGAGCAGCAGCTGCAAAAGCCTTGTCCCCCTTAGTTTTACACTTAGTATGAGGGACAACAAGAGACAACTGACCAGAAGATCTAAGCACTCTGGATTGCTGTTGTGAAACACACAATTTAGATAAATAGGCAGGGGCAAGCCCATGTAAAGATTTAAAAACTAGCAACAAGATTTTTAAAATCAATTTGAAAACTGACAGGCAGCCAGTGTAAAGAAGCTAAAATAGGAGAAACAGAGTCATACTTTCTTGCCCCAACCAGAAAGCGAGCGGCAGCATTCTGGACCAACTATAACCTGTGTATCAGGGATTTGTTAATCCCAGAATACAGCGAGTTGCAGTAATCGAGGCAAGAAAAGATAAAAGCATGAGTAGCTTTCTCAAGATCCCTAGAAGATAAAAAAGGCTTGATCTTACCTACAGTAATAGACGAAGCTGGAAAAAGCAACTCTTGACTACAGAATTTACTTGTTTCTCAAAAGAGAGGTTGCTGTCAAAGATGACACCTAGATTGCGGACTTAAGGTTTGCAAAAGACACAGAAAGAGCCAAGAAGTCCAAGACCAATTTGGGGTTTAGCTGATGGACCCACTATAAGCACCTCTGTTTTATTTTGATTCAGATCGAGAAAATTATTAGCCATTCAGGATCTTAGTTCAGAAAGACAGTTGTGGAGTTGATTTATTGCAGAGTTTCAGAAAGGAATATAAACTTGAGTATCATCAGTCTAGCAGTGAAAAGAAATGTTAAGTTTCTTAAAAATAGCTCCAATAGGATGAAGGTATATAGAGAATAAAATAGGACGCAAAACAGATCCCTGAGGAACACCATATTTGAGAGGGGCAGTAGACAAACAAGAGGAATTTAAAGTCACTCTGTCTGTGTCTGTGTAGTGTGACAACAGTCATTCACTTGGAGACTTTGACACTTCCCAAAATTCTCTGCTGCTGAATGTCATCTTCTATGGCTAAGGATTCTATTGTGAGCAGTATTGATGAGTGAAATAGGCAGGTTACGATTTCTACAGAGTTTTGTGAAACTTACACCAAGATTCGTTTTGTAGGCAATTTCACATTTGTTAAATGAAAAACTCATTAAAGAGCTTTTTGAGATTTTAGAGGATTTTTTGGGTAGAAAGCAAGAAATATTGCTTCCTAAAGCCTCATTCACACTTCTAAGTTTACCAGTGTTCTTTTTTTGCAGCTGTCTAAAGCATACAATCTGTACCGCAGTGGTAAAATCAGTTCTATTTATGCTTCTTGTTGACGTCATTACGGAGGACTGCAGTGCGTTTTTTTTTTTAAATATGAAATGCTGCACATTTTCCAAATGATGACACATGAAAAACACAGCATTGTGCACATTAGTTTGTTTTCTCCACAGAAAAAACAGGCATGTGGGAAGTCCCAACAGTCAAAACCTACTTCTCACATTGTTACCTAGTAACTGCCTTATCCTAGTTCAGGATATGCACAACAGTGATTTTTTTTACTTGAGGTCTTTATTTAAATACTAAATGACAGGAGACTCCACGTAGAATTAATGCATCAAAATACTTCCGGACACAAACTAAATGCCCTTCTTCTTGTGTTAAAAGCACTGGAAGCAAAGTGCAACTTATTTTGTTTAAGTGAAATGCTGAGTTTCACGGCGAGCTGACTTTGCCCAAATTGTTTCATCTATCACTAGTCACATAAAAACTGTTAGATAAAGATCATGATACAAATAGAGAACATTTCCTGCCATGAACATTTCTTCCCATCTGAGATGTGAACCAAGTTACAAACTGTTTCTGTGCTTTTCTAGTGAAGTAGCTAAAAACAGCCTCTGAGCCAGGTACATACAGTATTTGGGGCAACATCATATCTCAGATGTGCAATTCACTCAGGGTGTTGCCCCAACAGTTGCATGAAAAACTGCATGACACCAAGCTGAGAGAAAGTCACATTTGCACAAGAAGCTTTTCCAGAGTCAGACGGGTCCGTAATTAAATACAGAGCTCAGTTTAGAGTGCTAGAACATCATCCATCCATCCATCCATTATCCAACCCGCTATATCCTAACTACAGGGTCATGGGGGTCTGCTGGAGCCAATCCCAGCCAACACAGGGCGCAAGGCAGGAAACAAACCCCAGGCAGGGCACCAGCCCACCGCAGGTGCTAGAACTTGCTCCTTGTAATTCCAACTACCCCATCATGCCTGTACTGTTTGAAACAAGCTCATTTTGAGTTATTATGATGGTAATTGTAGAAAGGATGACACCATATGTAAAAACAGCAGATGTTTCCTCCAGATATCTTCAGGGACATTGTTCTGTTTCTCTCTTACAGGATAAAGCTACTCAGGTGTGTGAGGTGTTTCACACTAGGGGGTCAAGCCAGTGGGGAAGACCTGAATATCTAGGGACCCTGTGAGGAATGCAAGGTTAAGATGGAAACCACCCATCCATCTTCACATTTTCTGAAACCTGTGGCACGAACTCTCAGCCTTTTGCTACCAGGGAATTAATGCGGATTAAATAGTCTCTTTCTTCATTTACTTAGGCTGCTTTTCTCCCAAGGGGAAGTGCTCTCTCTTGGATTGCATCCGTTTCTAAATTAAGATATGGAAGTGTTAGCAGCAATCAAGACATTACTGCGGCAGCATCTTGAATGAGAAGCATATTACAAGAAAATCGGTGGTTCAGATTCGTGGACATGTCATAAAATATATTTGATTTGCAGCACTTGGCATCAGCACTCATTAAGTGTGAAAAAATAAATACTGCAATTCTCATCTTTATAGTCATCATGCTTGAAATTTGTGATTGTCTGGGCTGAGCCATGACTGCATCATCATTGCAGTAGTTTAAATATATGGATTGCTCTTCTTCGGCATCCCCCAAACAATTAATCAAAGTCGCTGTTTCTAAACACAGCCAGCAAATGTTTATCAATTGAGCGTACTCAATCACATACAACTCTATTAATACATATGGATTTTTATTCTTCTTTTTTAAATGCTGTGAAATGAACTTCAGATGCTTTTAGCCAAGGCGGGCCTGCAGGGAATCACTGTCTTACCGGTAAGTTTTTGTGATGATTCATTTAAAGTGCGTCTGGATTTTTTGAGCAGGTTGATTCTCAAAGGAGTGATCGCTCTCTGCTCAGCAACTGTATTTCGATTCCTTGGAAAAGTAGGTCAAGAATCTCTCAGAAGCTGTTAAGTTTCAACATTGGCAGCTCTCTCTTTTTTATTTTGCTGAGCGGCTCAGAACGGAAACATTTTTTCATGTCTTTTTTTTTTTTTACATTTTTCTGGAGTGGCCCCGAGCAATAGAGGCACCTCTCTATCCACCCCCCCTTACTCTAACTGTGGATGTGTTTCTAATTCTGATTGCTCCCCACAGGAAATGTTTAGGTGAGCAACTGTTTCCCACAACATTCATCGTCTTTCTGTGTCACGGCGCCATTTAAAAAAAAAAATAGAAAAGAAAAAACAAAGCTGCCGGGGATGGTCTGAAGCTGTGCTCCCTCTTGCAGTATGTCACTGTTTCCTTGTTTATCCTCAGTAGTAACCTTTCTCCATCCTGTGCCAGACGTCTGTCTCTGGAAAAATGACATGCTGGCCTAAAGGTCTGCAGCCGAGTTTAACATTTTATATCAAGCAAAGAGAAAACAAAAGAAACTCAGCTGCAGCCAGCATCCTGGGTGAAGGAGAAAATAATGAAGCAAGGGAGGAAAGAACAAGGCAATGGCTAGAATCTTGTTTAGTGCTGGCTTTTGTGTGTCTCACTGTCTATGGGATTACCATACGACATGAACACCATCCATTATGGAGGACATTGTTTTGTTTTACCATTGCTTATTCCTTCCATTTATCATTGTGTAGCATCTCTAGTTGTGCAGCTGTCACCTGCAGTTATTAGAGCCCGCTTGTCATTCTTTACAAAGGAAGCCACTCAGACCACTAACTCTAGCCATACATCTCTAGTTCTTTGACTTCCCGTGAATTTCTGCCTAGCACTGGGTTATATTGTATTATACTGTACACTTTCAATTGCTCCCTCACTCTTTGGTTACACAGTTAATGGCTTTGTCTTTTTTCAGCCACTTCTCCATACAGTATCTTCCAATTAATTTTTTTTTGCATATAACTATGTATTTTTTAACCAAAGTATAGTTGTGCTTGAAAGCTTGTGAACCCTTTAGAATTTTCTATATTTCTGCATAAATATGACCTAAAACATCATCAGATTTTCAATCAACTCCTAAAAGTAGATAAAGAGAAACCAGTTAAACAAATGAGACAAAAATATTATACTTGGTCATTTATTTATTAAGGAAAATGATCGAATGTTACATATTTGTGAGTGGCAAAAGTATGTGAACCTTTGCTTTCAGTATCTGGTGTGACCCCCTTTGCAGCAATAACTGCAACTAAACATTTCTGGTAACTTTTGGTCAGTCCTGCACACCGGCTTGGAGGAATTTTAGCCCATTCCTCTGTACAGAACAGCTTCAACTCTGGGATGTTGGTGGGTTTCCTCACATTAACTGCTCGCTTCAGGTCCTTCCACAACATTTCGATTGGATTAAGGTCAGGACTTTGACTTGGCCATTCCAAAACATTAACTTTATTCTTCTTTAACCATTCTTTGGTAGAACAACTTGTTTGCTTAGGGTTGTTGTCTTGCTGCATGACCCCCTTCTCTTGAGATTCAGTTCATGGACAGATGTCCTGACATTTTCCTTTAGAATTCTCTGATATAATTCAGAATTCATTGTTCCATCAATGAAGGCAAGCCAGATGCAGCAAAACAGGCCCAAACCATGATACTACCACCACCATGTTTCACAGATGGGATAAGGTTCTTATGCTGGAATGCAGTGTTTTCCTTTCTCCAAACATAATGCTTTTCATTTAAACTAAAAAGTTCTATTTTGGTCTCATTCATCCACAAAACATTCTTCTAATAGCCTTCTGGTTTGTCCACGTGATCTTTAGCAAACTGCAGACAAGCAGCAATTTTTTTTTGGAGAGCAGTGACTTTCTCCTTGCAACCTTGCCATGCACACCATTGTTGTTCAGCGTTCTCCTAATGGTGGACTCATGAACATGAACATTAGCCAATGTGAGAGAGGCCTTCAGTTGCTTAGAAGTTACCCTGGGGTCCTTTGTGACCTCGCCGACTATTACACGCCTTGCTCTTGGAGTGATCTTTGTTGGTCGACCACTCCTGGGGAGGGTAACAATGGTCTTGAATTTCCTCCATTTGTACACAATCTGTCTGACTGTGGATTGGTGGAGTCCAAACTCTTTAGAGATGGTTTTGTAACCTTTTCCAGCCTGATGAGCATCAACAACTTTTTTTCTGAGGTCCTCAGAAATCTCCTTTGTTAGTGCCATGATACACTTCCAGAAACATGTGATGTGAAGAGCAGACTTTGATAGATCCCTGTTCTTTAAATAACACAGGGTGTCCACTCACACCTGATTGTCATCCCATTGATTGAAAACACTTGACTCGAATTTCACCTTCAAACTAACTACTAATCCTAGAGGTTCACATACTTTTGCCACTCAGAAATATGTAATGCTAGCAAAGTACTTGCGCTTCGCAGCAGATAAGTAGTGTGTTAAAGAAGTTATGAAAAAGAAAAGGAAACAATTTAAAAATAATGGAACATGACTGCCAATGTAATTGTTTTGTCACTGTTATGAGTGTTGCTCTCATCAAGGATTTGATTATCATTATTTCTTTCAATCAGGTTCGTATTTGGAGGATGTGTTGTGTCCAAGTTACATTCCGTGTTTGTCAACCGTTGTAAAGATAACAGGTTTCATTCATCGAAGTGTTCACTACCCAAATTGGTATTCGTGAATCTAAGATGTTTAACAGGCATTCCCGATATGAACTTGTGGAATTGCCTGCGAGTATTTAGCGGCAGTGTGTCTATTAACTTGTGGATTTTTCTGCAAATATTTGACGGCAGCGTCACAAAGCTGTTTACGTCTAGCTGCATCAGAAAATGTACCATGACGTCTGACATGCCTCCTTTTTACTGTTTTCTCACAGCTTAGATTGCTGCTGTCATAATCGGTTAGAGTTTCATGGTTTGTTTCAATTACGTTAGTATTTGCAGGACTTGTGTTGAAGTGACATTCGGCATCTGTCAAGCATTGTAAGCATACAACCAGTTTCATCGATAATTTCACATCCAGCTTTTGAGAGCTGAACCATTCATAAACATCAAAGTGTCCACTACTCAAATCGTCACCTGTGAATCAAAAATGTTTAAGAGGCATTGGCGGTTCTCCAAAGGTGTAAAATATTTGGCCAATTTGGTAAACTTGAAAGCGACAACTGAACAATTCAGAGGCAGCTATCAGCTCACATACAGAACCATAGGTGAAGGGCTTAAGCATTTCACTCTTATAGTGCTCCTGTGTAGTATAATTATCTCCTGTACCATCATCAGTCCACACCTTGAACCTGTCCCTGTCATTCAATACATAAGACACAATGTTCCTCCGGATATCAAGAGTGAGCCTGATATGGCCGTGCAATATGTAACATAGAAAATGGAAAAGGCAGGCGGCATCTCCGGGCATGGAAACCACTCGGTAAGTGACAGTTCTTTGATCGATGGAGATCACCTTGATAGACATGTTAATGGGGGTACGGTTGGAATGGTAAAGGAAATGAGTACCTGAATACTAAACTAAGTCTAAAATACCTACACAATAACTATAATCATAATAAACAAACAATAAAACAGCGGAGAAGCCGTGGATTAAATAAAAAGGCTGCAGTTATCAGCAGGGAGACATAAATACCGTGTCGAAGCAAGGAAGGGAATGAAGAGACCGGAGCGATGGACGGCCTTATATGGGCAGGCAGCCAATTATGTGGGAGGCGTGGGAATGGGGGACGCAACGCCCCCTCACACAGCGACTGAGCTGCAGGCTATGGACGTATATATGTACGTAAGTAGGATTCAGTTATGACCGTTATGCGTAGAATTTCAAAATGAAACCTGCTTAACTTTTGTAAGTAAGCTGTAAGGAATGAGCCTACCAAATTTCAGCCTTCTACGTACACGGGAAGTTGGAGAATTAGTGATGAGTCAGTGAGTCAGTCAGTCAGTGAGGGCTTTGCCTTTTATTAGTATAGATTCAATCATTTTCCTCAATAAATAAATGACCATGTATAATATTTTTGTCTCATTTGTTTAAATGGTTTCTCTTTATCTACTTTTAGGACTTGAGTGAAAATCTGATGATGTTTTAAGACATATTTATGCAGAAATATAGAAAATTCTAAAGGGTTCACAAACTTTCAAGCACAACTGTAACTAGGCATTGTTACTTTACCATGCTTGCCTTTGAATGTTCAACAGATGATTATCCAGAAATGTATGAGAGAAGCTGAAGATTGTTGGGCACTTAAAGCAGAGGCCACCTTTGGCAAATTTAGTCTGAACTAAAGTGTGAGACTTCAGAATCTTGGGTCAATCTCTCCTCATAGATGTGATCTTCTTGATTTCCTAGTTAAAGATTCATATTTACACAATTACAGTTTATGAATTAGTCAGACCTGAGCCCATATTGTCTAGAGCAATGGTTCTTAACCTGAAGTTCATGGACCCCTAGGGGTTCCATGGATGGGTTTCAGGGGCTCTGTGAGGGTCAGATAACATTAACATTTATATTCATAATTTTATCCATCCATCCATTATCCAACCCGCTATATCCTAACTACAGGGTCACGGAGGTCTGCTGGAGCCAATCCCAGCCAACACAGGGCGCAAGGCAGGAAACAAACCCCGGGCAGGGCGCCAGCCCACCACAGGGCACACACACACACACTCACACACCAAGCACACACTAGGGACAATTTAGAATCGCCAATGAACCTAACCTGCATGTCTTTCGACTGAGGGAGGAAACCGGAGTACCTGGAAGAAACCCACACAGACACGGGGAGAACTTGCAAACTCCACACAGAGAGGACCCGGGAAGCAGGACGTCCTTCATAATTTTATGTCATTTATATATTTATATTTACTATATATCCCAGTACTGTTGATTTAGAGTAGATGTAGTAGTAGTAGTAATGGTAGTAGACAACGTAGTACTAGTAGATCTGTTTTAATTTGCACAAGAGGATTGTGTTTCATAATTATAATGAACGGCTATTACTTTTTGCATAATAAAGGGTGTTTTTTTACTTTAAAGTTTAATAATACTTTGTGTATGTCATATATATGTATCTCGATAAATAAATTACATTATATTCATTGCATGTAAAGTTGTGTTTATGTGAATATTTCAAGAGAAGGGGGTCCATTGCTTTCATCAGATAATTAAAGGGGTCGGTGACTCAAAAAATGTTAAGAATCACTGCTCTAGACAGTGGTTCTCAAGTTCATTCCTGGGCAGCTGGCTGTACCTGCCAGCGTTTGTCATTTTTAGTCATTTTCATTTGAAGTTAACCTCATATTTTAATGTTTTCCTTTTCTTATTTTGAATTCAGGAAAATACAGGAGAACTAAAAGAAATTAAGATTTTTTTTGCTATATCCTGAAATATTCAGCTTTATTTTGCCATTTTGTTTTTAGTTCAGTTATTCTGTGGACTTAAAGACTGTTCCCATTATTAGAAAATGAAACAAAAATAAAGAGTCAGGGTACCAGCATGGTGACCCTGTATAATTGGTTTACAGACGCAAGTTTATAACAGAACTGACAAAGACGGTGGAGTTTATGGTTTGGAGTCCCTTACAGGTAGAAGAGGCAAGTCCAGACTGACAGATACCAGAAGTAACATCAGACATCATGTTATAGTCGCTGATTATCTGGTCTGCAGAAGGAGGAAGAGTGAAGGGCATTAGGACACAGCGCCAACCCCTGGAGTGGCTTTAGAATTACAGTCACCAGAGCCATTCAGTTGTCCCCTATGTCTAACACTGTAAAGGAATAACTAATAACAAGCAATGTGGACAACTCTGAATGCTAAAGGAGAGCAGCTCCTTCTGCGTTACCCACATGTGTGCTTATCAATAAATAATGTTTTAACCAGAACACTATAAAAGGAAGAAATATTAACAAACAAAAACATATGAGTTCTTAGATTTCTCACACACATAATTTCTTATTTCATTCAGTAAAAATGTATCATAACCCATTTGTAATCACAATTCTGAATTAACAGGTTTCTTAATTAAAGAACTACTCCATCCAAAAATGGTACTCTATATTATCTGTTACTTAACCCACAATGTTTGTAGTGATTGCCTGGAAAACATTTAATGCTTGCATTGAGAATGGAGGTCACAAAGTTCATGATGGAATGTGCTTCAATGGAGACTGAGCTTGAACAACAGCAAACAATATCAAAATGTCCATAATAAAAAACTCATAATTTAGATGTAAGGTGTCCAGTCGTATGTCTACAGCATCCCAAGCACATGCAATATAACTAAAACATTGTTAAATAAAATTCTTTCAGAGAATGCTTTTGACTTTATTGCTTCTTTACTATTTAATGCATTCCATTTTGAATAAGTGTCCCTGTGTCATAATTCTGTGTACCCCAAGTTCCTGTGCACTTCTTTCAGCTAGTTTTTGGTAACTGCTGTTCTGTTTTGGGACAATATGCTGCAGCATATTTTGCACTTATTTTCATTGTTATTAATTATTTCAGTTAATATTAAAAATAAGTGATATTTTCATCACTATTTTGTTTTTTTATGGGCACCACCAATTCAAGTTGCCATCATTTCGACAGTGTCTCCGGAAATGATACAATTAACATCATCAATACAATGATATAAAAAGTGACCCACCAGACACAACATTACCTGAGTTTGTGGATATCTATAAAAATAACAGTGTGTATGTGTGTGTGTATTCCAAATCCTTTAGCATTCTCAGTTCCTGGCTCTTTGCTTTTCTTTCCTTACAATAATTCTTTGATTAATAGGACAGATCACTGGTTTTAACTTCAAGGCCTACTATGTTTATCTTGACTTTCCGATTGAGACCCCATTTCTGTTAATTCATGTACTGTTATGAAGTTGAGTTTTTTTTTTTGTTCTTTATTTCGCCTTATTCAATTTCTTGTATTAGGAATTTGTTCGTTTTCACATACCCCTTGGGGTTAGAGCACAGGGTCAGCCATTGTACAGCGTCCCTGGAGCAATTGCAGTTTAAGGGTCTTGCTCAAGGGCCCAGCAGATTAGGATCTCTTTTGGCAGTGATGGGGATTTGAACTGGCAACCTTCAGGATGCCAGCGCAGATCCTTAGGCTCAGAGCCGCCAGCCCGAGTTCTTGGTTAAATAAGCAATGGTAATATTTGGAGAGCCTGGTCCAGGCTATGGGTAATTTTGTGGAGTTCCTGGTTCAAGTTCCATCTCTGACCTCCCTGAGCCCTATCCCTATCCATAGATAATCAGTAATTGCTCATTATTGCAGAATTCAGAACCTATCCTGCCAGCTTTGACAATTATGAAGAGCTGTGGGGAAAGTGGAAATGTGGAAAGTGTCTTGCACTTTGTAGCAAAGTTTTTTATTTTGTTTGCAGTTTAAGCAATCGGGTTGGGGACATGCACATGATGGCAGTATGAGCCCATGGCAGAGGAGAAATCGAAACCTGGTGGGGAGATTTCCTCTTTTAACTAGAAAGATTACCTTAAATGTGATTCTGTGTTATGAAAGCCCCCCCACCAAGCAAGTGCAGAGTACGTGCTACTCTGGATAAAATGGGCAACGTTTGTGAGATTGAGGAAACCGGCTGCTAATCTCCATGAATTAGTATATCGGCTTTATGGATATCCTTGTGGAGCCAGGCTTTCATATCAGGTAGAGAAGTAACGCTTCCTTTCTTTGTCAACAAGTTCCTGACAACAACATCAACAAGAAAGGACAGAAAAAAAAAAATTGGCCGCAAACAATTTACTCATATAGAGGGGGTGAACTCCTGCCACTCCTCACAACAACTGGGTGTGATCCCTCCACTTCTACAAATGGATGCAAAAAACAACACAAAAAAAAATCTGTGGTAAATCTTGGCAGGGAAAAATAATCAGGGGCTCTTTATTCCGCCAACTGCTAGTGTGTTTGCCAGTTTCTTCTGCTATGCTGGTGTTTAATTTCACATAATTAATCTTTCATGTAAGTTTATATAATGTCATTCAAAATTCATTCTATACTTTGACATGTAACACTTTATAATATATACTCGTTACTTAAATAAAATCATCAAAAGAATAATACAAGGACACTGGTTACTGGTACTGCTTTAGAGATCAGAAGTCACTGGTTCAAATCCTGACATAATCTCCTTTTTTTTTTTTTTACATAAGTTTTTCTCCAAAGACGTATGCAGTAAAGTAGCAACTCTAAATTGGCCTAGTATGTGAATGGATTGGCCCCCTGTCTAATTTTGGTTTCTGTCTTACACCAGGTGTTGCTGGGACATGTCACATGCTACAGTGAACTAAACTGATTCTATAAAGGATTGGCTGATGGAGACATGGACATTTTAAAGTGAATACTGCGCCTAAGCATGCACTATAAAACATTTTGGCAGAGATATTGAGTTTTAGAACAAGCTATGTGCTTAGTGACACACAATAATGCAAAGGTGAGGCTTGAACCTGTGACTTTTTGGTTTTCAGTCCTACCGATAACCTTGGTTATTCTGTCTTTTGTTCAAGGTGAGAATGGTCCAGACTTCACAAAGACATGAGACTGGTTTGTGCCAAGAACCAAAAATGACATCAAAAATGAAGATAGAAAGCCCACTTCATGCAGCTTGCAATTTCTTGAAAGTGGAAGCCACACAAAAAAATAATTAAAAATAAGCCGGCAAGTGGTATAGTTTACAATAGATGAACATCTAGTAGGATGGTGGATTTATGCCCTCTCTTGTGAATAATATATCATTTTTATATTAATTTTGATCCATTTTTTTAACACTAACAGAGTTATCATCATCAAATACCCAGCAATCAGACTTGTTGCTCTGGTCTAACTCTAACAAACATGTCTTCATCATTGAGCTAACAGTCCCATGGGAGGTGCAGTTGACAAAACTCATGAATGTAAGAAGCTGTGGTACTCAAACCTAGCAGCTGAAGCAGAAGATAGAAGACGGACAGTACACACAGTTGAAGTGGGATGGAGGAGCTTTGTAGCCAGTTGGACAGCTAAGATCCTCTGGGAAATAGGTATCAGAGGGCAGACCCACAGGAAAGCAATCAAAAAGCTGGCCAACACTCCTGAAAGGAGCAGCCATTGGCTATAGCTAAAAAGGAAAGATGTTTTTTTGGACTGCCAAGATGACAAGCTGACCACAAGAAACACACCCATGTCTGATCAGCCTGTGGTGGGCCTGCTTCAGTGAAGGAAGTCTTGTGATAAAACACCCAATGATGCAGAGGTGTACAACAGACACTGTGTCCTTGTGGTGGCAACGTCACCTAGTGGCCATCTCCAAACAACTCTCTTAGAAGAAGGGAAGAAGGTGCAGAAACATTATAGATTGTAACAACCAGTCCTTTCTTGAAATATGCACAACATCTTGTGATGATGGTCAGTGTAAACGGTTCCATATATAATGATGAGTGGCACATTCAATCAGAATGTACTAAATATCTCATTTATTTTGGGGTCTTCCCAAAGCACAAGAGGATTTTTGAGACAAATTTCAACCTCATCAGGACACTTAATGACATAATTGTGAATGTTTCTCCCTCTGAGCTGCAGGTGCCTGGAATTATTTGTCATCCCAGTCCCTGCCTATATGAAGTTTACACTTTTCTGCCACCCACATCTAGTGATGAGTAGAACAATTTGTGAGAAATTGAATTAACACCAAAACTCAGTGTTTTGCTTCACAAACCAATTTGCAAAACAAACGATGTTTCACTTACAGTGACATTTGTGACACTCACACAAGAAGAAAATGGTGTTTATTTCCTGTCTGGAAGCATTTTCAAGCATTCATTTTGTATGTCTGCCTGTCATTTAGATTAAAATAAAGATCTAATTTCCTGACACATGGAGACATTTGGTTGAGTCAATAAAATATGTATTATGTTTCTACTGGTAAGAGGGTGCCCACTTTGCTAGTTATGATGACAATCTTGGCGATCGCAATCCTAGACATGAACTGCAGACAGAAACGAAACTTAAGCTCCAACGCGCATGGAACGTGCAAACCCTCATCTGCAGGAATCAATAAAATGGCAAGGACGGCTGCTAGATTATGCTGGTCAAGCGTCTTTACATCTAATAAGTTTTCTTTTGAAGAAATTGAAGTTGTGTGCATGATGGTGAGCTTTGTGTGGAAAAATATGTAGCAGGTCACATTTTAAAAAAATTGTTCTGCACTTCCATGGTGTTGTCAAAGAGAGACATAAATAGAATTGATTTGATTGTTATGCAGACAGAAAAACACAAGTAAACATCTAATCTGAGTCTTTAGGAAGCAATATCCCTTATTTTCTACCATGAAAAAATAAAAGAAAAGCCCAAAAATGATTTTGCAATTGTGAAATATGAAACACATTATAAATAGACCAGTAACAGCACACTGCACAATAACGTGCAGTGAATACACTTGACTTGAGCCTTCATACTTTTCATCCTCTTTCTCTGTACATTTAGCATTCGTTTGCTCAGAGGTTGATGCACTTGCTGCTTCCTGAGCAGCTCTTCTTTTCTCCGTCCTAGCAGCCCGCTTCATCTCTTCTTTCGTCGGTATCTTTTTGCATCAGAACTGATTAAGTCAGTGTTTGTGTTGCAATTACTTAGAAAGTTTTTCTTAATTTTTCACTTAAGCTGGCACTTAAGTCTTCAATCTGCTTCAAGAATGATTTAAGATATGAAGAGGTAGGGGAAATGATGGCAAAGGTGGTAAGGATGAGAATGGCACCTGTACGATGGGCCGCATGGCCGCTCTGATGGCCGCTGCCAAGAGTTGATTCTATAATACAGTGGTTCTCAACCTGTGGGGCGGGCCCTCCTAGGGGGGCGCAAAGTAACAAAAGGGGGGGTGCAAAGATGTGAAAAAAAGAAAACAAGAATCAAACATATGAAAAAAACATCTGTTGAAACCAAAACAAATGAACTTAAACTAGATTCTGATACTAGAACAATAAATATAGAGTTAGATAAATGTCGATAAAAGTAGGTATAGTAAAATATGCATCTACATTTCAAAAAAATGTTAGGGGGGGCGCGATTAAAACTGTTATGAAAACTCAGGGCACAAATACTTAAAGGTTGAAAAAACGCTGCTATAATAAAAATAAAAAGAGGAATAAACTTAGAGGTTAATCTTTTTTTTTTTTTTTGTATCAGTATAGTGCTGCTGGATTATGTGAATGTCCCCTTGGGATTAATAAAGTATCTATCTATCTATCAATCTATCTATCTATCTATCTATCTATCTATCTATCTATCTATCTATCTATCTATCTATCTATCTATCACCCTAAAAGCGGATAGTAGACGTCACATAGTATATGTGTACCAAATTTCAGGTGAATAGCTAAAACGGTTTGCGAGCTACAGGTGATTTAAAATCCTGGACAGACAAATGGATAGCCATGATAGCGTATTATATATAGAGATTGCAAAATAAATTGTAGAGTCAGTCTCACTAAACTCAATAAGAATATTAATCTCCCTATTTTGTTCATTACTTTATCTGTTAATGGCAGCACTCCTGTGGTTTTGTTTTTAACAGTTATACATCCATGGTCATTTAGTGGTTAGTGCTAAATTTGCTGAGTTTGCAAGTTCTCCATGTAATGGATGGATGGGCAGATAGATGGATAAATTAACATTATGCCAGGTTGTTCTTTATTGAACTGCTTAACATCATAAAAGAGAAAAGAAAATCATGTGACAATAGTAGACTAACTGATTACACAGGCCCAGCCAGGGTTGGTGTGTACAGCCAGGCCCTTTTCCATTAGATGAGAAGAGCTGAGTGTTACACAGCAGCCTCATTTTTTCTGATGACATATTTGGCCACTGAGACCTGCTCTACCACATCCTCCTGTGTGAGGGACAAATCTCTCAGGCCTGCCTGCATCATTCAGTAGAATCAAAGCTAGCGTCCTCTTGGCAGCTGATTGCTCTCAGATGCGTGACCTTGCTAAGTTGCTTTTGCTGACGGCTCCTTACTGTCAGCTAATCAGAGGTGATAATAAACTCAATATGGAAGCTGTTCTTCAGAAAACAATGTGTACACCAAATATCCAAGAGATATGGAGTGCACTTCATGTCATCAGTGGTGGCTGTTTCATGTTAATATCATCTGAAGTTGCATTGCTTGTACTGTTGTTTAGAGAAAAGTAACCTCTCAGTCTTGCAGATGAGAAGTAAATTGACCTGTACAGTGAGCCACGTTGGTATGCACAAAGGTGCACTCTTATTACCCTACTTAGTGAAGGGGGTCACAGTAGAGGACAGGATGCAGGGAGCACTCATGGATAATTCAGTGTCAGTGTCTGGCCATGTGCAATACGACCTTAAACATCTCTAAACTCTCACAGGGTGTATGTGTGTGTGTGGGCAGCAGGCAGTATGTTAAAAGTCAGAGCCCGAAAGGGTTAAAATGAGCTGAGGATTTATTTTATGCAGTTCTATAAAGCCCCCCCGACACTCCTCTATTGCCCTTCCATTCCCATTTAACTATGTATCAATTCCAGTCAGTGAGGAATTACAGTGCAATTCCTGGGACGAATGCAGATGAAAATGAAAGTGGCAGATTGGCCTGCAGAGGAAATGTGCGCTCACAGCTTTGGTGAGCCAGGGCCAAAGAATGTATTTTAATAAAAGGACACATCAGAGAGAAGTTAAACAATTTCCTTTCTTGGAATTGCTGGTCGCAGGTGTTGTCTGTTTCAATTTACATTATTTCGTGGAGCCACAGGAGAGATGTGGCCCCAGTCCAATATTCTCTTTAATCCTTATCATTAATGCTTGATAGTGTCGAACTGCGCATAAGGCTTCAGCAAGTTGTCATAAAACACTGACTGTTGCTTAAAAATTGATTTGATTCGGTCACTGACTGTGGAGTTTATGAGTTATTTTTGTATCTCCAGAGCATTCACTGTGTATTCTTGTTTACTCCCACATCCGATGATATACATGATAGGCTAATTGTTGCGTCTAATTTCAAAGAGGTGGCTTGTTCTGTTACTTCATGCCTGCAGACAACCAAGTTCACTATCCAGCCCACAGCCTCTCTTGAGTTTATACATGTAGATTATTTTCTGGGTACGTCTGCATTCCAATACATACAGGTAAATTATTGATACTAATTGGCATGAAGTGAGTGAATGTGGATGTGCATTGCATTTCTTTTCTTGGTATTCCACTGTAGTACCAAGTGCTAGAGATATTATGCCAAGCTACTGCTCCAGTCCATGGAATGGTGAATCAGAGGCACTGGAAACCTCATGGGTATGGTTATGGTGGGCATCAGCATCTGAATAAAATTATAGAATGTCCAAAATAAGGAAGATGGTCAGATATAGTCCTTCAGCAAACTCTCAACTTTATCTGTTACTAGCAGGAGTACCTGGAATTGCCTGGGAATGTATAACCAGTGAATTTCCCAAATGAAAGAAACATAACATAGAATAGAACAAGCAGTTTTGTGATTGACATTTTATTGTAAGTTGTTTCACTCTGGATTCTGTCTGCTGTGGCATTTTAGATGCCCTTGAAATAGAGTTTCTTCTGGCATCTGAAGTGAACATTCCAATTCTTTGTCTTTTTTTCGGTGGCATTGGTATATTAGCAAAAAGCAGGACAATTATAATGTGTTACATGGTATTACATACGAAATAAGCACCACAGTGAGATGAATTTACGTTATTTACAATACATTGGAAAGCGAAAAAATAGCACCAGTCAGTCAGAAAGAGCAACACTGAAATTGTACTTTCATTCGGAAGCGAGCAAATAGCACCACAAATACGGAAAGCCAGTGAGAAAGAGTAGCACTGAAACCGTTGTGGATGCGGCCCACAAACAGACAGTCGGACATGTTGTTTCTCACCACCACACGTTTATTATTTACAATATTTACACAAATACGGTCACTCAGACCCAGTTCATTAGTGCACAACCCAACTCTCAGTCCTGGCCACACAAATGCCTTTCTTTGGGCCACCTCCACTTTCCTCTCTTACGTTGTCCTGCTTCCACCCGACTCCAGCCTCGAATGAAGGGAGATGGCCCCTTTTATCCATTCCCCGGATGAGCTCCAGATGTTTTCGACACTTCCCCGTTGGCCATGCCCCAGCGTGGCGGAAGGGCCGGCTGTTCTCCCGGCAGCTCTCCGGGTGTCCTTTTAAGTCTTCCCCCCAGCACTTCCTGGTGTGGCGGAAGGTGGCCCCCACGTGATCCAGGGTGGGTGCAGACCCACATCCGGCCCCTCACGGTGTCCCAGCCGGGTCGTTGCCCCTGGCATCCCTGACACCTTACTGGGAAAAATGGCAGGGAGGGGTGCTCTGTTTGTAAGGAGTGTCTGTGTTGAACCGTGATGCCATCTAACGGACGCTGGTGATGGTAACTACAGAGAGAAGTGACATACAACTGGTGCTGCGTTTGGGGAAAATGGTGGGGGAAGGATGCTGTCTTTTTAAGGCGAGTCTCTGTTCAAACGTGCTTGCATATAATGGACATTGGCGAATGAAATATAACACTATCAGTGTATGTGGGAGTGTGACGTGCGGAAACGCGGGTGTGTGAACCGGTCATGAGCACTGGATCATTCACATTTTACATCCATATGGAAGTTCCTCTTCACCCAATCAAAGCAGTCGGCCTTCTCATACTTGGGCACTTCCGCCATCTCTTGGCAATTTAAAGAAACATGGGTAAAGAGCGACGCACAGAGACCAAAACTGGCGCTAGATGGCGCCGCCATGAACGTCTGTTGCAACGCGTGTGCCGAATGTTGTGTCGGTGAAAAGGAGTCCTGCACTTCACCACAAACATTTTTCCCAACCAAACATACCCCATGATGTTCTCCTGGTCACAAAGGAGTCCTACCTCCAGTTTGGTGGTGATCGGACACCCAGTGCAGATTTGTATGGCGGACAAACAAAAAGTTCTATCTTGGAGTTTTCAAGACACCTGAAGGATTCTGAGATGGTGAGAAATAAGATTCTCTGGTCTGATGAGACCAAGATAGAACTTTTTGGCCTTAATTCTAAGCGGTATGTGTGGAGACAACCAGGCACTGCTCAACACTTGTCCAATACAGTCCCCACAGTGAAGCATGGTGGTGGTAGCATCATGCTGTGGGGGTGTTTTTCAGCTGCAGGGACAGGACGACTGGTTGCAATCGAGGGAAAGGTTAATGCGGCCAAGTACAGGGATATCCTGGACAAAAACCTTCTCCAGAGTGCTAAGGACCTAAGACTGGGCCGAAGGTTTACCTTCCAACAAGACAATGACCCTAAGCACACAGCTAAAATAATGAAGGAGTGGCTTCACAACAACTCTGTGACTGTTCTTGAATGGCCCAGCCAGAGCCCTGACTTAAACCCAATTGAGCATCTCTGAAGAGACCTAAAAATGGCTGTCCACCAACGTTTACCATCCAACCTGACAGGACTGGAGAGGATCTGCAAGGAGGAATGGCAGAGGATCCCCAAATCCAGATGTGAAAAACTTGTTGCATCTTTCCCAAGAAGACTCATGGCTGTATTAGCTCAAAAGGGTGCTTCAACTAAATACTGAGCAAAGGGTCTGAATACTTAGGACCATGTGATATTTCAGTTTTTATTTTTTAATAAATCTGCAACAATTTCAAAAATTCTTTTTTTTGTCTGTCAATATGGGGTGCTGTGAGTACATTAATGAGGGAAAAAATTAATTTAAAATGATTTTAGCAAATGGCTGCAATATAACAAAGAGTGAAAAATTGAAGGGGGTCTGAATACTTTCCGTACCCACTGTACATACATACATACACACACAGATACATACTGTACATAGACTTATATATTAGATATAGCAGCAGGGGTCAGCAACATCAGTCCTGGAAGGCCGCAGTGGCTGCAAGTTTTTGTTCCAACCCGGTTGCTTAATTAGAAACCAATACTTGCCAATAACAGATCTTATTTAATTTCATGGCTTGTTAGTGTTTTAATTCTGCCATTTCTGGTCATGCTTAAAGCGTAGATTTTTTCTTCTTTTTCAAGGATGACACCCCAAATGATTTGAAGCTTTAAATGGATGAGTATTTCTCAGTCCATCACTTTTTTCTCTTCAGCTTCATTCCAAATATTTTATGAAGCCAGATAATTTACAATGAATAGAATCAGGGGTAAATGGGAACAAGCTAGATGGAGAACTACTGGTTCCTTTGTCACTTGCATCATATTGCTGATATTAAAACCAGTGAATGCAGCTGCCTCAGAGTAACATAAGCAATTAAGGGAGGGAAATTGTAACAAGCCAGACAACTAAAATGAAGCATACCAACGTTGCTTGAGCAATAAGTGCTTCTTCAGCAATAATTGACTTTGAATTAAGAAATTGACTTAGAAGAAAAACCTGCAGCCATGGTGGCCCTCCTGGATTGACGTTGTTCACCTCTGTCCTAGAGTTTATTTACTCCAGGAATGCTGGTAACTTACATTTTTGTTTTCCTCTTGTATATTGTTAACTTTACATACTGTACTTTAGTTCTATGTTAAATGTAGTTTATATTACGTGACTTATATTTAAACAACAAGATTTCTGATTACTGTTTATGCACTTTGATATGCATGTTTATGTGTCCGAATGCTGTCAGGTTTTGCACTTTTCTGTTACATTATTCATTTTTGTAAATCTGTGAAAAGCTACACTTAATGAGAAGCACTATACTAAGTTGAACTGAAAGTAGGTGCCTGCACATGTGTGTCCTGCAGTAGACTGGTATTCCAGCTAGGGAGTCTTGTTTTGGTGCTCTAACCAAACTTGTTTTTCAGAAAACAAAGATTCTATTCAATTTCTTAATATTCCTTACACATTGCATTATAATTCCATGATTTATTCTAGGTTTGAATGATCTTGCCTTCTTCCTTGTGCTGCTTTATGTTGCTTTCTTGTTTATTTTATAGTATCTTGTGTTGGTCTTTAGAGTCACAGATGGTTTTTCAAGTAAAGGCTGATTGATTGTTCGATTAAGGCAAAAATAATAAACTTACACTTTTGAGTATGATGCATGACAAACACAGCCATCCATTAGGCAATTTTTCCTGGACTGTGTTGTAGGGACATATGAACATTTAAGGATAAAGTTACTATAGAATAAGACAATGCAAAGAAAAAAAATAGACCACACAAATAAGTAGAAAACGAAACCCCCCATTTGATTTATGAGTATGCTCTTAGCAGATTACTCTAGAAACAGCCAGGGGTAAAAAATTATTAAGAGCAATATAGATGTTTCTTCTTAGATTTATCATCAAATAAAAATGATCTAAACTGAATATATTTTTACAGAAGACAGAAACTTGGATGGCCTGGTCTGTGAACTGATGAAAGCCTCCTGTATTCATGTTATGCACTGCCATATTTTAGACTTGGTAATTTAAATAGCTTAACTCTGGATCTACTTGTATCTCTAGAGTGTAACTGAACATTACTATAATGTGCTATCCGTGAGTGATGTGACCAGAGGAGTGTGGACCTTGGGGCTGCTGCCAAACTAACAGTAGTGCATCAGAAGGGGCATATTTGAAAAGGAAAAGAGTATTACTGGACAAGAGATTCATGTAGTGTAGAGTGTGAACATATCGTCAAGTCCAATTCAATCCAAACTAATGGGGCTAATTCAGAGATTTATCTTCCTGAACAACAGAAAGACTTTTAAGGACAAGTCCAGACAGCGGTCAGACAGAAACTAATCAATAAGCTAGATAAGAGATTGTCAAACTTATTTAGGGTTATAACCAGCACTGTTCAAAGTCTAAACATATTTCTCTCTGATTTTTAATTCCTTTTAAGATCTTTCAAGACTTACTCTATTACAACATTAACACAAAATTTAAAGGCCACTTGACACCCATTGTGGGCTTAATTAGCCAACCACTATGATGTCTCATGAGGGGCAATGTAACTCACATGCCTAGCAGTCTACAGTGTCATAGCAACAAAATGGAGGGACCAAGAAGAACACAGGAAAAGAAAATTAAGAAGGAAAAATATTATTGCTTAAGTCCTAGTGAAGGAGAAACTACAGTACATTGAAGGTGGAGAAATGTTTTTACAAAGAATAGTATTTACACTTGTGTAGAATGAGGAGTGTGGTAGAAATTAACATATTAATTAAAGAAAGAAACATCCTCTACTAGGACAAGTTTGATAAAAAAAAAACTCTTTGAGTCAGAAACCAGGCAGGAGAAAACTTGTCCATTACATCTTTAATTATCTCTTACAGCAAGTGCTGAAAAGGGAGCATTCATCACAGCAGTCTGTTACAACATGATGAGAATGGTCAAAAAGTACAGGTCAAGGCTTTTATATAGATAACTGAGTTTGCATAACAGTGCTTAATTAATGCTTACATATCATATTCTGATTGGTTAAAAGACATGAGGTACAATAGCACAGAGAACAGCCAATCAAAAATAAAACTCTTTATTATATCTTTGCTCTTCAATACTGCATTTCTTGAATTCAGCTCTTATTCTGTTATGAAAACCGTATATGTGCCAACTAGCAAGTTCTTAAATCATCCTCCTGGAACATTCTGCTTGTTTACTTGTCCATTTCAGTAGTCTCTTCATAACATTTCTAAAACAAATGCTGATTTGTTTCACTGTGGAATGCAAACCAAAATACTTAGCCTTTTAATATGGAAAGCATACCAAAACACTTCATGTGCAGTAACTATATTACCCCTAAATGATTATGTGATTAGGGGTGTGGACTATGGCTGGCAGTTTATCCCAGCCAAGACCCCCAAGCCACCAGATGGAGCCCTCCCTGCAATGTGGAAATGCCCCGAATTCCAGCAGGGCATCATGGAGTTTAGTTTTAATACACAGCCCTGTTGGATATCGTCGGGTCCGCCAGGGGAGGCTGCAGGGAGGCACAGAGACATTTATTTTCCATACAGCCCGGAAGTATATCACAGTCACATGGTGGGAAGAAATAAAGTGCTTCTGGGCTGACGAACAAAAGGAGTTTTCACCTGACCCGGAAGTGCTGGATAGTCACATGGACTGAGGGGTCAGAATCACTTCAAGGACTATTTAAAGGACTGTGGGAGATCCCAGGGTTGAGCTGAGTCGGGTGGCAGGGTGACAACGCGTCTGGGAGTGTGGAGGATTGATTATTGATTTATATTGTAGTGATTTATATGAGTGTTGTGTAGCGGAGGGTGCTTTGTGCACTTTATTATTGGAATAAAACAAATTATTGGACTTTTATTTGGTGTCTGCCGCCTGATCCGAGGGTTCAAGGGGATGATAGCGCCCCCTATCTGTCACAGGGGTAATATAGTCACTGCTCATTAAAGACAGTTCCAAATAAGAGAAAATATGTTACCAGGGCTGGGGAGCTCAATCTTCTATCTGTGAAGTTATTACAGTAATCCCTCCTTGATCGCGGGGGTTGCGTTCCAGACCCCCCCGCGATAGGTGAAAATCCACGAAGTAGAAACCATATGTTTGTATGGTTATTTTTATATATTTTAAGCCCTTATAAACTCTCCCACACTGTTTATAAATATTCCCCGCAGTTATACAGCATAATCCCTTTGTATTCTCTTAGATATTAGGTAAGGTTCATTGAAATTATGTATATAAACACACTGTTTATATACAGTAAAACCTAAATATTTTAAAGATATTGAGTGTCTCCGATATCACATGTTACAGCCATTACGATAGACATGCCACCAGCAATAAATACGTACAATGCAAGAAAAATAGTATACAGTAAATGTGTGTGTACAGTGACACTAAACGTACGTACATGTACTAAGTACTGTAAGTAGAAAATTAATTATGGTTACTCACCAACAATGACACGATGACTTGTCCGATAACAATGAGTTTTATGTTACTGCACAACAAAGGAGAGCGTTACAGCCCTTAAAGGAGCCACTTCAATCGATTGTGTAGCACTGCCGTTGTTCTTCTTCTGGCAGTCTTCAATCCAAATCCCTAAAGCAGATTACATCCAGACTACTGCCTTATTACATCCACTTACAACTCATTTTGCACCTTGGTTAAAAGGACACTGCGGCCGTAGATCTTTTATTCCTTTCCTACTTTTTAAATAAAAAGAATCGTAGCCTTCAACAAATCCAAAACGTTTACCTTTTCGGCAATCGTTAACATCTTCCGTTTGCGCTTGGGCACGTCCCCTGAAGCAGTAGCAGATCGTTTTGGAGCCATAATGAAGGGCTTGACTATGCACAAAGATAAACACAAAAGAGCACAACTCTTTACACAGCGAAACACGTTGATGCTGAATGAGCGAGACGAGACTTCCTGGTTAACACCGCATTCAGCACACAGGAACTTAACTGCGTGCTCTGATTGGTTAGCTTCTCAGTCAGGAGAACTTAACTGTGTGCTCTGATTGGTTAGCTTCTCAGTCAGGAGAACTTAACTGCGTGCTCTGATTGGTTAGCTTCTCAGTCATCTGCCAATAGCGTCCCTTGTATGAAATCAACTGGGCAAACCAACTAAGGAAGCATGTACAGGAAGTAAAAAGGCACATTGTCCGCAGAACCCGCAAAGCAATAAAAAATCCACGTTATATATTTAGTTATGCTTTCATATAAATTCCGCGATAGAGTGAAGCCGCGAAAGTCGAAGCGCGATATAGCGAGGGATTACTGTACTACTGTAAAATAGAGTGAGAAGACATTGACTGTGGAGAAACAGTGTTATTGTTATGAATCTGGGTTTCAGGCTTCTAAATTGCTGTATAATTTCTGTATAGTTCATTTTTGGATCAGATAGACATTTTTTCATATTATTTATTATTTTATCTTTATTATGGTGCCACCATTCTTTGATGATAGTTGCACGGTTGTGGCTAAGTTGTTTAGTGTTGCTACACCTGTTACTGGCCATGTTTGACAGTGTAGTCAGTCCTGAGACATATTACATCATTGTGTCTGCTTATGTAAGATGGCATTGCCCATTCCTCTGATCCCAAGCTTTGGGCTTCAAACAATTAAACAGAATTGTGAGGACTAAGGATTTGAGCTGGTATTAGGTTTAGTTTTCATTTTAAAATTTTTGTCTTTGATTTTTGTTTAATGATTCTGGTTTTGATCGAATCTCACATTAACACCACCTGCTTCTAGGCCATGGATTTTGCTCCATTTTGTAATTCTTGACCTGCTGGTTAACTACTCAATACTTTGCTACTGGGCACACTGAACTCTTGTAGTGTCATGTAACAATTATGAGACTGGGAGCTCCTCTTTGTGTGAAGTGAGAGTTTAGAATGGGAAGATGTGTTCAAAGTGAAGAATTACAAAACTTTTTCAGTCATGTTAACAATTTGGAATGTGTATAATCTACAGTACTTCAGTTAATTGTTTTAAACAACAATGTTGGTGTTTTGTCAAAAACACAATGACTGTGCACAAAGTCTGTCCACATTCAGCACATTACACACCAATACTGAAAGCTTTTGGTAAGTATTTTGTTTATGAGGGTTAATAAATACGATCACTTACTGATTTTAGGTTTTTTTCATTGTACCATTTTAACTTTGAGTAGTTTTCATTAAAACTTCAGTTTTTTTTTCTCTTTTTCCTATGCCAATTTATTGTGCTTAGCTGCCCCACTCACAAGCAGCCACCAGTGTGACACTTAGGTGAGAAGATGAAACAGTAATGAAGAACATCAATGGATCTGAGGCACTACTAACCCAGGCAGCATGGTGTAGTTGCTTCAATGTTGGACTGTAGGCCACACAGGTGCCGATTCCGTCCTCACCGTTAACCTACTGGCTGACTGATTTGCAATTTTCTTCTATAAAAATGTCCTAAATTAAATAAATATAGCAATGCCTCTGGGGCCATATTAAATCCTGCTCTTCAGGAATGGGGTACTTGTTATTTACAGTGATTGCTATTGAGAATAAAGACAACCAACTTTTTCTACCATCATGAATGTGACGGCTAATTACAGCAGAACAATTTCAGACTTAAGGGTGCCATCTGCCTACTCGATTTCTTTTTAAATAGTGCTTTACACTGCATACAGACTCAAAACATCTGCATAAACTTCTAGCTATAATGCAATAACAGTAAATGACTAAACCTTACAAAATTAACATACAAGCACTCTCAGTCTATATGAAACACACATGAAAAGAGAGCAATTTCAAATTGATTAACCAAAACTATTCATGACAATACAAAGCCCATTATACCTGAGTCATGGCCAGTTGTCAATGGATAGATAGGAAGACAACAACTCCAGTCAGCAGTCAGGAGCATTCCTGAGGAAAATAAACCTCTGGGGGGTGCATAGTCAGTTATAATAGACAAAGTCAAAGACAGAAAAGGTCAGCGTTCTGATGACCTAGGCCAACTGGCCACCCACTACTCATGGGTACTCAACATGCTGAGCACTGTAAAAAGGAAATTAAATCCTGCCATCATTGTTCACAAGGCTCAATAGAATGGTGTCACATTCCTCAGGCACCCTGGCAATGTAGCAGTGGCACCAAGTGCCATAACAGGGTACTGACAAGAGAAGCAGAATAGAGGAGAGAAAGAAACAATTCAGAATGTTACAGACTCGACACTCAGCATGCGCGCGTTACTGGGATTGCTTGAGAACGATGCTGAGACTGCTGCCTGCTCAGCCTTGACAAGTGATGATGGGATCCATATCAGATCTCAATAACTGCCACTTCTATTTTTCCAAACAATGAAAAGAATTCTTTTCGCCCCTAAAATGAAATCCTATGTGAAAGTGTTATATGAGCTGTTGACACAGATCAAGTGGAACTCAAGCAATTCTCTCTGTAGCTGTGAAAGGACCGTGAAAGAAAAACTTGGCTCATCTTCTGGGCTGCAGCAGGGGAGAGACTTAGGCTGATTTCCACTGGCCAGCTTTTCATTGGTCATGTGCAAGCGGAATACAAGTCCAATGCTGGGTTCCAGAAACATGTGGTGAGAGATCCAAAGTTCAGCTTTTACTTATTTATTTGTTGACTGACGAACATGAAAAATGCATTAAACTGTCCAAGAACAAAATCCGATAGTAAAATAAAAAGTCTCGACACACAAGAGTAGAAAACATCCCTCTCAAAATGATGAATCACTTGAGCGATAAGCGAGCCTAAATAATCATTCCAATAATTTGTATTGTTTTAATTGGGGGAAATAAAAGTATAATTTGCTGCATGGCTGCATTTTATTGAGAGAATCTGATGCAAAAGCGTCACTCTCAGCAGCACATTGGGCAAGGTTATAAACATTTAAAAGGCAAGGATTCATCTGTCTCTTCAAAGAGCAAGAAATCACAATGAATTAAGCAGATGACTAACCAAATTTAATAGCCTGAGCAGAATCAATAGCATTTTTTAAACATTATTGACCCGTGGTTTGTTTGCCTGTTCAGATTTCATTTTTATTTTAAGCCACCCTAAAGATTACTGTGCCAGTTCCCCTAGGATTTCTCTTCCTTGTTACATCAGCAGTGATGATATGTGCGTGCAATAGTTATGTGCATCCAGGGGTGCCATTCTGGTCAAAGGACAAAGAAATCCTTAAGTTGGATTAAAAGGTGCATCTTCATAAATGAGAGATCTCAGGCCAGAGTGCCCACTACCTGGCCAGACTGCTGCTTCACATGGCTCACTGGCATACAGTCAAAACCCCAAGCGAATGGAATGCAATATGCATTGACCCTGCTTCTATTTCAACAGGGGGTCTTTATTGTTGCCTTGGAAAGACACTCATTTGCACATTTTGGAGGGGTGCCTCATTAGGGACTAGGTCTGTGCTTCTTTCTTGGACTTCAGTAGATGGTTTAGCTTCACATGAGATTGTCATTATTTGACTGGGGCTCAGTTTCTGCCACTCCTTTTACTTGTAATTTATCTCTGGTTCTGGTTGCCAGCTCTGTCCGTGTTGCCAGAGAGGTGAAACTCCATGGTACATACTTGCAATGCTGTAGAACCAAGAATATGTGACAAACAAAAGAATGAATTGTTGTTATTATTATTATTATTATTATTATAAACAAATAACTTTGTTATAACATCTAAGTGCCTGGGCTCTACTGGTGACTCAGTAGGCCTCACTACCTAAGGCAGTTACCAGATGGGGTTGTTTGCCAACTTATCCACTAAAACACATTAAAAGTCACCACCACCCAGCAGACCAGCCTTTGGTCAATACACACTTTTAGAAAGGGGCTCGACTTTCTGTCATTGTAAAGTCAAGCCTGATATCTCAATGAATGTTCTACAATATCCTGGAATATAGCTCCTTTTGGCATTGCCTATGCCTTCTACAGTCTTTAATCTGACTAAATACCAATAACTGTACCAAAGTTGTCTGTTCACTAATAACAGATTATAATCATAATATATCTATCTGTCCACTGTGATTATCTACAGGCTTGGGACAATGAAGAAGAATGGCTCAATCCTCCATTGCCCTTAAATTAAACTGGTAAGCCCAAATTAAATCTTCTTACCTGTAGTTGTTATTGGTAGCCAGTATTAAAACCTTCTTCTGTCTTTGGCCCTTCTTGAACCTGTTTTTCCCCTTTGGTAGCTTATTAATGGGTGTAAGATTGACACTATATAGCGCCTGACCCGACACAGATTGGACACGGGAGGCACATGTAAAACAAACCAAATACTTTTATTTTTCTTCATCTGTGAGCTACGCCTTCCCCGTACCCACTGAAACAACACAGTCCCAAACATACAAGTAACCCAAGCACTTTCTCTTCCTCCTTGGCACCACCACTCCTCCCAGGCAACCTTGTCCTCCTCCCACTGAGTGGTGGTTGCTGGCTCCTTTTATAGTTCACCCAGAAGTGCTCCAGGTGCTTGATCCTGAGTTCTGGCTGCACTTCCGTGTGTGAGGAATATGTTGCCCATACGAGCTCAGGAGTCCCAAACACAGTGCCCCCTGGTGGTGCCTGCGGGATCCAACAGGGCTGCACCAAACTCCAATTCCCAGGATGCCCTGCGGGAACTCGAGGCATTGCACCACTCCAGGGAGGCGGCCATCTAGCATACAGGGGGAGGTACTGCAGTGTCCATGGCTGCTCCCCCTGAATATCTTGTGCAGGGGTGTCCCGACTAGGAATGGACGCCAGCTGCCTGTCACATGGGATAAAATGTAAAATAAAATGTCTGTGTGATGAAGTCATCTAGTGATGGCATTGGATTTTGAACTACAAGGCTGCTGGTGTAGTTCTCTACTCAACTCAATGTGTGGCTCCTACTGATTTCTTACTGTAAACTGTAAGGATAAGCAATTGCATTAGAGCTTTGTACTTGTAATGTTCATTTACCAGTTAAAAAATCTGTAGTCTATAAACTCTATTAAATAAAAGTTGTTTACTTCTGTATGTGTGTGGTAGAGTTTGCATGGTCAAATTGATTAGTTTGCTAAAATCTTGCCTAAATCAATGTGTTGTTAAAAAAAAAACATGGCATAACAAACAGTTTCAGGGCATTTGGGAATGGACCTGGAAACACTCAAAATTGTAATTAATTTATTAAAATGTTTCAAATGCAGAATGTAGATAAATAGGAGCAAATCAAGATTCAATCTGTCCCACAAGCGCCATTCTTATTTTTCAAACATCTGCTGATCTGGCATGAGCTTGCCGGTGATTTTCATAAATAACAATCAGGACTCACTGCTGAGTTGGTTTTGTTTCAGAAATTCACAGCAAACGATTCTGCTTTTGTTTGTCTGACACAATCCCATGCCATGTAAAACAAATCCTGCTTTGCCGATGTTTGCAGTGTCAAGGGAACACCAGTCTGACTGTGAACATCTGATGAAAAAGGTCAGTATTAGGGTGGAGAATAGGATAGCGTAATAGACAGAGGTAGAACAACATTTTAGGTGCAGCCATAAAAGGAGAGGTAATGACAGCTAAAAAAAAAGAAAAAAGAAAACAACAGGATGACCATAACTGTCTGGTTAGTGCTTAGACAGGCTGGGCATCATAACATGTGGAAAGAGAATGGAACTACTACAATATCTACTCCAGCTAAATAACACAGAACGCACAAAGGAATGCCCCCGCCCACACAATATTTTATCTTTATTTTACAATCTTTTTATTCAATGATTAGTAAATAAGTAAAATAACAGAATTCTGAAATCCAGAAATAGAAAAAAAAAAACCTCACAAGTCAAAATTCAAAGCAAAAGTAATGATAAAAATTGTTTAACAACAGAGATGAAAAAGAATTTGTTAACTAAACAACAGCTAAACAACATTTTGAGAAAAAGTCCACAAATCCAAATTTCACAATCCTAAATTCCAAAGCCAAATTTTAAACCAGAAAAATCTGAAAAAAATCCGGAATGGTCAGAAGACCACGAACCTTACAGAAAATGGGAAGCACAAGAGTATAATGGCTGTGGCCCCAGGAGTCTTAAATAACCGTCTGAGAAATATAATGCAATAAAAAGCCCCTCTCCTGCAAACAGTAGAGTGTAAGGGTCCAGGGAAAAATGCAAAACACAAAATTAAAACGTAATGAATGGAAAAGTTAAGGACACAGAGAAAACGACAAGCACAAAGTAAACCGTAAATGGGGTGAGGCAGAGCAAAAATTCAAATTCTAGCCTAATGAAGCACATTATGGTGACTAGCCACTAGAAGGAAGCATTTTTCTTTCAGGTGTGAAAATACTGATGGAACTATTAGTTAGGATACTGTATTTGGTAATTCCAACATAATCATTACTTGTTTTACTGGCCTTACTTGCAACAAATATAAAAAAAGTAAATTAAAGCCAGCCTCTAAGCCAAAAAAGGCAAACAACAGGGACTTTACCATAAATCCTGGAGCTGAATTTTTCCATCAAGACAGGTTTTTCTGACATGTGTTTGCGGAATTGTGGTTACAAGAAAAGCCAGGATGCCGAATTAGATTAGCATGTTATTTTTTTGAAAATATGTTCTCATTGAATTACTGGACTTTCGAAACAACAAATGATCTCAAAACTAAAAAATAGTTAGCAAATCCCATGCAATCTGAAGCTCATCTGAAGCCAGACAGAAGACTTCTCTATAATGAGGATGAAGCCTCCAGCTCTCCTGAAGGGGCCACAGAGAAACCCTGCTATTGCTATGATCTACACTGAAAACAGGACGGTTCAAATCAGAAAAAGACCTTGATACATAATACTTTAACTGTTTTAATTTATTTTTTTTAATTAATTAAACATTTTACAAAATTAAAAATTACAGATATACCAAAGTTAAAGTAAACATATTAGACAATGTATGCATGGCAAAACATTTGAGTTAACAGGTACGAAAATTGGAGCATTTCACATTTAATATTTACTTCAGTAAGTCTGTTATTTCATTTTTATTTACCAAATATTTTTGTAACAATGAGTCATATTCAAAAATAATAATGATAATAGTGATAATAGAATACAATCCATCCATCCATCCATTATCCAACCCGCTATATCCTAACTATAGGGTCACGGGGGTCTGCTGGAGCCAATCCCAGCCAACAAAAGGCACAAGGCAGGAAACAAACCCCGGGCAGGGCGTGCACACACACACACACACTAGAGACAATTTAAAATCGCAAATGCACCTAACCTGCATGTCTTTGGACTGTGGGAGGAAACCGGAGCGCTCTGAGGAAAACATGCAAAATCTATGCAGGGAGCACACGCGAAGCGAACCCGTGTCTCCTAACTGCGAGGCAGCAGCACTACCCACTGCGCCACTGTGCCACCCTAGAATGCAATCACATTTGTTAATAGACTGCATTAAATACATGCTTACAAAAGCACTTTACAATAGACTTAACACTACAATCCCTGAAACATACGAAAAAAAACTCGTAATTCCAGCCCACCTTAAATTCCTTTGCACCTCTCCATCAGCGTCTTTTGTTTTGTAAATATGTCAGCACAAGCAGCAAACAGCCAGCTGTCCCAACACCTGCTTTGGCAGAGCTCAACTCACAGGCAAAAAGTTCTCCCAGCTCAAGCCAAGGCTCCTTATCTGGGTGTGAGGTGCCTGGAGTTGTATAGGGTAAATAATATATCGTCATTTGGAACACATACATTTCATGTGTGTTCTATGTCTACAACGGTCTGGGTAAATGTAGGATGAAATGCGAGGCAGAAATTGTTGAACACATATCAAAAAAAGAAACGTTTTTCATATTTAGTAATAATTGACAAAATGTAGAAATGAAGTATATAATGTGTGAAGACTGAAGTCTAAATATCAAATAAACACTTTCACAAAAGATGCAAGTATAACAAAACAGAGCACAAATGCGCTTGAGGTGCATTTAGATAGGAGATTCCAATTCAAGTGATATGAAAATAACATCAATTGATGTGTGTTATGTCTTTATTACATTAAATAAGTTTTTTGTCTTGTCCGTGGTTTGCAGCCTTGACCACTTCCCTCCACATCGATCGCGCAATCTTTACTCCTGCTGAACACATCCTATCTCCGTATTTCCCCATGACACTCTCATTGCTAATGCGCCCTTCAATGCAGTCAGTTATAATGGCAAGGCAGAAAAGCAAATTACCCGTTTAAGAATGTGAAATTGTAGATTGCAATAAAAAAGCAGCAAGAGCTGATAATGAATGTTGAAAAAAAGAAAATGAACAAAAATGAGCTGCGTATAGTAAAAATCAAGAATAAAGAGAATCGTCCATTAAACAAAAAAGAGAAAATTATCCCGAACAATATGCGAATAGAAATCCAAAAAAGCAACATTTATAGAATGCAAGTTAGAGAATAAAGTAATTCATAATATTGTTTTTGACAGGGCATTAATGTAATTTCATTTTTTATTTACTTTTTATTATGTTTTACTTTTCTACTTCTACTTTTTTATTTTTACTTTTTACTCAGTTTTTATTATTGATTGGTATTTAGACTGCTGTAGTGAAATACTCAAGTACCTGATTTTCTATCTAGAATATCTAAGGACCAAACCGATTCAACCTGTACCCCAGATTCTCTTCTATTTACCACCTCTTTGAATACAATTGCTTTCTCTAACAGAGGGATGACCTTCGATCAGCTCAGCTGCGAGTTAGCTGGCGCCTAGTGTCCATCACCGGGGGTTGGTGAGCAAAGCAAGCAGGGGGCATAGCCCCTTAGTATAAATAAGTAAGAATTTGGAAAGAAACTGATTTATTGTATAACAGGAATTGGTGACAGTAATCTTAAAGATTTTAATGTCAGTCTGAAGATACACTGAAGATACACTGAAATAAAAACGGCTCCTTGGGTATGGATAAATAATAGCACACACTCAGTCTGTTGTGTGTTATACTGCTACATAATCAATACCAGGCAAATGGTGATCCTGCTCTGTCTTTGCTATTAGCAGCCAGTGTGGTCCGATTTTCTTCCTGCAGATTGGCCTCAATTTTATTGCCAGGGTTGTCTGTAAGATTTACAGTAATCCAGTTCTGTGATTGTCACACACTGTTACACATGGATAAAAACCTGATAAGCGGGGTTTTGCACAACTCATACATACAGTATATGTAAAATCAAAGCACATTGGGGTTCCACGTGAATCATTAATCTTAACTGAAATGTTTACCATTGATCAGGGGCTATGTAAATGATGGCCAAGAAGTCCAGGGGCTTGCTGAGATTGTTCGTGTATATCTAGTACTGCAAGCTCAGTGGCTGGACAACTGAGTTCAGGGGCTATGTTTATATCAGCGAGGGCAGCTGCACTTTTCCTGTGTAATTAATTAGTTCAATTATTATTTAGCTGCAAGTTAATAATAATCTGAAGATAATATTGTTCAATCAATTAAGTCTTACATACATTTAAATAATTGCCTTTTCCTACCGTCTGTTTCCAGAGAAGTGACTTTTTTGTACTCTAATGGTTAACTTAGCTAGGTTGCTGAAGTGTGAGCTGTTTGCGCGTATGCTGCTCCTGTCACTCACTCACTTGCTTTGGACATCCAAGAAGAGTACAAAAGGAAAATATATAAAATATTTATTATTTTGCTGATACCTTTATCCAACATTTGCGATATAATTGGGTACCTCTCTTTTGTTTTTCCAGGCAGGGGAAGTGGCTTACTCGTACTCATCGTCACACAGTGCTAGTAGCAGGACTTGAATCCACAACCTCAGGGTTTGAAGTCTTATGTCCAATGCCTTAACCAATACACCACCCACATACACAAGTTTATGAACCACTATCAAGGTAAAATTGTAATAGTAAAAATATTTGTAGTTGATGCTGCACAAAACGTTTTTCTCCAATTACAGATGGACACATTTGCACATTTTCATTGGGGAATTTTGAAATTTCAAAACTTTGAACAATGCATTCTGTTCAAGATATCTCAATGAAAATTGAACTGTCTTGACAAATTGATATGAAGAAAAATTGTCAAAAAAAGAATTAGTCCATTGGGGGAAGAGTTGTTTTATGAGGACAGACGGACAGACAGACATGGCTACCATAATAGGTTCTTTGCGCATTACATGCATACACACCTAAGAAAATGGGACTTTCAAAAAGCTAGCATGGTAATAGATTTACAAAAGGTGTGTGTGATGTGTGTGTGTGTGGGGAGGTCACATAAAAAGGAGTTTTAAAACATTAACGAACAACTTTGCTATGGCTGCTGCTGTCTTTATACAGCCTTTGGAGCACCTAATGGCATTAATCTAATTATGGGCTCTGCCCAACTTGAGAAACAACAAGAAGGGTAAAGGATCAGAAAGTAACACATTGTAAAAACAATCAAGACAAGGGAATATGACATTTGTACTCCTCCATTGGCTTCTTTTAGCTGTTTGTATATGGTGATAAAAGCCAGCATTCAAAAATAAGTTAAACACATCTTTTCTTTCTTGTGATAAATCATTTGTTTTAAAATCTCCACTTTTGGCACTGAGAAAGAAATTTAGTGGTGTCAGAAACGCGTTACAGCCTTGTTTAATCCAGTCTTTTTTTTTTTTTTTTTTACATATCTGAGTATTATTCATTTTTTTTTGTTTTTAATACTTTGTATTGTTATCTCAGCAAGGTCATTACACCTCCATTTTGTTTTTTCCATGTGTGTTTTTAGATTTCATTGACACAACCATGTTGCCCATCTGTATACCTTCTAAAGCCGGGGTGGGCAATGTCGGTCCTGGAGAGCCGCAGTGGCTACAGGTTTTCATTCCAACCCAACTGCTTAATTAGAAACCAATCCTTGTCAATCTCAGACTTTATTTAATTTTATGGCTTGTTGCTCTGCAATGTAAAGTCGTATATTGTAAGATATCATCCAAATGATTTGAAGCCTAAAGAGGATCATTTTCAGTCTGTCACATTTTCTATTAAGTGTTTTATTAAATCAAACAGTGCATGATAGACACACACAGATGTAAATGGAAACAAGCTAGATGGAGAACTGCTGGCTGCTTTGTCATTTACATCTTATTGTTAATAAGGAGCCATTAAAACAGTGAATTTAGCTGTTTAAGATTGAAATAAACAATTAAGGGTGGGGAAACTTAACAAGCAAGACCACCAAAATGGAGCATCCAAATGTCACTTAAGCAATGAGTGCTTCATCAGCAACAATTGACTTCTCATTAAGAAACTGGGTTGGAACAAAAACCTGCAGCCACTGCGGCCCTCTAGGACCGACATTGCCCACCCATGTTCTAAAGTGAGGCATCGCTGCTAAGCACATGATGTGCTGGTAATGTGACCCATGACATTTTGACAGCCAGGATACTGTATATAAGACGTATATTCCTATTAAGAAATTGTCAAAAGTTAGGACTTCTTAAAATGCTAACTTAAGAAACACAAGTGTTCAAGCAATTTTTAAAACTTCTAGGGAAATTCGTTACGCTTTATGCTTTAACTCTTGTTAAAACTCTTGTTGCTCATTTCTACTATGCTCTAAATTAAATTCAGCCTTGCTGGCTTTTCAATTTGTCCAATTCAAACATTACAAGTGGCTTCAGTAGGACTGCAGTATTTAAAGAACAAATTTCCTGGGAGAGTGCGCCTTCTGCTGGACATATAATGTTGAAATGGGTGTTTTAGAGTGCAATGTTTGGGCACAGGGGGCTAGTTCCCCTGACTGGATGCCCTGTTTGTTTGACTCCAGCTTTATTACTTCATTATAATTACCTTGTTTCCTTCAGTATCCCTTCCAAACCAAGCACTCAGACATTTTCTGCTATTTGTATCTCATGTCCTGCTGCCACCGATTTAATAGAAAGAGGCAGATGTTTACTTTTCTTCTGTACTTTTCTTCCCTTCCATCCTGAGGTTCGCTTTAAAGAGGCAGCTATTTAGGAAATTCAAGCACTCAGACTACTGAGTAAGCAAAGACTTGCAATTAAGAATTCACAGCAAGTCCTTAAGCTGTTCTGCTATTCAGGGAGGCTCAGTGAGGAGTAGGCAGGAATTTACAAATGCTTCTAATTTTACTTTGTATGGGTTTCTGATTCTGGCAATGTTTAGACTATCGCTTGCATCTCGACAGCCAAGTGGTGGCTGCATGCTTTTTAATCAACTGTTAATGGCTGGCCCCTGAAATGATTAGGAGATGCATGGACCCGTGTTTGTGTGTAATTACAGATCTTTACTGCCTCGCTTTGTGAGTCCTTGGCGGCCTGAGATGTGTTTAATAACAAATGCCAATCTGGGAAGTGACTTTTCCTTTTCTTCTTGCTAATTTTCTTATATTTTTCAGTTAGTGGCTATACCATGAAAACATTACACCAGGTTGAGTCATGATTAACACACTCTTCAGCACAGACCATTTGCTGCAGTATGACCTTTAACAAATTTTCATTTTCCTATCTTGCATAATGGAGAATCTTCAAGCTAAGTTTAATAAAAGCAAAACAGCTTCAGCAGTAGGCAGCATCCTTAGAACTGACTTAATCGAAATATTAAATTGTGAATTTCCCCTTGGGATTAATAAAGTATCTATCTATCTATCTATCTATCTATCTATCTATCTATCTATCTATCTATCTATCTATCTATTACTTTTTTAAACACAATTAGCTGATAAGAATGAAATCGGTGCAAATCAAATCTATCTATCAGTCCTGTTCAACCCAACAAAACTAAGATTCATTCATTTATTTATTCATTTTCTGGACCTACTTATACTTCTTCCCGGTAACATCAGGCACAAACCAAGAACCAAGAATTGAGCCATATGAGACTATTTTGGACTTATCAGTCAACCAAGAATACCCAGAAAAACACACACAGACATATGGAGAACTTTCAAATGTCACACTGACAGTAACAGGGCTGGAATTTAAACCAAGGACACTGCAGGTGGAAAGAAAGATTGCCACCCTAGGAATCAACACATCATCCTTAATAAAAGGATACGTGTTTACCTGTGTGTCCGTCCAGCTACTATGTCTCTGTCACTCCAAAAGACGGAGCATCACAACCATTTTTACTAATAAAATAGATAGCACTGCTTTTACAAATCCCATGCCAAATGGCATATAAGAGAGACATATGAATTGCATGGTGCGCTGCAAATGTTAACTCCAAGATCTACGTTAATTATTTAAATTTCAACCCATGTTAGATGAGTACCACAGCTTGTTAACAATAGATGCAAATGTAACCAATAGGCATTAACATTTAATTGATCAGCTTTATAGTGGAGTGGTGGCTTTGAGGCTAGGGATCAATCTGCACTGACAATCGGAAGGTTGCCGGTTCGAATCCCGTAAAAATGCCAAAAGGGTCTCTGCTCAGTTGGGCCCTTGAGCAAAGCCCTTAACCTGCAATTGCTCCATTCTGGATATGACGTTAATCTGCATCCAGCCCTGCATGTAGGCCCTCTAACCTGCAGCGAAAAACCTGGTGGTTGGTGGCAGAATTGGCACTCCAGCCACCATAAAATAACCTCACACTATTCCACTCCATCTGAACTAGTGTGGTGCTGAGGTATCACCCGTTGCATGGCTGCACTCGGGTCCTAATCTGGATCCTGAGTTGGTTTGTCATGTGGTGGGTGCGGCAATGCACTGTATCAGTGCGTGCTCCTAACCTCCTCTCTTTATAACAAAAGGCTCATAGCCTATTCCAGCAGCATTGGACAGAGATGGGAGCCAGCAACAATTAACACAGGACTGAGGCAAATGACCATATTATGTAGCGCCAGTGCAAAGAATTACCAAGAAAAGAACACATTACTGCTTCAAGAGTCGAAGAACTAAGATTCCCGAGATTAATATATGTTCAGCTGAGTGGGGATGACATGAATGAATGGATACAAGTTGAGTCATTAAATATTCAATAATGACAATATCTCAGGGCATTTCACAAATACTGATTGGTGTCAAATGTTTATCGATACCTTTTATTTTGCAGTTGGAGCACATGCAGTTTAGTTTATTGACAACTTCAGAGTGAGTTAAAGGTGGGGATTGAAAAAGAAGCCTTGTGCTTTGTAGTTCATCTCTAGTAGACTACATTTAAGCATTTGTTCTCATGCAGCATTTCTGGCTGACTTGGCTAACTATGAGAAATTGAACTTTACAAAAATAATTCAGTAAGTCATTAAAGAAAGAACATAAAGTTACAGGACCTGAAACTCAACATAATCTTCACTTCATTTATTTGGATTTCTATGCCATTTACTTTTTTTCTTAAGTTAAATGTCCCTTGTGAATAAGAAGGGCACTTTCTATCAATAGTTGCAGCCCGTGTGAACCTGACCATTTCAAGGAACCCATTTGTGCTTGAAATTTATGTAAACAAAGGAAGTGGAGGTCAAGAGAGGTGGAAGGTCCTGACACTACATGTTTCAGAAGTGGAGAAATAATTTCAGATAGATAGATAGATAGATAGATAGATAGATAGATAGATAGATAGATAGATAGATAGATAGATAGATAGTGTGGATCCGGCCCGGACACAGACAGGCGGACATGTTGTTTTCCACCACCACACATTTATTTACAACCATATTTACAATGTTTTACGTGCACCACAAACCCCAATACAGTCCTGGCCAACAAATGCCTTCTCTTTGGGCCGCCTCAACACTCTCTGCTCCTGCCTCGTCCTTCTTCCATCCGACTCTAACCCTGAATGAAGGGAGACGGCCCCTTTTATAATTCCGGATGAGCTCCAGGTGCTTCCCGGCATTCCCCTCTGGACACGCCCCAGTGTGGCGGAAATGCCGGCTGTTCTCCCGGAAGCCCTCCGGGTGTAACTCTTCTTCTTCCCCCCAGCACTTCCTGGTGTGGCGGAACTGCTGAGGTCCAGGGTCCCCAAGGCATTGAGGCGCCCCCTGGCAGTGACCACGGGTCCCTACAGGGTTGGGCTTCCAAGCCCTCTACCCATGGCCCCCAAAGCAACCAGGATAGTGGCCCCCATGTGATCCCAGATGGGCGTACGCCTGCTTCCGGTCCTTCAAGGCGTCCTGGCCGGGTCGTTGCCACCGGCATCCTTGACAATAGATAGATAGATAGATAGATAGATAGATAGATAGATAGATAGATAGATAGATAGATAGATAGACTGATTTCTGTCTATCTATCTAGCTACCTTGCTAACTTTGGCTGAGACACTCAAAGACAGTCAGAGACTTGTCCAGAAGCCACTCCAGTGTTCTGTTGGCTGTAAGCTTTGAAGCATCGCCTCAGACTGTGGTGCACTAAGGAGCAGGTTTTCTTCACAAACCTTTCTGTATTTTGCTGCATTCATCTTTTCCTTAATTCTGAACAGTCTCTCATTCCCTAAAATTGAAATGCACCCCCATATCATGATGCTACCACCACCATGCTTCACTGTAAGGATGTTTTTTGGCAGGTGATGAGCAGAGCCTAAACTTTTCAAGATATAATGCTTGGAGTTCTGCCCAAACAGTACCAGTTTTTATCTGATCAAACCAGACAGACTTTTTCCTCACACTTTCAGAGTCCTTTAAATACTGTTTGGCAAACTTCAAGTGGGCTGTCAGATGCCTTTTTTCTCAAGCATGGTTTGATTGATGGAGTGCTGCTGAGATGGTCATCTGTCTGAGAGGTTTTCCCATCTCAGTCGTGAACTTCTGAATCTCTGTTAAAGTGACCATTGGGGTCTTTGTCAACACCAATTACAAGGCCCTTCATACCCAGTTACTCTGTTTGGCTGGATGGCCAACTGTAGGAGTCCTTGTTTTTCCAAAATCCTTTCATTTCACAATTATTGCTTCAGCTGTGTTTCTGGGAATGCTGAAAGCTTTAAAAATGGTTTTATACCCTGGCTCTGATCTAGACCTGCTCACAATTTTGTCGCCGAGTACTACAGAGAGTTTCTTGGATTGCATGGCTAGTTTTTTTTTTTGTTCTGACATGCACTGTGAGTTGTGAGATCTCATATACACTGGATGTGTCTTTTCAAATGATGCCCAATCAATTCAGTTTGAAAAAGGTGGGCTCCAATCAGTTTTTTAGACACATCTGAAGGACAATTAAAGAAAACCAAATGTACCAAAACCAGAGTTTGGAGTGCCACACCAAAGAGGCTGCAAAACTTTCTAAAAATATGATGGGAAATTAGGGCAAATTTATAAATGTAAAATTACATTTACATTACAATGAAGTGTGTAGAAAGCTATCTATCTATCTATCTATCTATCTGTCTATCTATCTATCTATCTATCTTGCTAACATTAGTATCCACAAGAATCGTTCTATTTTTTCTCTATTTGGATGACTGACCAGCAAAGCAGCATTGTGTTTTAATATTCATTTTCTCAGCTCCAAGACCACACTGACATATCAGCAAGATGAGGAACAAATATTAAATATATATACAATTCAAGAATTTCTAGTCATACAGACTAGTTGGTGTCTTCTTCTTCTTCTTTCGGCTGCTCCCGTTAGGGGTCGCCACAGCGGATCATTTTCTTCCATATCTTTCTGTCCTCTGCATCTTGTTCTGTTACACCCATCACCTGCATGTCCTCTCTCACCACATCCATAAACCTTCACGTAGGCCTTCCTGTTTTCCTCTTTCCTGGCAACTCTATCCTTAGCATCCTTCTCCCAATATACCCAGCATCTCTACTCTGCACATGTCCAAACCAATGCAATCTCGCCTCTCTGACTGTCCCCCAACCGTCCAACTTAAGCTGACCCTCTAATGTACTCATTTCTAATCCTATCCATCCTTGTCACACCCAATGAAAATCTTAACATCTTTAACTCTGTCACCTCCAGCTCTGTCTCCTGCTTTCTGGTCAGTGCCACCATCTCCAACCCATATAACATAGCTGGTCTCACTACCATCCTGTAGACCTTCCCTTTCACTCTTGCTGATACCCGTCTGTCACAAATCACTCCTGACACTCTTCTCCACCCATTCCACCCTACCTGCACTTTCTTCTTTACCTCTCTTCCACAATCCCCATTACTCTGTACTGTTGATCCCAAGTATTTAAACTCATCCACCTTATTAACTGTACTCCTTGTATCCTCACCATTCCACTGACCTCCCTCTGACACATGTATTCTGTCTTGTTCCTACTGACCTTCATTCCTCTCCTCTCTAGAGCATATCTCCACCTCCCCAGGGTCTCCTCAACCTGCTCCCTACTATCGCTACAGATCACAATGTCATCAGCAAACATCATAGTCCATGGGGACTCCTGTCTAATCTTGTCTGTCAACCTGTCCATCACCATTGCAAATAAGAAAGGGCTCAGAGCCGATCCCTGATGTAATCCCACCTCCAACTTGAATGCATCCGTCACTCCTACCGCAGACCTCACCACTGTCACACTTCCCTCGTACATATCCTGTACAACTCTTACGTACTTCTCTGCCACTCCCGACTTCCTCATACAATACCACAGCTCCTCTCGAGGCACCCTGTCATATGCTTTCTCCAGGTCCACAAAGACGCAATGCAACTCCTTCTGGCCTTCTCTAAACTTCTCCATCAACATCCTCAGAGCAAACATTGCATCTGTGGTGCTCTTTCTTGGCATGAAACCATACTGCTGCTCACTAATCATCACCTCACTTCTTAACCTAGCTTCCACTACTCTTTCCCATAACTTCATGCTGTGGCTCATCAATTTTATTCCCCTGTAGTTACTGCAGCCCTGCATCCTCCTTATTCTTAAATATCGGCACCAGTACACTTCTTCTCCACTCCTCAGGCATCCTCTCACTTTCCAAGATTCCATTAAACAATCTGGTTAAAAACTCCACTGCCATCTCTCCTAAACACCTCCATGCTTCCATAGGTATGTCATCTGGACCAACGGCCTTTCCAGTTCTTCATCCTCATCATAGCTGTCCTTACTTCCTCCTTGCTAATCCATTGCACTTCCTGATTCACTATCTCCACATCATCCAACCTCTTCTCTCTCATTCTCTTCATTCATCAGCCTCTCAAAGTACTCTTTCCATCTCCTCAACACGCACTCCTCGCTTGTCAGTACATTTCCATCTTTATCCTTTATCACCCTAACCTGCTGCACATCTTTCCCAGCTCGGTCCCTCTGTCTAGCCAATTGGTACAGGTCCTTTTCTCCCTCCTTAAGTGCAACCTCTCATACAACTCATCATACACCTTTTCTTTTGCCTTTGCCACCTCTCTCTTCACCTTGCGCCTTAACTCTTTGTACTCTTCTCTACTGTCTGCATCTCTCTGACTATCCCACTTCTTCTTAGCCATCCTCTTCCTCTGTATACTCTCCTGTATTTCCTCATTCCACCACCAGGTTTCCTTTTCCTCCTTCCTCTTTCCAGATGTCACACCAAGCACCCTTCTTGCTGTCACCCTTACTACATCTGCTGTAGTTTCCCAGCTGTCTGGTAACTCTTCACTGCCACCCAGTGCCTGTCTCACCTCCTCCCTAAACTCAACCTTGCAGTCTTCTTTTTTCAACTTCCACCATTTGATCCTTGGCTCTGCCCTCACTCTCTTCCTCTTCTTGATCTCCAACGTCATCCTACAGACCACCATCCAATGCTGCTTAACTACACTTTCCCCTGCCACCACTTTGCAGTCTTCAATCTCCTTCAGATTGACTCTTCTGCATGTAATCTACCTGTGTTCATCTTCCTCCACTCTTGTACGTCACCCTATGTTCCTCCCTGTTCTTAAAATATGTATTCACCACAGCCATGTCCATCCTTTTGGCAAAATCCACTATCCTCTGACCTTCTTCATTCCTCTCCTTGACACCATACCTACCCATCACCTCCTCATCTCCACTGTTCCCTTCATCAACATGTCCACTGAAATCCACTCCAATCACCACTTTCAGTCCCTTGAATATGCTGTTCATCACTTCATCCAGCTCACTCCAAAAATCTTCTTTCTTACCCATTGCACAACCAACTTGTGGGGCATATGCACTAACAACATTCATCATCACACCTTCAATTTCCAACTTCATAATCATTACTCTGTCTGACACTCTTTTCACCTCCAAAACACTCTTGATATACTGTTCCTTCAGAATAACCCCTACTCCATTTCTCCTCCCATCCATATCATGATAGAACAATTTGAATCCACCTCCAATCCACCTCGTTTTACTCCCTTTCCATTTAGTCTCTTGCACACACAATATATCAACCTTCCTTCTCTCCATCATATTGGCTAACTCTCTCCTCTTACCAGTCATACTAACAACATTCAAAGTTCCTACCCTCAGTTTCACTCTATTTACTTTCCTCCTCTCCTCCTGCCTCCGGACATGTCTCCCTCCTCTTCTTCTCCTTCTTTTTCTTCGGCCAACAGTAGCCCGGTGTATTCTGATTAATAGAGAAACTAACTGTTAAGAATTCTTACAAACGTTGGGAGATATTTCAACAAACCCCTCTTGCAATGTAAAAGACCTTTGATCATTTTTTTTCTTACATACAGTGATGCCTCCTCTGCTACTAATGTTTTGCTTGTGGCTACAAGATTCATCCTGTGTTGGGACGTTTGTCCACATATTTTCTTTTAGCTTGTATCCTTCCCTGGTCTATATTTAATATTTAGGATCACACTAACCCTTTTCATGTTCCTTTCCATACTAAACAAAACCTGCCATCCACATATCAATGAAGCTACGAATAAAATCAAATGAGAATTAAAGGCTTCATCCAAAAAGTGAGTTTCATCAGTTCAATTCTTTGAAAAAGCAGTTGGACGGTAAGTGATTTTCAACATATGATGATATGCTATCCTGACTGCATCTTCTTGACAATGATTTCTTCTAGGTGGGAATAGGCATCTTAATGACATGGTGGAGCAAATGTTTAAATGAGCTTGGAGATTATATAGAAACAAAGCACATGGCTAAATTTTTTTGCTTACATGTGCACAATCCTTAAATAAATGTACTAGTTAATGACGTATTGTCACTGCACTTTTTGAAATAAGTTTGCATAATAAAATAATGCTGTCAGTCGGAAGCATTGTGAATATAAATCGAGCATTTCCTCTCCTTCCCACAAAACAAACATACAAAATTTCTCTCACCATTTCATAAAGATTAGCTAACCCAGGAAGCTTGTTTAGTTTATTTGCAAAGAATGAGCATCCTTCCTGTGTCCCGTATTGGCTAACTAAAAAAGATTACAATATGCAAGCTTACGAGGCAACTCAGGCAAGATGTAATTTTTGTTCAAGTCAAGTTTTGACTTCGCGTGAGTCTCGCACTCTGATAAGCAGAATTAAACAAGAGCGTTATGATGAGAGGTGCGCACGTCTGGTGCTTTTGTGATTAAAGTTATTACATTACCATACCATACCATACCATATTTATTTTTTGAGCGCTTAAAAACACAGCATTACAACTGACCGAAGCGCTGTACAGTTACAACAAGCAGGACTAAAAGCAAAATATTAAAAACAAACATGTGTTGGATTCTGCTACTTCCAGTTAGAAGCCTTGCAGCCGCATTTTGAGCCAGTTGGAGTCTAGAAAGAGTGGCTTTACTGATACCAAAAAGGCAGGAATTAGAGTAGTCAAGCCGGGACGTAATGAAGGCATGGATTACTGATTCCAGGAGGTGGTTAGACAGAATAGGCTTGAGTTTGGCGATTCGCCTTAGATGGAAAAAGAAGGATTTTACTGTGCTGTTGACTTGAGCATCCATTTTCAGGAACGTATCCATTTTGATTCCAAGATTGGAGACAGACGAAGTTACTGGAATGGGAAGAGAAACAAGGCCAAGGGGTGGAGCCTGTTTGCAGTCGGGACTAAAAACAATGACCTCGGTTTTTGAATCGTTCAGGTGAAGGAAGTTTACAGCCAGCCAGTCCTTAATGTCTGCTAGGCAGTCGAGGAGAGGTTTGGTGGAGTCAGTTGGCTTGAGGGAGAAATAAATTTGGCAGTCGTCAGCATATAGGTGATATGAAATTGCATGTTTTCTAAAAATTGCACCTAAAGGCAGGATGTAGATTGAAAAAAGTAGTGGCCCTAAAATGGAACCCTGGGGGACCCCACATGGGAGTGGGACTGATTCCGATGAAAAATCGTCTAGCATGACTCTGAGAGTCCTGTTGCAGAAATATGACCTGAACCAGTCGAGGGCTAAGCCAGATACACCAGCCCAGGATTCGAGTCGGGAGATCATGATGTCGTGGTCGATTGTGTCGAAAGCAGCAGATAAGTCGAGAAGAACCATAACCACGTGGAGTCCTGAGTCCAATGCCAAAAGGACGTCATTTAGGACAACGTAAATGCGCGGTTTCTGTGCTGTGTTGGGGCCTAAAGCCTGACTGAAAAAGATCCATTACCCGATGGTCCTGTAGGTGATGAGTTAATTGCTCATAAACTACTTTTTCTAGTATTTTTGACAAGAAAGGTAGTTTGGAGATTGGACGAAGATTGGAAAGAATGGCAGGGTCAAGATCAGGATTTTTCACAATTGGATGTACAACTGCGTGTTTGAAAGCACGAGGAACTATAGCCGAGGATAGACTACTAGTTATGATCTTTAGGACATCATATCGAATCACAGGAAACACATCTTTCAGCAGTCTGGACGGCACCACATCGTCCGGAGAGCCCGAAGGCTTCATTGAGGCGAAGAAGGGGACTGAGTTGCCTGAAAAGCTTGCATATTTTAATCTTTTTAGTTAGACGAAAAAAGGTGTCATTTTACTTCTCACTACATTCATAATGGCTAACATTGTACAACACCCTAGTATTAGAGGACACTTTAAAAACTCAATACAACTGGTGAAGGTACTCTACTTTTTGGCTTTTAATTTGCTGAAAGATTTGTTCTTGCCACCTTACTATTATTATTTTCTTCTGACAAACAACCAGAGCCGGACTGACATTTACAATCAGCGTGAGCTTGGCCTGGCATTTAGAGTCAGCCAGTGAAATAAATTAATGGTCAGATTATATAATGTTATTATACTTGAAATCGAGTAGGCATTATTGCTCTGTAGTGGGCACAAATCCTTTCATTTTAACATTGGCAGGTTTCTTTTCTGGTTTCTGGTTGGATGGCATCTTGTTTTTGTTCAAGCCAAGTTTTGGCCTGGCGTATGTCTCACGCTCTGACAGTTATGCAGGAGCACTATGATGAGACGTGCGCACGTCTGGGGCTTTTGAGATTAAAGTTATACTGTATATGAAGATTGTTTAAAAGTTTATAACATACTTTGAATTATATTTAGATGTTGTATGAGTTTTGATATTTGTTACTGTGTATTTATTTTGTTTCAATGAAGTGTAACTTTTAACTTTTAGTGACTGATTAGTCTACACAAAATGTTTTATTTTATTATTTTACTAATGAAACACATATGTGAGTGGAGTGATTTGTGTTTTTAAATGTACCTGTTGCTTTATTTCATGATAAGTTTGTTATTGATGGTGTCTTGTTTTTACTTTATTTTAATATTTTTAAAGTGCGTCTCGCTTGACAGTTAAACAGCGCTATGATGAGAGAGTGACTGAATCATCTACACGAAATGTTTCATAGTTTTTTTGTTTACTAAGTGCATTCTTTAAAAAATGCTTGACAGAATTCTGTTTTTGAGTCTTTTGTCTTTTGAAGAAATTCAAAGTGGTCTTTTTTTGACCAACACTTCTAACTCTGTGGAAGAATATTCAGCATGACCATGCAGACACTGACAGTGGCTCGGCTGTGTAGATTTCAGACTCACAGTTGAAATTGCAAACCTAATCTCTGCACTGCGAATTCCACTGAAAACTACCTGTTTGTGGTTCAGTGCTTTTTGTTTTGATATAAATATTATAGAACTACATGGTTTATTTATTTATGAAGTGTTCCACACTTTTCAGAGGTTGTCTTGTGAGACTAATATTTAAGAGTGAAATGTATGTGTGAAAGCTGAATCTACTGTCTCCTCATTCATAAAAAATTCCAAGACCAAACGGTGTTTGTTGGGTTAATGAGTCTGTGCTTGTATAAGAAAACTGATGTCTATTGTGCGGCCTGGGTTAGACTTGGGATTTGCAGCCAGAATAAATTTCCCAGTCCGGCCCTGCAACCAACTGTGATTGGCTGTCCCCTCTTTTAACACCTAACTGCAGCAGTCAGAGGGTTTTCTCCTACAGAAACATCAAAAAGCAAGTCATTAGAATGAAGCCAAATATAGAGAAGTCAAGCATGAATAGCAGAGAGAGAACTAAGCTCAAGCGAGTCATTTATGTTAACATTCTTAGACATGGAATCTGCATGCTGACAGTTTGCTGGACAGTAAACTTTCTCATTTGCAGCTGAATGTACATAATGGTCTTTTCAAAACAGAATCCTATTGTAAAGGTAACATCACAAATTGCAAAAAAGGTACAAGCCATATTGCGTGTGTTTGACTTCCTCTGTAAGTGTCCCCTTCAATGGTGGGCTCTGCCCTTGCACATACTGTACTAAGAGCAGATCACATGAGAGCCATGAAGCATAATGTTTGGATAATCTTGTACATGCAGCTCAGTATTGCTCAGTTGATGACATGTAGACACAAAGTAAAAATAGCACAATCACTTTGGACTATCAACAATATTATTTTCATGAAGCTAACCAGTTTTGCCAAATCCCCTCAGATGATACCAGCAACACTGCTAACAGAATAAATTTTTAACTTGGTAATCTTTATTTACTTTAGTAATGGCTTTAAGTAACAAACTCATTGCCTCATTCTGCTTGGCTGCTGTATGGGACTTTGACTTGGATGATATACGGGTAAGAGAACCTTATCATCTCTTCCAGCGGAGTTATTCTACTTTGAAGGATACTATATAAAAATTAATTCAGTTCAAGGCCAAAGAAAAGAATAACTTTGACACCTAAAATGTTTCATGGAGGCCAAATCCTAAAAATTGCATAAGTCACTGGCTGTATTTGAATTTATAAAGAATGAATTGATGGCTTTTGCTTTTGGTGTTTTTTAATTGTATATTATTCTGTCATCAGCACCAACGTCTTTGTGGTTTTCATTTGATTTTGCAATGGTTTTGTTTTTTTCAATTGTGGTACTGATACTTTACACTATTACCTTGAATTGTACCAACTGATTAAAGCCATTACAGGCTGTTAAATTTTTACATTTTATTTTGCTTCCTTTTATACTCTTTGCCATGTATATATTGTCAAAAAAGTAAACAGAACATGTAAAAAGGGAGAGGGTTCCTGTGGGAAATTCCAAAATTGGAAACGAGAGAGAAAAAAAAAAGAATAAACAATCTGTGGGCTCCAGCACTGGTTGCACGGGTTGTGTATTCTGCAGTTGCTGGTCTTGAAGATGAGTTAGGCTGGTGTGCCTTCAGTTTTACAGGTCGGGTGGATGGAAGGGGAAGGCAGGCAGGGACTCGTAGGGGTTTTTTAGGAGTAGGCGCTCTTCTGGCTAACTGTCATTGCGACTGTGGCGGTGCAACTCCCAAATCCTTTTCCAGTGTAACCTCTGAATCTGTCCCCACGGCAGGAGTCTCCAGTGTTTATATATTGTGCTGTCTTTAGTAACTGTGTATGCTGTATCATTGCACCATGCATTATATTGGACATACTGTATTGGAACATATTATACAATATATGTTTTGCCATGTATGGTAACAAATACTTTTTATCTTATGGAATAGCATCAGTAAATAGAATTACTTTCAGTTGATTAATCTGAACTCCCTTTTGCTCACTGGTAAACTCTCTGTATTTTCCTGGCACTCTAGTAGCTGGTGCTGTACACATCCCTGAACTGGGCACAGCATAGCCTTTACAGTAAGACAGGGCTGTCAAACTCCAGGCCTGGAGGGCCACAGTGGCTGCAGGTTTTCATTCTAACCCTTTTCTTAATCAGTGACCAGTTTTCACTGCTAATTAACTTCTTTTCCCTTTATTTTAATAGCCCTGTTTTAAAGGATTCAGTCCTCTGAATTGATTCTTTTCTTCTTTAAATGGCAGCCAAACAGAAATGGGATGTGAAACAAGCCAACGGATGACGAGCTAAACTGGGATTACAAACTCCAACCATTGTCACTCCAGCCACGTTCTTAATGAGAAGCTGATTCTTGCTGTTAATTAAACCCGTTATTTAGTTCCACAGCTTGTTGCTGCTCTCATTCTGCCACAGCAGACATTTCCAAAACTGTTGATTTTCTGTTTTTTCTTAGAAAACCATCAAAATGTTTTGATGAGCTGAGAGATTAATTTTACTAAGACCTCCACCTTTCTTTATTTTCAGATATTGTGTGATGGGCACAGGCGAGTTGGTTGTGTGACAGCTTGTTTTGTGTCTCATTATTGTTTGGTTGCTAATTAAGGAAAAAGAAACAACAAAGGGGCCTGAGTCAAGTAAATTAAAATTAAGGCAAAAGAAGTTAATTAGCAGCAAAAACAGGTCACTAATGAAGAAGATGGTTAGAATGAAAACCTGCAGCCACTGCGGCCCTCCAGGACTGGAATTTGACATCTGTGCTAAGAGACCTCAAAGTATAATGGGTTTTTCTTTCATCCTCTTGTTTTAAATTTAATACATTTTAAAAATGTAAATAATAGTCTACCATTTGATCATTTAAGAAATATTTCATATTTTCTGCCATTGAAACAAAGTTTCCTGAAAATCATCAGGTTTAGTTCTGAAAAATGTAGTAGTGCTAGTAGTAATTGTATTGCTATGGGTACAGAGTACAGTGAAATTATTACTTGCATGTCCAAACAACATGCCACATGTCGCATTTCAAGAATGTATTAAAATACATAACTTACAACAATAATCTTTACTCCATTAACTAGTCCTCTAAGTCCTCTGAGGGACTCGCTGCCAGCATGAAATATAGACTGATGGTAGTAATGTAATGGCGGTCCCACCTCTTGGGGTTCCACCCACAGAAAACATGAAATATATTTACACTTAAATACACAATATATAAAGTAACAAAATTAACAATAATTACATACATATAAATAAAAAACACATGGAATATAATCATTCAAAAATGAGAAAAATAACAATAAAATTGAAAATAAACATAAGCCAAGGGAAAAAACCCTGGCTGTAACATAACACTTTCTCTTTGTAATCCGCTTAAGAAACCCAGAAAAAATCACTCAAACACATTCAACACTGTCATCAATCAGTTTTACTTTTTCCCAGCTATGCTTGCTTATGTTCCTAAGGGCCAAAAGAATAAAGTACTGATGTCTCTTTTATATAAATGGAAGGACTGTGAGTCTTTTCTCAGTTTAAAAACAAAGCAACCAAATGTGGTAAATGTTGTATTGTTATGATCATTTAGTTTTTCTTCCTCCTCTTTGTTATTTATTTAGCAGACACATTTATGTAGAGCCCCTTGTAAAAAAATCTGTAAAAAAAAGACTGCTGGTGCACAATAAAGTGTTCTGTACCTGATTTCATACTTCAATGCACTACACAAGAATAAATGTGTTAAGATCCTAGTGAGAAGTCAAGCAAAATGACACCTTTTATTGGCTAACTAAAAAGATTACAATATGCAAGCTTTCGAGGCAACTCCGGCCCCTTCTTCAGGCAAAGATGTAATCCTGAATTAACATCCTAGATAAAAAAATCCAATCACCATTGTTTCAATAAAGTCCATTGCATTATATAAAGTAGATTATATCTTGCATTTGACCACACCTTATTTCTGGTCTCTTTGTTTCACATCATTTTTTTTTAAAAGAGAGCATTTTATCATTGTTTCTATGTAAATTAGGTTCTGTAAGGTGGGTTCTGTTCTCCTTTATTGATGACCATGCTGCATGTTCTAGTGCAACATACTGTAATCATAGTGTACACACTTTGCTACCTCTTGGTTTCATATTGCATTAGCTTTTGTTCTTGATTTAGTTTAGTTTAGATTAGTTCCACCAATGTTTATGTAGCATATTGGACAACGAGTTGTTTCCAGCGAATACAATCTGTTGCGATCTCCTACACTTCAGCCCATGAGCACATATTGAGTCGTTTCAGGTCATCAATAAATGTCCCTCACCAGGTTATTAATGGTCGTCCCCTACATCGCCGACCACCTAACGGTTTCCATGTCATGGCCATTTTGGGTATCCGATTAACTGCCATTGCCGTGGACGGTGAAATATAGTCAACAGTGAGTGATGATAGTGTGGAGACTTTTCAGGTCACTTCATTGAAGCACTTCCTTGTTTGTAACATGCTTGAAGTAGCGGATGCCAAGAAAAGATCCTTTTTCTAGGTTACACTTTAAAAATCACACAATATTTTGGATACTTTAATAAGTTATATTATGTTACAATGAATGACCACAAATCAAACTGCCCTTCAGGCATCTATTTTCTTTTTGAATCTCCTTGGTCATTCCGGTTGAGTTGGGTTGAGTTGCCAAGTTCTACATGAGCGGCCACTTGTCACCCACCTCCTTATCCAAACATCAGACTCTTCAGCACTCCAATGTGAAAGCAAGGTTCTCAGCACTTCTGGACAAACAGCAAAAGTGGCAACCGACTTCTACTAGAAAATTTCAAGTTAAAACACATCATATATCAGCAATTTACCATACCACACCATACATTACCAAAACATTCATTACCATACCATACCATACCATATCATACCTTACTCTACCATACCATATCATGCCATACCATACCATACTGTATATTACGATGCCATACCATACATTACCAAACCATATATTACTATACCATACCATACTGTATATTACCATACGATATCATACATTACTCTGCCACACCATATTATGCCATACCATACCATACATTACTATACTATACCATATCATGCCATACCATACCATACATTACTGTATCATACCATACCATACTGTATATTACCATACCATGCCATACATTACTAAACCATACATTACTATATGTCCTGCGGTGGGTTGGCACCCTGCCCAGGATTGGTTCCTGCCTTGTGCCCTGTGTTGGCTGGAATTGGCTCCAGCAGACCCCCGTGACCCTGTATTTGGATTCAGCGGGTTAGTAAATGGATGGATGGATACATTACTATACCATACCATACCACACCATACTGTATATTACCATATCATATCATACCATATCATACCATTTTTGAAGCTCGTTTAATCCTGAGCATGGCTGCAGATGATTGGAGCATGTCTTATCAAGCATAGGGCACAAGGCAGGAACAATCCTCTTGACAGGGTGCCAGTCCTTTTCTGGGGAACACACACACACACACACACATACAGTAGAGCCTACTCCTTTACTGTGCCATTCAAAATGTGTTGCTGCTTTGACATGGTGTTTGTTATGAACAATAACATAACCTTCTCAAACCAGCTTAATCCAATTTATAGACTCAAGAGGCTGGTGCCTATTCCAACAGCAATGGACGCAAGGCAAAGACCAACCTTGGATGGAGTTTCAGTTCATTACCAGCCCTGTTCACATACAGACCCACAACAACATGGAGTCAATTTAGATTTGTTGATTAGGATCACACATGCCTATGTTATAAAATGAAGGCATATGTGAATATTTGCACACATGGAGAGTGATATTCTTCACATTTGCTATAAAGGTTGATCCTACTTATCTACTGGCACATTATGTCAGAGCTAGGCAAAAATAAAAAAATATTTAATAAAGTGCACTCACTCAGAGCCCCTCTCTAGACGAGGGACAGCACACATGTACAATATTTCAAAGTGAAGCTTACTCAATTCTTCTCCAGCACCTGAATGTGCCACTTCTTTTTCTGTAAGCCTCTTTTTTGCAGGCAATCCTGTTAGTGAGATGCCAACTTTATACTTTTAATTGATTATCCTCTTGACTTAGAATAAAAGCAATCAGGACTTTGCTCAGACCGCAGACAGAAAAACGAAATCCTGAGATTAAGATGTAAAGGCTTTGCTCTCCAAATCCCTCAGCTCTGCATTAATTGGATTTAAAAACCGCCAGCCTTTTGACTCCTAATCTCATTTGACTCCTTGAGTGCCAAGGAGATCATTACTGCAGTGCCCACAAAAGGTGATGGACTGGCTGGGTGAGCATTTTTCGGTTTTTAATAGGTGACAAGTGCCGTAAGCTGGGCCATTGGTTTACCTGAGTTCTTTTCCACATCTTGCATTAGGCGAGCCTATCTTGGCGTGATGCACTGACACAGGTGAATGCTTGAAACCTTCTATTATGAGAGTCAGTACCATGATTGATAGTGTTTGCATGACTCCTGTTAGTTTCTATTCTCACTGGTGTGATTGGCGCCTAACAGCATGGATGACTCCTCTGATATAACAGAGGGGGCGCCGAGCGGCTAATGAATTCAGAACAGTGACAGACAGCCCAAGGATGCAGATGGAATCAGCGCTGAACTTTGTCCTAGTCATTAGCTACCGAGCTGAAGCCGGATGGGCTGCTTAACATTTCATCAGTGGGTTATCACCTGACTTTGCTTCTGCGCCACTTCAGCAGTGATTGAGGAAATTGGCACATTAATCAGTCAGCTGTGACCCTCATGTTCTTACCTGTCTTATTGCACGGAATCAGAAAAAAATCCGGACAGTCAAAATGAAGCTAGAGAGAAGGTCAGTGTCCCCCACTAGTAAAGTATCCTTGGAGCCTGGATTATTGATCTGCCTCTTGTTCAAGCATTTTGCTCCTCTCGACTCCAGATTTGATTATAAGAAATTGTTCTTTGTAAAGAGGCCATCAACATTACTTCAATGAGTCACATTAGAATCTCTGAAAAATTGAAAATGGTAACAAGTGTGCTATATGTCTCTAGGCAATCGTGTAAGGTTGATTGCTATGGCAGAATAGGGGCAGTGATTTAACAAAATGGCCTATATGGCATGATGCTTGAAGGAGATTAGCTGTATGCAGTACACCTTGAGTGGTGGCCCAAAGTGACCAGCTCATTGAGAACTAAAGTGTAAGACTGACATTGGTTATTGTTTTATCCACTATACACAGAAACTATCTGGAGATACAATTTAGTAATATAATAAGAGTCAGAGGGAACAGCTAAGCCATAGTAACGTGATCATACTTGTGTGTCTCAAAACAGTGTGTCCTCACTCATGAGACAATAGACGTAGCACTTCAGACTTCTCCTTTCACTGTCCTTCAAAAATGTTTCCATGTAATGAGGCCATGTTGATCATCCTTGTGACAGGAGCGAAAACCATCCTTATGAAATTTCATTAAACTGTGGACCTGAAGTTGAAGTTCAGGGGATGTGTTTGAGCCACCCCACTGAACGTTAATCAGGATCATTACTGCAAATGGCCTTGACTCAAGTTAGTAGTCCAAATAAAAGCAAAAAAAGCATCATGAATGTTTGAAGATGTGTCACAAGTGGACCCTAAGTTTTCATAATGAATATTCTTTTCACGTCAGACCACAAGGTGACTCTGCAATGCCAGTCCATGTGCAACAATTTTCAGTGCGCTGTGATTATGAAGCTAACTAGTGAAACACATGGACCTACGGTCCTATAATAAATGCAAATAAAAACCAAGCCAAAGATAAGAAGCTATTGATCCTTCAGATATTGTCTAAATAGTTACTTGTTTCAGTTCCTCTAGATGTATAATGTATTTTATTATTTGTGCTGGCTCGTGTAGATCAAGCTGAATATCTGTATTTTGGCAACACATGCTTTTCTTTTCACTAATAAAAACCCTTCAGAATTGATCACATTGCTCATGAAACTTTACTAAATGACCTTGACTTGTAAAAGCAATGCTTTCATATGGCTGAAAGTTTTGACCTGCTTCATTGTCACTCTGAATTTCTATCTCTTAGGTGTTCTTGCATTCTGCATCCTGGACTTTGTCTTGCACGCCTAGAAGCCTTTGTGTTTGCCTACTGTTCATTTACTCGAAATTCAGAAATACTGTATTTCTTTGTTGTGTACGTGCATCAGCATTCTGTTTTATAATTCTTTCTTGTCTTTTGTCATTTAATCCTATTCTGCACTTTGCTTGACACTCAGCAGATGCCACTGGTCTTCTTTTTCTTTCTGCCATTATGGTGGTTATAACTTGGTTTTTCAATCACTTTGCTGTAAACACATGACAACATTTTCCCATCCTTTATTTATGTTTAATAAAGTTCAAACAAAATACTTACACTTCATTTTAAATTCTGAACATAAATGTTCTGTGTCCTAGAAATTTATCAATAGATGGGCTTTCATGGACCGTGGATTAATAATAAACAATAAACTTTTATGTCCACCAGTAAAGTGACCACTAGATCGCCACTTGCTACTTACATTTTTTTAAAGTTCAGGTTGTCTTATGCTTTCTCATTTTCTGTCATTTCATTGCCTTCTGTTATTTGTGTTGTATTTCAGATAAGATTCCCCTCAGGCTGGGTTTCAGATTCATGATCTATTTCTGTTTTGCTCATTCTTAATTCTTTTATTTATACTAATGTTATCTTTCCTGACTATGTGCATTATTCTTTGTATTTGATTTTGTCTCTGTATGCAAGCTGCCTGTGTTATGTTCCATGTGTTTTGTTGGTGGTCCTCCAAGAGACAGGGCCACCTGCCAATCACTGCCAGGAACTGACCTCGGCCCTATAAATCAGGAGGTTCTCCCACAGTTCCTTGCAGTTCATTGTGAATATGCTCTGGAGTTGGTGAGTTCTTGTGTCTTTTACTGTGCTTAGTGCATTGGTCAGTTTCTATATTTTTGACCTTCTCTTCTGTGTTCAGACCTTCCTATTGGCTTCTGCTTTAGGAATGGGTCTGCTTTGGATTGCCTTATTCTTTAAGCAACTCCTTTTTGCCTTTTGTGCTCCGTAGAGTATCTTTTGTGAAATGGAGCATTTTGAAATCCTTTTATTTATAAAGATTCTGTTCTTGACCTTAAATCTAGCCATATACCCCCTGAAGTAGGCATTTTTGGAACTGTTCAGGACTGAGAGTGCTTTCAGACTCTCAGTTCATAACAATCTGCTTGATGTGCAGCAGATGTTGTTTGCTCTTTTTTTCTTTGTGCCATTATGGTGGTAATCACTTGGTTTTTTTTTATCACTTTGCTGTAAACATATAACCACAGGTCACTTTGTCATACTTTATTTACATTTAATTAAGTCCAATGTTCAATGATGAATAAACACAATACTAAAAAACTTGATTATAAATTGTAAACACATAAGTACCATCTCCTGAAAGACTATTAATAGATGGGTTTGTGGTGACCATGCTTTAGTTATAATAACATTTTGTGGTCACCAGGTTGCCACTAACTGATTTCTTTTTAATTTCCAGAACAAATCAGGTCATCAGCCTTTGATTAAGACAAGATCAAGGTTCAAGCCCCATTAGTTTGCGACAAATGGGCAGACCTTAGCATTTTATATATATAGATTGTAACAAAGAACATGCAGTCAATGGGCTTTTTCAAAAAGTTTAAGAAATGTTTCGCAACAGCACCTTCCACAGGTAACTCTAATGCAAGAAGAGGCCTGGCATTGACTAATTCCACATTTGCAGGTGTGAGCCACAAGTGAGTCATAAACAATCTGTAATGCAGTTTTAGCTGCCCTAATTACAAACCCAGCATGAACATGGCATAACTAAAGGGATTTGCTGCCGCTGGTCACATCCCTCAAAATGTATTGCAGTGCCATCCATAATGGAGCATCACATGAAGGCACTGTGGCCTGATATGTACACCACAAGGCTGTACTTTCAGCTCCCATCACTTAAACCCTTCTGGGAAAGTGCGCAATACACTTATGATTTAAAACTGCTTTGAGCAAAAAGATGAGGTATATAAGTAAATGGAAATGTAAGCAGGGAAGCCACTTCAGCTTCATTTAAGCCAGCCTTGTTCATCTCCTGCTGAGCCACCATGTGCAATGGCAGCAACGGATGTGTCAAAGTTATAAAATTGAGTGAGTGTTTTTCTCTGTTTCTTTGTTTAGTTCAATTTTATATAGCGCCTTTCTCAGCCAATTTGTGTTGCCGGCACCATATACAGTAAATTAAATATATCTCAAAGGGAAAGAGTGGAGTAATGAAATTTTAAAAAGTGAACATGTTTTAAGTATCAGAAAACAGTGCTGAGGATGCCTGAAGGGATTCATTGGTAAGTCCTGTTTACTTTACTCTAAGTTAGGCTTCAATCTTGTCCGATTCTAAACTGCCATGAGATGCTGTAGAGAAAGCACAGAAGCAGCTCTAAGGTAGGAAAGACAAATGCCTCCCAATTCAACGTCTTCTTGTTTCCAGAAACCCTCGAGCTTGTAGCACATAAAGAACAAAATGTCCCAGCTCTTTAGGAAGCTTGCTTTCAGTAAGAATGCATGTGCTGAATATAACGGGGAAGGAACGTGTCAAGATTTATGGCTGATTCCTGTGCTTCCGAAAATAACTACAGTATTGGCTATTATTCCTGCTTTTTTAATTTTTGTGGAAGTTCTTGACAATGAACCTTTTTCCTGGCTTGATGTGTGGCTGGGAGGTTTTGCTTACTTCTAAGGGCAAAGTTTCTCAGAGGAACCTTTTCCAAATTGTGTTTAAGACAATGGCATGAAGAAAAACTGCCCAGGTCCCCATCATTTGGGGGTATGTTTTTAAGTCCTCCAAACTCTAGCACCTTCCAAGGCAACATAACCTTTTCATCATCAAGTTCAAGGCAGAAAGCAACCATTAAGGGGGCACCAGGCCTTCACAAAGCACTCAGACTCACACACCCACATTCACACTCACCCAGCAAGACTTTGGAATTGCCAGGTTATCTCAATGGGCACATTTTGTAATATGGAAAAGGACTAAAAATTACAGCTTAACTGTAAAGCATCCACATATTTAATTTTAAGCATCAGTTTTGCTCTGTTAAACAAATATTTTGTTTGATCAAGCAACTAATATTAAAAAATCACTGCATAGTGGTCACATTTATTAAGTTTTTCAGCTCATGCATTTTGCTATATAGGTGTTGTGATTTGCCACACAAATCAAGTGGGAAGCCACAAAAAGAACAGGCCATGCATTAAACTTTAAATTCTTTGATGTTAACTAAATAATGAAGATAATAAAACAAATCTAAAAGAACAATCAAAGATAAAAAAAATCAAAATACAACATTTCAAAGACTCCTAAGTTAAAAGAAAAAGAAGAAGAAAGAGGCAGAGGACAAATACTATTAAAGAAAAGGTTTAGAAAGCAATTTATTTGAAAATTAACAAAACTGTTACTATTACAAATCACATTACCTTTGTGGATTTTATTTTTATTTACTATTTATGTGCCATGAATGATGGGTTATTTTGAATGCACTAAGGAGTTGTAAGTGTTTTTTGTGATTTTGCTGTGCCTTGTGCTTATTGTGCTTATTGTGATTTTGTTGATTTTTTTTTTTACCATTTTGCTCTTTTTTTTACTTTGCCTTAGTTTTTGTATTATTACAGGCACATCAGTTTGCCTTTTGGCTCCATTGAGCTTTCTTTTATGTATTTTTCTGAAAATCAACTTTTAATCAAATAAAAAGCTGGATATTAGCTGTAAACAATGGACATTTTTGGAAGTGTTTAATGCTTTGAACTCCAAGCTCATAACACCTGCCTCTTAAAAATGGGTCCTGGCTGCCTAGGGTGAGGCCAGTTTCTGAGCCTGACTAGTAAAGTCAGATTATTTTGTGATCAGTTCATCCTTCTTGCCACTTTTGTGTTGCTGAATCACAACAACTAAATAAAAGGTCCGTAATCAAAATCTTAGCACAACCAAAAGGTCAAAATCCAAAGCTAAAAATGAAATGGCAAAAGAGCAAGAATAAAAAACCACAGGCCAGAGAGGAAAGAAATGTCACTTCAAACTCAAAAGGTCTGAGAGGTAATGGCAGGTCATGGGGGAAAATTAATTTTATGGCTTAGGAAGTGACACATACTTCAAGAACTTTGTGAGGGTCATACCCCAAGATCACAAGAAAGAAATATGAAACCAAAATTAAACCAACAACACTCCAGTGATAACTGGAGACCAAAAACCCAGGACATCAAAAGAAAGAGCAAATGCTCAACTCTTTTAGAAAATATCCACAATTTCGCATGCATGTTACTGCATCATTCATGGTGATTTTCAGGTTGTGTCATTCAAGCAGAGGATGGTCGTGTAAGCAGCCACAAAACAGTGTCACCACACAAAACAAAATGCTGTTACAGCAGGGGTGCCCAATATGTCGATCGCGATCGACCGGTAGATCAGAAAAGGTAGTGCAGGTAGATCGTGTTGCATTTGCAAAAAGTATTTTTTTTAAACGTTAGTCATCATATATCCTCCCTATGGCATTTGCCACTTGATTGACATACAGGGCAGCCAGTCTGAGATCTCTTTTCTTCTAACACACTAGTCATCCCGCACGCACGATCTACTGCAAAACTCTGGCTATCTAAGTGAGCCTTCCAATTTATATCGACTAAAGAAGGGATTTAAAAAAAAAATTGTTCTTTACGAGCTGGATGTGGAATTGGAAGAGGATTTTTTTCTCTCACAATGTCACAATTGAAGTGCGTTTGTCTGATCTGTCAATCTATCATTGCTATTCCAAAGAAGGAAAATGTGGAAAGGCACTTTCGAACTGTTCATAAAAACTACGAAACTGACTTGCTTCCAAAAAGCGATCTGTGAAAGAGAAAGGAGAGGGAATTAAAATCGCAGTTAATCAGACAGCCGTCAATTTTCACTTGGCTGAATTCAAAAGCAAAGGCAGATACACCGAAGCATCATTCCGGGTGAGTCACTCGATCGTTAAGCATAAGAAGTCCTTTGAAGATGGAGAGAATATAAAAGATGTCTTCATTGAGACAGATGGCTAGGGAGAAATTCCTGCTGAGATTTCAAGACCCCTGGCCAGAGAAAAAGGAGTTTCTCCTTGTCATTAAACCTGTAGAATACAAGCAACTTAATAACGATCAATGGCCACTAAACTTGGCATTTTTTTTCCGATCTGACCAACATGTTGAATGAGCTTAATTTACAGATGCAAGGAAAAGAGAAAACCATGGTCAATATGATTAGCTCAGTTAAAGCTTTCAAATGAAAAATGCAACATCTGTCTTCAAAGCTGCAGTGCCCTGATTTGGGGAACATCCAAAACCTCGTGTAAGAGCTGGAGACGCAATGGAAGACGTTTGCGCAACTTGACAGCATACGCTACACAGAGCAGATTGAAAATTGTCTGTCAGACTTTGACAGACGGTTTCAAGACTCAGCTTTACTTGACTTTATATATTCCGACACTGGCTTTATATATTCAGGAGTGACTTTATATATTCCGACGCTGACTTTATACAATCAGGCTTTGACTTTATATATTCTGCCGCTGACTTTATATAATCAGATTTTGGTGTTATATATTCTGAAGACTGACTTTATATATTCCTAAAATCATTATATTTGCTTGTTTGGCACCCCATATAAAGTATACTCAGTATATATCTATATTGCATAGTTTTACTGTCAAATAATGCAAAGAGTACGTGACACGTGTTTCAACCTAATTCTGGGCTCATCAGGTGTACACACTCACTGCACCCTCTCTCGGGAATCGAACCTCAGAAATTAGCATCAGAGGTGAAGCCTCTTTACGTTGCACCACAGCGTGTGGTTCGTTTATTTGACAGCATGTAGACCAGGGTAATTACATTCATTGCATTCATAGTCTGAATCACAATCTGATTGTATGGGTGGTTACCTACTTGCCGACTTGCAGACCAACCACAAGCGTTACCTGGTAGGTAACCATCCATAGCATTTATAGCATTTTTAATGTAGGTAGATCATTTCAACCTGGTCATTTTGAAAAAGCAAGCCGAAAAAGTCTGGCCACTCCTGTGTTACAGTATAACAAAAATATTTATTTTATAAAAATCTTAAAGAAAAATAAATAAATAAAAAACACCAAGTAAGGTAACAGCAATGATTTGCAAGCTTTAGTTGTAATAGTTATAATAGTACAAAATATGTAACATTAAAAACAATTTTTGAAAACAAACTAAAAATTATAACAGTTACTTAATTAGGGCCTGACTGATACCACCATCAAAAGTAATGAAATAATTAGTAAAAGACGAAAAATAAAAGGAAGACATCAAAAGAAAATGATTAACACTTGAGCAGACTAAAATATGGGCAGGACATTAATAAGACAGCAGGAAAAATAAAATACAAAAAACCTGCAGCAGACTAAAACAATAAAAAGTAGCCGCATCATTGTGTGACTGCAAGTTGCTAGGAAAATTAAACAAAATAACAGTTATTTGTGAAGTGTTTTTATAGTTTGAACCAACCATGAGGGCAGCAGGGATTATCTGTGAGCTTCTACTGACACTCTCTCTGTCTCCACAAGGTGGTCTTATTCATACCACTGATAACATTTCACCACATGTCACTGGCCAATCCCACTGAGCTGACCTTAACTTTCTGACCAAGTAGGTTTAATCAGAATGTCAGACATGTCTATCAGATCAGCTATGTCAGCATGAGTGGATCTTCACCTTCTTCTAGCCATTGGTCTGATACCGCCATCCTTTCCTACTTTTACTTTAGCTTAAGCACTTTAACAAGTCACTTATGCTGTATCACCTTTGTTTGAATAAATAGATAGATAGATAGATAGATAGATAGATAGATAGATAGATAGATAGATAGATAGATAGATACTTTATTAATCCCAAGGGGAAAATTACACACGGAGCTGCTGGACTGGCTGCCATTCACAGCAGCAGTGGATGCAAACAGGGGCCATGTTAACACTAGTGAGTGTACACATTTCTTTTTGATATCAAAGATATACAATTCAAAATTTTCCACTTAGTGGCACTTCATAAAAATAGTTAAGATAAGCAGTGTGACATATTCATATTTGTGAAAGGAGCTCTAAACAATAAGGAGAAACTGAATGATAGAAACCTTGGTGGGCCAATTCATTCATTCATTTAGACTATTAAACTGCTATACCAGTGTTGATTTTCCCTCTGTTGACGGATGTGTTAAATATTGTAACCACAAGGGGGCACCAGAGAGTGCCAAACTATAGACACAGCCATGCAGAACACAATATATGAATAAAATAAAGGACTTTTGTTCCTTCCAAAGCACCTTTCTGCAGGCCTTTCTTTAACAATCAGCCACAAATACAATTACAATCAGAATAAGTCACCAATTCTTCCTCCTTCTTTCCTCCTGTGAGTGTTGCCTGCTGCCTCCCGACTCTGAGTGCCAAGTGTGAGGCAGAAGACTCCTTTTATGCTTCCGATCCCACTCCATGTCTTCTGGGAAGTACATCCAGGCCATAAAGAAAGTAGGGAGGTCCTCCTCTTACAGTGCCCTCTAACAAGACCCAGGGACCCATACAGGGCAGCATTTCCGCACTGCAGTCCCCAAGCACCCCTGTGGGTGTCCCAACTGGTTTTCCTTATGAGGACTACTGCAACCTGGTGCATGGGGAATAGAACCGCTCCTAAATCTCATCTTCTACTGGTCCATCCATTATTTCCTGCCTGTCGGACACAAAGTTATTTCTCTGATCTGCTGGCTAATTTGCTTTCATTATTGTGCTGTCCTCCAGTCTGGGTAGTGTATGCCCATTCTCCTCTTACAATACATAATGAGAGGAGACTATTCAGCTGATTATTCTTGTCTAGATATTTCATGCATTAGCAAAGTTCTCCCAGTTGTCTTTCTCAGTTCCCTCTCATAGTATAGCAGGCTGTGTGTAGCGTGTTTCATCTGTACTTTTCATGTTGCGCATCTTGTAAAAACTTGTATTACATTTTCTATTACACATTCTTTTGATGAATGCAGTATTCAATTATGATCTCAAATTAAAAAGCCATGCAACTGAAACTAAGACCCAGTGTTGAAGACAATGAGTACATTTCTAATGAAGGGAAATTTGCTAGACGAGGATGTGTCTCTTGTCATGTAGTAGAAGATGTAGTTATTTGCTTGATTTAGCTTTGTTGTGAAGTTTAGAAATATAATATAGGTTTAGGTAAAGTACATGTTAAAGATATTGTGGTTGCTTTTGTAAAGTGATTTATATAACTGTGCATAATATCTGTGGTGGCCTGGTGCCCTGCCCGGGGTTTGTTTCCTGCCTTGCGCCCTGTGTTGGCTGGGATTGGCTCTAGAAGACCCCCGTGACTCTGTAGATAGGATATAGCAGGTTGGATAATGGATAGATGGATGGATGTGCATAATATTGCATACTTGCTTCTCTCCTATGGCATGATATGTTCCTGCTTTGTTGAGGCTTTTAAGAATGGAAACCTAAGTTAAGCTCTGGCAAACATTGAAGTGATTGAGATTCCTTCACTTTTAAGAATACCGCATACCCCTCGATTTCAAGACTGCACCTTCTACTTTTCTCTATACTCTCTCTAGTGTGACAGTTTTTTGTTCAGTGATGACCATGAAATATAAATGACACTCTACACTCGTGTTGTATAAAATGTGATCACACTATTCCAGGAGTAAATAGCAAAGAGATAGAAACATTTTTAATAAAACTCTGCAAATATATGAGAAAAACAGAGTGAAGAGGACATCTGGTAATATGTTGAAGACCAACAAAGTTTTGATTTGGAGTTTGAAGTTGTGAGGCCTTCAAACAAGCCACCAGAGCAGGCCAGGATCTCCGCTGGCCTGTCCAAACTAGCTTCGCCACAATATTGCAGGCTATGGCCTATACTTGGCAAAAATGAAGTAAACTGGTTTTTAAAGTTCAAAATGCCTTTTTACAGTTCTCAAATATCTTTGATGTCTTTCAAGTGAAAGGAAACTATAAAAAGCCCTTGGCTTTAACAGACAAACTGAACCAAGGAATCTTTATAAATGATGGTTTATTTTCAGTTTATTTTCAAAAAAGAAAAAGAGAAAAGTAACAAAGAATTCTCAAAAGAATAAAAAAGGAGTTGCCTAAAAGGCAACCTACATAGAACAAGTCCCAAAACACAATTTGTAAACAGAAACCAAAGAAGAAATAATCAAAAACGCAGGAAATCCAGCAAGAAAAACAATACTTACAAATAACTCCTTTACAACTACAATGCAGCACTCCTGAGATCCTCATCCTTTGATCATAAGTAGCCAGAGGGCGATCTCAGAAGTGGTGACGTCAGGATGAACCCACCTCTCGAGGTGCCACTCAGGGAGCGCAGGGAATAGACTCATATTTAGACATATGAGAATTAATGAAACATGAGCAAAGCCAACAGTAATAACCAAAAAAAAGAAAAAAAACATTAAAAATGATAAGTTCAAGTTAAGAACAGAACAGAAATGCAGAAAATAAATATAAGCTAGGAAATAAAGCTTGGCTGTAATATAACAAACATATTATGTTTCCATTATTTTCCATTATTTGGGAAATCAAGTACAAAATTGCTATTTTAGCAATGTTACAGGATTGTTTCTGATTACAGCTCTTTAACAATGAACAACTGCCTAATGAGTCATATTAAAATATTGTCTGTCCAGTAAATGACCCATAGTAAGCACAATGCAATTGTGTGAGCTGAACAATAAAACAATGCCCACCGTCCTCGTTCTTTGTCTAACTTGTTACTCCAAAAGGCATTTTTTTTTTGTTTGATAGTCTGAAGCATTAAAGTATGTGGCGGTAAAAAAAACAAAACATGTGTGCAAGAAGTTCAGTGGAATTGTGGGATTTAGTGATGACATTCTCTTCCATTAAAAACTTTATCTGACTGACTGACTCACTTAAAGAAAATATAGAATGGATCAGCCAGAATTAGAGAGGCTGAGAAAATGGTATGTTTCCAAGTTAGGGAAATCTGTGAGGCAGGGATACTGTAGGTCTCACGAGGTCGAAGGCAACTGAAGGTACCAAATTTGTATATTTATTCAAGGCAAACAGTGGCTGCTTAGAGAAAGGCAGGGATTAGCACCCTAGTCAGCCATGTTTTTCTCTGCCATACTACTAGCTACTGACAAGCTCCTTGGTGTGCCTGTATTTACACTAGCTGATCTTTAAGGCATGCATGTGTAACTTCAAAGCAACTCTAATTCTGGAGGAGGAAAATGCTGGCTGCTTTGAGATGTAATCCCTATATTTATTTATTTATTTATTTATTTATTTATTATCTTCTGCACACTGGAAGAATGAGACACCCAAATGTTGGTGTCTATACTGTATCTCACTCATGCGGATGAATCTTCTATGGATGGATCTATTTACGATCAGTTACATCCAGTCATCCGTGCTAAACCTTTTAGCTGGCAAAGAAGGCATGCCCAGCAAAAACTCTGCAGCTTTCAATTTAGTATCATTAACAGGAGCCAAGGTAGCTGAAACTCAAATAGAAAGAAAAATGACAAATTGCTTTCAGAGCACATTTTTTCTGGTCACTTTTACCCTGGTGTCCCTTGTTCTGCACAAAGACGTTTTCTCATAAGAAACCAAATGTAGGGCTGCGTTTCATTTCGTTTTGCCATACACCTCTGGTTTCCATCAGCCAGACAGCAGAAAATAAACTTTCTGACCTTTCATTTAACCCTTTGAGTTCATCTAAAGGCCTTCAGAAAGAGTGACAAGATTTTTGCTGTGTTATGAATGAGAATCCAGGGAGAAAAAGATGAAAATAAGTATAAACTATGTACCTTTAATGCTTGAAATTAAAATGTTTTGTTTTCTTAATGAAATACTACAACCATCCCTCCATCTTTGTAACTTGCTTACCCATAGTAGGATCGTGGGGCAGTTGGAGCCTATTTCAGCAATCTTAGGGCGCAAGGCAGGGACAATTCCTGGACAGGCTGCTCGTTGTGGTGTTAAGGGTCCACAGCTAACTGAGCACAGGCCATTTTTAATAAATAATCGATGTGCTCGCGGCTTAGCGAGGGGATGTTGGGCCATAGTGGGCCGCGGGACGATCCGTAGGGTGTGGGCGTTTCTCACCTAGTGCACAGGTGAGGAACTGGCCACATTCATGATTGTCCCGTTGCTAATGCTGCAGCTGCTGTGGCCCTCGTCATTTTAAAAAGAAGCGCGAGTCGGTTTTAGGAAGGTGTAAAAACGATCGGAGAGAAAAAAGAAAGGAAAAGAAGACGGAGGTTGTAGGGAGTGAGCGAGTGTGGAAGCAGGCGGTGCCGGAGAGAGACAGACACGCGGTGCGTGCATGTGGTGAGCGCGCGATCGAGCGCTCGTGGGCAGCTGTATGGAAGCTGGGTGTTAGGCCAACACCTAGATGTTTGAGTTGAGGTTGCTCCCGCTGAGTGAGCAGGTAGCGGGAGTGCCTAGAGGAAAGCGACTGGCCGCATGAAGGCCATGGAAAGGCAGCGGAAGTCGGGAGACTTGGTGGTGGGAATCCCCAACGTGAGCGACCTGGCCGTTGTGGGAAACCAAGTTCTCCGGGACTGGGATGAGTGCCATACCGGAGCCAGGGTTCGGGAGGTCTCCAGTCTCGTGCGTGTGTTTCAGGAGGGCAGCTGCAGAGAGCGTCTTGCCTGCTGCTTGGCCCAAACGGGATTAGCAGGTGAGACGCTAACAGAAGAGCACCGGATTTGTTTGTTGGTTTTTAATAAAAGCACTGTTTTGCACTTTTTACCTTCCCCTTGCTGGAATTATTTGCCTCCATTGACTAGCTCACTCGGTTACATTATCGAAGGTGTTGGGTTCAAGGGTTCCCAAACAGCCATGGGAGCATGGAGCCAGAACCCACATCGTCACACTCGACTTTTTACTTTCGAAACTGTTAATTCTTTTTTAATTTACTTACCCAGTGTGGTTTGAAGTAGTGGCCAAAAAAAATTCTAACTAAGTTTTAATGAGATTATTCCGTTCAAAAGCTCAATCCCATATGAACATGCACACAGCTGTTCAGAAGTGGTTTATTTAATAATATTTTAGCAAAGATACATGTGTTTGGCACATTGTGAGCATATGACTGGATACTTTTTGTCTTTTAATCTTTTCATTTCTATTGTCTTATGTCTAAGTTGGATAACTTCATTCTCGTGTGCAGTCTAAAGGCTGCTCTTGACTTGGGATGAAGTATCATGTATCACTTTCTATGTAACCTAACAAAGGATGTTCTAACGTCCCAAAGAAAAGGTCCAGAGAAGAGCGACTAGGCTGATTCCAGGTATACAGGGGTTGAATTATATGAATTATAAAGATTAAAAGAGCTGAGCCTATACAGTTTAAACAAAAGAAAGTTAAGAGATGACATGATTGAAGTGTTTAAAATTATGAAGGGAATTAGCACAGTGGATTGAGACTGTTATTTTAAAATGAGTTCATCAAGAACACGGGGACACAGTTGGAAACTTATTAAGGGTAAATTTTGCACCAACATTGGGACGTTTTTCTTTACACAAAGAGTGATAGATACTTGGAATAAGCTACCAAGTAGTGTGGTACAGTAGGACTTTAGGGACTTTCAAAACTTCACTTGATATTTTTCTAGAAGAATTAATGAGATAGGAACAGTGAGCTTTCTTGGGCTGAATGGCCTGTTCTCGTCTAAATTATTCTTATTTTCTAATTTGGACCGATTTGTAATAGATTAACATATCACAGTATATGCTGAATATTCTGTTGTATATTCATCCTCTATAAAGAGTTTGTCTAACAAAGAATTGTTAGCATAACCCGATTTGAGTAACCTGCTTGTATTGATGTGCTTCAAAACTATCTTTGTTAAACACATTTCGTATATGTTGCTAAAGTCAGAAGAATGTTTTTATGTAAATTGAACCTGCCTCAAAAGATTTTCCCTATCAGTCTCCACACAAGCCTGTTGTTTCAGGAACATTATTTTCTCTGCCCTCCATAAAAGCATAACATCAAATATTTTTTTCCTGGATGGTTTGTGCTAAAATGCATTGTTTTTAAAATGGCACCATCAATAAAAATATTGCCATTGCTGCAGTCAGGACCATAGCAAAAACAGTGTGAGTCCTTCAAACAAGTCACCAGAGCAGGCTAGGATCACCTCTGGCTTGTCCAAAATGGCCTGACCACTGGCTGGGATGGTCTGTGCAGAAGTTCATTGTTTTTAAAACAGCGCCAACTGTAACAATATCGGCACTGTTGGAGTGAAGACCATATCCAAAAGGGTGTGAAGTCTACTAACAAATCACCAGAACAGGCCAAAATGGTGATGATAATTGTGTGGGCCTTCCTTTAGAAAGCAGGAATGCAGAATGACTTGAGCTGAGTGAGCCATTGTGCAAAGCAGTTCCCTGCTCCTTGTGCCCCACTGCCTGCCAGAGGATAAAAGTGCCTCCCACTTGTAACAGATTTCAGTTATTCCACAGTCTTTAAAGACAATGGTCTGAAATCTTTGAGAAGTTACTTAGCTTATGCATAAAGATGAACCAAGAAAGACTGAATGGCCTTGCCCTCCTACCCATTGAACTGGAGCTTGTGCGCCAAGTGAATTTTACAGATGTCATTAATGACTTCATAACCATGAACGCTCGGAGGTGGATTCTGTACAAATTAGTGCAATGTCATATGCTAGATTTGTTTTACATGATGTTGCATTCGGTTTGCCATGTTACAAAGCACAAGCTATTAAGTACATGCTGATAACGATTTACTTTGGGATTGAAATGTTATGTAACATGCTGACAATCTTTTGCATTTGGTTTAGTGTTATAAAGTACACATTGACAAAGATCTGTTGGTAACAGTGTTGTTAAATGGCTGAGGCTGAGGTGGGGCCCATTAGTACAGTTCTGTCTGAGCTCTGACATGTATGATGGTGTTCCTGCTTACAGCACTCTGAGTCTACACTCAGTGAAAAGAATTATACAGATATACACTGAAATGAACTGAATTAAACTTTAAAGAATAGATAAAAACAATGAATGGCTGTCATGTACAAATTCATGCTATCTCACAATTAGGTTATATCAAGAGTGGGTTTGGTTCAGCTTTGTATGCTTTGCTATAGTTAAATAAAACATTGATGTGCCGATTTATCCATAAATGGAGGTATAAGGAGAAAATTGGCTCTGCTCATTTCAAAAACAATTTTTATTTATTAATTTAGTCCCCTCACAGCTCTTTGCCAATAGTTTCATTCAACAACAACAACAACTTTTATTTATATAGCACATTTTCATACAAATGGTGTAGCTCAAAGTGCTTTACAAGAGGAAGAAAGAAAAGTTCATATGAAACAAAAATAAGATTAGACAATACTAAGTAACAAAGAATAAAGTAAAGACCGATGGCTGGGAGTACAGAAAAAAAAAAATTCCTGATGGGTTGGAGAAGAAAAAACTAAATCTGCAGGGTTTCCGAGGCCACAAGACCGCCCAGCCCTCACTGGGCATTCTACCTAACATAAATGATCTCAATCAGCCGTCATGGTTTTCAGGCTATATGGTGTAGAATTAGATGATAATGGTCATGTGGACCTCTCTCTGGCCTTCAATCCATCAATGTAGGGACTGTACGGTGCTTTGATCAAGTGGTCCAGAAAACCAGAAAAACAACAGCAGTGAAAGTAGGGGTTAGTATTTATTGTGGAGCCATGATAAAAATGATAATTCGATACACATATAGCTTAACAGAGTTAAACTCAAATATAGCTATGAGAATGCCGTGTTAAAATAATGGGTTTTTATCACTTTTTAAAGTGCTCCATCATATTAGCCTGACGAATTTCTATTGGTAAGCTGTTCCAAATTTTAGGTGCATAACAGCAGAAGGCCGCCTCACCACTTCTTTAAAGTTTAGTTCTTGAAATTCTAAGCAGACACTCATTTGAAGATCTGTGGTTATGATTTGGAGTGTAAGGTGAAATCCATTCCGAGATATATGATGGAGCGAGATTATTTAAGGCTTTGTAAACAATAAGCAGTATTTCAAAGACAATTTTAAATGATACTGGCAACCAATGTAGTGACATCAGAACTGGAGAGATGTGCTTAGATTTTCTTTTTCTAGTTAAGATTCTGGCAGCTTCATTCTGCACTAGTTACAGTCGACTGATGTCTTTCTTAGGTAGTCTTGAGAGGAGTGCATTACAGTAATCTAGTCGACTAAAGACAAAAGCATGAAATAATTTTTCAGCATCTTGCAAAGTTATAAAGGATTTGCTATATTTCTTAAGTGAAATAATGCTGTCATGGTAATCTGATTAATAAGTGATTTAAAATTTAGGATTCATTCTGGATTAAGGGCAGCACGATGGCACAGTGGTAGTGCTGCTGCCTCGCAGTTAGGAGATCTGGGTTCGCTTCCCGGGTCCTCCCTGCGTGGAGTTTGCATGTTCTCCCCGTGTCTGCGTGGGTTTCCTCCGGGTGCTCCGGTTTCCTCCCACAGTCCAAAGACATGCTGGTTAGGTGGATTGGCGATTCTAATTTGACCCTAGTGTGTGCTTGGTGTGCAGGTGTGTTTGTGTGTGTCCTGCAGTGGGCTGGCACCCTGCCCGGGATTGGTTCCTGCCTTGTGCCCTGTGTTTGCTGGGATTGGCTCCAGCAGTCCCCCGTGACCCTGTGTTTGGATTCAGTGGGTTGGAAAATGGATTCTGGATTGAGGTGTCCATTTTAAGGAGATGTGAACTTCCGAGTCTCATGTGAAGACTAGTTTTTCCCCACAGTCAAATGCCATCCTTACCACTCTGCCTAAACTGTTCTGCATGTGTGAGTGTCTGTTGCCTTAAATTGGTGTCCTGCATCATTAATGTTATGGATACAATAGACATACATGATCTTGAACTGGATAACATTAACATTAACATATTGCTGGATTTTGAATGTTTTGTGGCTTGTGCAAGTATCATTCTCTAATTGTGAATGGAAACGCCTTGACAGAGGAAAAAAGTTTGGGGCAGCCACCCGTATACTTGAATTAGGATGTAAAGAAGTGAAAATTTGTAGTACAGTGTGTACAGGTTGAGTCCAAAACAGAACTGATTTTACAAGCGGAAGTCATCTGGCTTTTAAGGCAGGTTGATATCATTGGGCCCAGAACCGGAAGTGATGTCACCAGGCCTGGAACAGGAAGTAGTGTCATCAGGACCGGAACCACAAATGACATGATCAGATCCAGGCAGAATTTCACGTGTTTGGTCTTCAGGAATAAAAGAGAGAAGTTTACTGCACCCTGCCACCCCCTAACTTGGCATGGAATTACCTTCTTTTGGTCCTTCTAGCTGCCTTCCATGCGCATGTGCGTGACAAGTGCATAACAACTAAGACTCCAGGACACACGTGGCCAATCCATCCATCCATCTATTATCCAAACCGCTATATCCTAACCACAGGGTCACAGGGGTCTGCTGAAGCCAATCCCAGCCAACACAGGGTGAAGGCAGGAAACAAACCCCGGGCAGGGTGCCAGCCTACTGCAGCACGTGGCCAATCTGGTCTTGCTCAAATCACCATTGGCTTCTTGTCTGCTAAGATTAAGTTGTGGTTTTCTTGACTGGAAGGCAAATGTTGTTGCAGTGGGTTACTCAATCACTGCTAGTATTTGTTCCATGATAATCCCTTTTCTTTTCATGTACATGCCTACACTCCTTATGCATAGCAGGTATCAGATCTACAGCACGGAATACATCCGCATATTTGTGTCTTTTTCTGGTTTGCTTACATTTTGGAACTTTTGGCACATTACACCAATGACATCATTGAGAGAGCTGCAGAGTTGACATGCATGCACATATGTAGGGGTGTGTAGTATCTCTGGCACCTTCTCCTATATAACAGAAGCCTATTTGACAGAACGACACATGGTCCAGATTAGTGAAAGCCCGGATTAACTGTGAGCTATCTTTAACGTACCAATTACTAACTTAACTAAAATGGCCACCATTCTGCAAAGTTTTTGATTGCTTGACTATTTTTTTTTCAACTAGAAATAGTGTGTTTTGCTGCTCTTAACTTGAGAGCAATCATTTAAAATTTCCTTCTTATGAATGCAAAAAAGTGCATTCAGTCTTTACTCTATCAAAATTGTAATACTCTTTCTTTTTCTTGCCATCTTCATTTAACCCAAACCAAGAAATATAAAATAATAAAAACAAGTAAAAAATAATGCAGCAGGTAAAGACCTAAGGTAAGATGTATGCATGGACATTGCTAGTAGTAGTTGTCAACGGAATACAATAGCCGAGTAACTGATCTCTGTTGGAGTAGCAGTGGAGAGGGGCGAGTCAGTGAGTCATTTCCAAGAATGTATGATTTGTCTTCCTCCTCCTCCTCCTCAGCACTGATCACATGCTCATGCACACCACCACACTCCGATCCAGTGCAGTGAGCAGTTACTGCTTAGCATACATGGACTGGAAGTAGTCCCTTTATTTCTGCTCTTTAGAGCTCCAATAAGTTGCATCAGCCAGAGGGTGAGCCATCAGCAGTATGAGCGGGAATTCCATCATGCAGATGAGAAGCTTCAGAACAAGCTATAGGGGATCCTAGAAAAACAACAAGCCTGTCAAAGTTGCATATGTATTCCAACTTGTACGGTGATCCGTAGGGTATAGCGGGCTACATAAAAGAGCAAAGTAAAGAGCAAGTACTCTATTGGTACTTGATGGCAATGGGCACTGCAGCAGTGCAGTACTACATTATTAACTTAGCTAGATGAGCTTGTGCCATGACAGAAAATCCAGTCCGGATTAACCCAAAGTCGGGATCAACAGGGTTTTGATTGATGGGGTTCTGCTGCGTAAGCAAGTGCAAGGCAGATATTCCCTGTAAGGACTTTATATAAATTCAGCAAATTGAGATTCTGTCCATTTGTATAAAGATATAAGACTGTGCGGTATGATGAAGAAACAAAGAGTAAAAAAAGAATATTCCTAGGAAACAAACCAAATGAAAAATCACTGATTGGAAAGGAAATTTTAGTGCTCAGAAAATTAAGAAAATCTTGTGTTTGGATAATAAAGGACATCAAGAATAATTCAATGTGAGGGGGGAAAAGAGAAGATAAATTTGATTGCAGTATTCGGGAAATTTCTTGGAGAAAACCTTGAGACAAAATTGTGTCTGATTTTGTTACTGTGGTTTTACTCTTGGCATGGATTCCCATGGCTAATGAGGTTGGATTTTCCATTTGTTTAGACATTTTGATTTGTAAAGATTTACTGGTTGTGAGTTTGGGAAAATATTTTATCTTGAGTTTGTCTTGCTTTTTGGAAACCTGAACTCTGACTCTAAAAAAAACTAAAATGCCATTCTAGTGATGGCACAGTTTTTATTTTACTTTTTATTCCAGTTGGCTAGATTATAATATTAGACACCCTTGTTAGTGAACATGTGTTTGCTCTTAAAGACTTTCATATAAATTGGCACTGTTCTCCATCACTCCACAAATCTGATCTGGACAAGTTAGTATAGAAAATGAACTGATAAATGTATACTGGCCAATACATCATTGTTTTGAGTGTTTACTTTGGATCACTTTCATTCTGAAAGATAAACCATTGACCCAGTCTGAGGTTGCCATCATAGCATGATGCTTTTGCTACCATGCTTCACCGTAGTGATGATATTAGGCAGGAGATGAACAGTGCTTGGTCTTCACCAGCCATAATGCTTGGAGTTCTGCCCAAACAGTTCAATTTTTGTCTCATGAGACTTTAAACTGTGAACTGTTTTTGCTTTGAATTTCATAAGTTTAAAAACTAAGATACTTGGGACATTTAAGAGTCCTTTAAACTGTCAACCTTTTACTCAAGAGTGATGTCCATTTAACTCTTTGAGGGCTGAATATTATTACAAAAAACAGTTGTCTGAAAAGAAATGGTTTAGCATAGAAATCAACATTAAATGTCTGTTGCTGCATGCTGTGGCTGCCAGTTTGCAAAGAATGTGTGGCAGACTTGCTGCCAAACTGTCTTCACGTGGCTGAGGAGGCAGCAGCAGCAGTCACGGTTGCAGTGCATTGCAATCTGGTTTCTACCTCTTATCATTGTTAGGTGGCAGTCCTCCCAGACAAACAAGTGCCGTAAGCGTGTCAGCTACTTGAACCTGTTCAGCACCATGAATAGCTGGAACCTCACATTCATTTTCGATCACTTGTATCAAAATCGGAGTCCGACATGTCATAGTCCAGTTCAGAGAGAATAGGCAAAACGTTGTCCATGGAGTATTTTGCGTTACACATCCGCTTTGATCCCTCGCCAGGTATCAGGGCCATTTTTGCCGTTGTTTGTGCCTTGCTACTCAAGGGGGCGCTGGAAATCTTGGTCAAAACCAATGAAGCTAATTTTCCTTCTAGTAACGAGAGTCCAACTAAAACATAACAGTTGGTTTTGTCACCGTTTACAGTTGATTCCCATCGTCAACTCCTCCTGTTGACAAAAATCGATATCAGCCCTGAAAGAGTTACCCACTCTACAATCTTCAAGAAGTTGACATCTGAAACTCTGTTAGAGTGACCATTGGGTTCTTGGTCACCTTCCTGACCAAGGCCCATCTTTCTCGGGTACTCAGTTTGGTTGGATGGCCAACACTAGGAAGAGTCTTGGCGGTTCCAAGCATCTTCCAATTCACAATTATCGAGGCCCCTGTGCTCCAGGAAACACTAAAAGCTTTATACATGGCTTTAACTTCTTGCCCTGATCTATGCCTCACCACAATTTAATTTTGGAGGTCTACAGATAGTTTCTTGCACTTCATGGCTTGAATATTGTCTGGATATACAGTGTAAATTGTGGAACCTTCTTTATGTAGATGTCCAATCAATTCATTTCTCCACAGGTATACTATGATAACATTCTAGACACATCTCAGGCAGAATTGAAGCAAACAGGGCGCACCAGACCACAATTTGAAGTGCAATATGAGATTTTGTTCTCTGAATACATGAGATTTTAAGAACACATTCTTCAGGAAATGCATTGGATTCAGACACCCCTTACTTTCTGCAAACTTTATTGTTTTGTAATTTTAACTTCAAATGGATACATCTGCCATTTTTTCCCATTAATCTACACTCAATAACCCATAATGACAAGGTAAAAACATGTTTTCAGAGAGATTTGCCAATGAGGAAATTTTTTGTCACAAGACATAGCATCTCCACACCCATCAAACTTAACATGGGCACTGAGACATGGAGCTACTTGTAGGAGTAAAGTTGGACAGTTTAACATCTGTGGCAGAGCGACGGGCACTAAGCAAACTCCTGTCAATCATGAAGAATCCACTGCATCCACTGAAAAGTGTCATCTCCAGGCAGAGGAGTAGCTTCAGTGACAGACTGAGGAGATCGTTCCTCCCCCACACTATGCAACTCTGCAATTCCACCCGGGGGAGTAAATGCTAACATTAATTTTATTTTTGTCATTTTTTCATTTTTATTACTATTTAATTTAATATTGTTTCTTTGTATCAGTATACTGCTGCTGGATTATGTGAATTTCCTCTTGGGATAAATAAAGCATCTATCTATCTATCTATCTATCTATCTATCTATCTATCTATCTATCTATCTATCTATCTATCTATCTATCTATCTATCTATCTAGTAGAAGTTATTTTATTTACATGGAAGGACCACAGTAGGACAAGTACAAGGAGAACAAACCCCAAATGTACTTATTTCAGTATGATAAGTTATGTATTTTTCACCACACGTGGTGTCTGAATGAACAGTTGACTTGCTTTCCACTTCTCCTCAGATGTAGAAATACTTTGTGCACACATACTGTGTGCATTTTAGGACTTTGTACTGTCACACCTTTCTCACCATTCAGATGAATTATTGCAGTTCACTTTTTCAACGATCATCCTGCAGATAGCATAAAAATATCACAAAAACATCAAAATGTTACGGCCTGAGTTTTAACAACTCAAACTTTGCACCAAGCCCAATAAACGTATCACCCTATAATCAGGGTTCACTGCCCCGGTTTCCTATAAAAGATTGTATTTTCTTCAAAATGTAACGCCTCATATACAAATCTGTTAATATCAACATCCCAAATAATCTGTCACCATCACTCACTGTACCAGACCACCAAGTCCCCGACACTCTGATGATTCCTGCTGTTCCAAAGCTCTGTCAAATGCTCATGTAGCTTTATGGCTCCTACTTGATGCCCTAGCTCTGTTCGTGGATTTCCATCACTGGCTACATGTAAATATTTTACTAACCTTCATTCCAATCTGTTGGTATCTCATAATGCCAGTCTTCTCCCATGTGGTCCCTTTTTGTGTCAACTTTTCCGTAGATTTGGAAAGATACCAGCATCCACAGGGCCAAAGTCTTCACTGAGTGAAAAAATTGATGTCAGTGCGTAAGGTCAGGAGAGGGCAGCGATCTGAACACTTATGAGAATTCAGGAGAGGGCAGCAGTCTGGACACTTATGAGAATTCAGGAGAGGGCAGCAGTCTGGACACTTATGAGAATTCAGGAGAGGGCAGCAGTCTGAACACTTATGAGAATTCAGGAGAGGGCAGCAGACATATACAAATTTGTTAATATCAACATCCCAAATAATCTGTCACCATCACTCACTGTACCAGACCACCAGGTCCCCGACACTCTTTGATGATTCCTGCTGTTCCAAAGCTCTGTCAAATGCTCATGTAGCTTTATGGCTCCAACTTGATGCCCTAGCTCTGTTCGTGGATTTCCATCACTGGCTACATGTAAATATTTTACTAACCTTCATTCCAATCTGTTGATATCTCATAATGCCAGTCTTCTCCCATGTGGTCCCTTTTTGTGTCAACTTTTCCAAATTTGATTTCTTGCTATATGTCAAGTATTAAATGGTTGAGTACTCTGATCTGTCAATTTTCTTTAGAAATAATCTTGTTTGTTGTGGAAAAGTGGTATATGGTGATGTGCTTTGTGAAGGGTGATCTGCAAAAATAAGATTAATAAATCAATGCATTCCAAAAGTCCTACGACTTGCTCGAGAAGGATGAATTGGAGCAGGAGAGGAAGCAAAGACAAAAGAAGAGTCAAATAAACTGGCAAGAATCGGTAGCCTAAAATGAATTTCAAAAATAAAGTTTTAAGCGTTAACTGAAACTAATAAGTAGTGAACCCTAAGTATTAACAACAATTCAATTTTTTTATGTTTTCAGTATAAAAAAGCTTGCATGTGAGCCTGCATTTTTTATAATGGTAGCACGGTGACATCACAGAACATACCCATGTGGCATAGGTGTTGTTACTATAAACAACATGGCTATGGCCATGAAAATAACTTTAAAATAATGTTTAAACATAACAGTCATATGCAATTTTGCAAATAGCAAATAAAAATGATGGCAAATTAAAGAAAATATGTTTTATGGTTGGATAACATAGCTTGAACTATAAGGTACTGACTTTCACGTAAGATGAAAGACCCTACAGAACAAATACTAAGCAAAACTCTACTCTGGCCTGAGCCAGCATAAAGTGCTCCCTTTTTTGCAGTAGTTCAGTCCTTGAGGATTTGACTTATCTAGCATAATCTCCATAGCTAAATTAATTAATTTTTTTTTCTTCTTTTTTTTAATATCTCAATGACATGCTCTCTGCTTGAATTTTAGCTAAACCTCCTGGGCCCACGTTTAGCCCATAACAGTGGGCCCATTTTCTGAATTGAAAGCTAATAATCTGAATCAAAAGAATAACCCCAATTAAAAATATACCCCATTATCACAAGAGATAAAATACACAAAGTACTACAGAAATAACAGGCTCCATTTTGATACCCTTCTGCTCATTCAGTCAAAAACTGTCTCCAGATTGAGAAGGCAGGACGGTGAGCCACTAAACGCAGGAAACATTACACACAACTAATGGCTCTTTTGTCCACTCTTCCCCATCCATTGTTTGTTATTTTTTTGGTCGGTCAGGTCATGTTGCTCCAAGGCAGGAATGCTGAAGTGCATCAGGAGTCTATAATCCAGCAGTTATTATAAATGACTTGCAACATATACATGTCATGTGAGCTTCTTGGCAGACTGTGATTTGATGCATTCAGTGACTTGTTAAGATGATCATAGTCTGACCTATTTCAAATGTTTTCAGGCTTTGTGACATCACTTCCAAAAGCATACATGTAAATACACTTTTGGTAAACATTATGTGCCTCTATACCCTATAGGAGACTATTTAAACACTCCAGACAAAGAACAGGCATGGAGCACACTCTATGTCATTGAATTGGATTGGGGATAAAACTGAAGACGCAGGAGACCTGTCACAGAAATGAATGGTTCTCAGATTAAAACCTTCTTATCAATTTGTAATGCCTCAATTTGGCCTTGCCAAAATTTTTTTATTGATTTCCTATTAAAATAAAATTTTACAGTTTTAAAGCTTTGTGTACCAGCAGAACAGCAACTCACACTTTATAACACACTGGTGAGGCCTCATCTGGAGTACTGTGTGCAGTTTTGCTGTCCAGGCTACAAAAAGGATATAGCAGCTCTAGGAAAGTTCCAGAGAAGAGCGACTCGGCTAATTCCAGGGCTACAGAGGTTGAATTATGAAAAATGATTAAAAGAGTTGAGCTTATACAGTTTAAGCAAAAAAGATTAAGAGGTGACATAATTGAAGTGTTTAAAATAATGAAGGGAATTAGTACAGTGGATCAAGACTGTTATTTTAAAATTAGTTAATCAAAAACATGGGGACACAATTGGAAACTTGTTAAGAGTAAATTTCGCACAAAGGATATTTTTCTTTACACAGAGAACCACAGACATTTAGAATAAGCTGCCAAGCAGTGGGATGGACAGTAAGACTAGGGCACTTTCAACACTCGACTTGATGTTTTTTAGAAGAAATAAGTGGATAGGACTGGCGAGATTTGTTGGACTGAATGGCCTGTTCTCATGCAGATTGTTGCAATGTACTAATGTTCAAGATATTCCTTCTACATTGAGTTGTTATACTCTTCGCTTTATTGCCACTGTTTCTTTTTGGTCATTTCTGAAGTGAGTTTAGTCACGAATTAGGAGTCTCAAAGAATATAAATACCACAGGAACTTACAAACAACCCTGGCTAGATATAAGGGCAAAATATAGGACCTTAATAAAATGAAAAGTTTATTCTCACAAAATGCTGTGTTACGCTGTAGAGCTCCAAAGAGCACAAAAGGCATAAAGTAGCTGCCAGAAGTACAAGGCAATCCAAGTCTTAATACAGTTTCCAAGGTGTAGTCACTAAGAAAGCACAGGTTCAAAATATCAAAAATAAGTACAGTAACTCACCAAAACTCCTTAGCACATTTGAAATGAACCAGCAGGTACTGTCGGAGGCCCTCTGGATTTTTAGAGTGGAGGGCAGTTCCTGGTGGTGATTGGTGGGTGACCCCGCCTCTTGGGGGACTTCCCACAAAACACATGGAAAATAGCACAGCCTTAAATACATAAAACGTAAAGAATACTGTAAATCATAAAAAAAGAAATAGCACAAAGAAATCAAAAATGTACAACAAAGACACAAAACAAGCATTTGAATCCCAGCCAGGGGAAGATCTCTGGTTGAAATGTAACAGTTAATGTGCTAGCTTGGGGAATAAATAGGCAATGAGTAAAATAGCAATTGATTTGAACAGTTCTCTATTTATGACTGTATTTAAATAGACATTTCCATAGCTGCTTGTGTATCAACAAACAACTAAAATGTCTTTTACAAACAAGACACTCAGGTACTTCTGTACTCATCACAATTGAATATTCTGTCTTAAAGTCTTCCTTCTTTATTAACGTTTATTTTCTAGGACATTACAGTAGATTTGAAAAGATACCAGCATCCACAGGGCCAAAATCTTCACTGAGTGAAAAAATTGATGTCAGTGCGTAAGGTCAGGAGAGGGCAGCGGTCTGAACACTTATGAGAATTCAGGAGAGGGCAGCAGTCTGGACACTTATGAGAATTCAGGAGAGGGCAGCAGCCTGGACACTTATGAGAATTCAGGAGAGGGCAGCAGTCTGGACACTTATGAGAATTCAGGAGAGGGCAGCAGTCTGGACACTTATGAGAATTCAGGAGAGGGCAGCAGTCTGGACACTTATGAGAATTCAGGAGAGGGAAGCAGTCTGGACACTTATGAGAATTCAGGAGAGGGCAGCAGTCTGGACACTTATGAGAATTCAGGAGAGGGCAGCAGTCTGAACACTTATGAGAATTCAGGAGAGGGCAGCAGTCTGAACACTTATGCGAATTCACCTCTACCGCCAAGTAAAACAGTTTACACCAGAATTAACATTAGATTGGATTAGATCAGCTGTAAACACGCTTGTGATAAAACACACAGACCACATTCAGAGATGGTCAGAAACAAATATCGATCCCATTTAACACAAGTGGAAATGCAAATGTGCTTTTTATTTGTATATAAAATAGTTAAGTCGGCGGTAATGTTAAAAGAGACAATCATATATCTCCAACATGCTAAAGCGCTAAAGTTCTTTATAGCAGTGTGACAATGTCACCCACGTTTCACTATTTCTTCTTGGATCATTTTCCATTCTCTGGGCTATTGCCGATAAACGTGAGTGGACATTGGACACATTTTAATGCTTGGCGTAAATGTAATCCTGACAATTATACATTGATACAATTAAATGCACATTAAAGATGGGCCAGGGTTTTCAAGAGTAATAATGATCATCATGGGCTATACGTAGCACATTTTGAATACTGATGAAGCAAACTGCTTTAAAAGGGTCCAGGAGCTGGATGCAGAACAGCATGGACTATAATAAAGATGTAGACACATGTGTTGTGTGCAGGAATGTCATGTGGTACACAGACAGTCTATCATGGTCCCAGATTTCCCATCTGCTGCATGTGTGGCTAAATGGATTTGTCAGCAAAAACATCAAGCAGATAATGAAATGTTAATGGGCTAGTATTGACACTTTGCTATATTATATTTCAGTATAATGCAAAATTAGGAAAAAATGTATTATAAAGGTCAGTCCCAGCAAGTTAATGTTAGATTCACAAGAATTTTCTTAACTGGAATAGAATGTTAGTTTTATTTATAAATAATGGAAGGTTCTGTTAAATTCTCTTATAAGCTAACATGTTAATGGAACACTCCTCTGCTATAATTCAGATGTAATAGCAAAATATGCTCAGAAAGACAGATTGCTTGCAAATGTAAAGGTACAGAGGCATACAGTTTACTGATCATTTATACCAGGGTGTGAACTGTTCTTGCTTTGCATTTCATTAAAAGTTTAAAAACTAAGATACTTGGAACATTGAAGTTGTGTGTCCAGATCATGCTTGAACCTTCCTTGTAGCAGCAGATTTTTGGAAACATTGAAGAAGCACAGCTACATAGACCTTAGGTGGCCTGCAATCTATTTAGAAAGTTCAGTTTTGTGCTGCTAGGCCAACTGTGCACCCATCTCCTCCCAGATAACTTTACAATAACAATGCCTTTCAATGTCCCAGACTGCAATGGTGTTGTGTGAAGGAACGTCATGTGGTACACAGACAGTCTATAGTGGTCCCAATTTTCCCATCTGCCGCTTGTGTGGCTTGATGGATTTGGCAGAGAAAACATCAAGCAGATAATGAAATGATAATGGGCTAGAATCAACCAGAAGATGCTCAAACACAGGAACAAGAATTTGAGTGGCAATATGCCACAAGAAACATTTATTTGCTACATAAGACAATGACACTTTATAACAAGAGCATTTCCATCTCTTGATTATATAACTGAAACTGGTATTTCAGCCAACCGGTCCCTAATAAGTTAATTTGTGAAGCACAAAAGCTTATTTGAAAGTGTCTGATTTAGAGCATATTCAGTGACGCAGTGGTGCCCTCTTCAAAAACACAAGCCAAACAGTTCAATTGCAAGAGCAGTTGGACAGGAAACATCATCTTTCCATTTTCACTTGCCAATGTCTTCCAGATACATTTCACATCTGTTTATTTCTTTGTTTTAATGAGTTTATTTCACTCTGGCTCCCAAGACTGACGCTGCAATTAACTGGATGCTAGCTGTGGCCCTCACAGATTGAGAAATCCATCCTTTGCGGTAAATAAATAAAAATGTGATTCCGCTCCTGTTTGCTCGATGAAATCATTTGTCTGCATTTGACAGGATACCTAATAGGCAGAAAAGCAAAGGAGAAGAAAGGCCATTAAATGCTTCAGCACAGTTTGTTATTCACTCATCCATCCTCATTCTTTGTGGAGGACAGTGTGTAAGGCTAATAAAACAAACTGAATTGAGATAATGCTGACATATTCTTTTGCACTCACTTTTCCATCTGCATATGTAGAAGTGCTTTCAACAGACTTCCACCCAATTGTTTCCCTCTGCTTCCTTTATGCCCTTTTGGCCATTTATGTATTTGAAAATACTGTGGGTGACAGGGAACTCCCATGATCCCCTGCTCTAAATCCTGAAGAGCTGCCTGAACCTTAAAGGGTGAGTTGGTGTCAATTTTTTTTGGTTTCACATTATAAATAATTACATATCAATATTTCATATAATACTTTCTAAAATTCAAATCTATATTTTAAGCAAAACAGTTATTATATCCAATAATAAAGTCAGCTCATGCTGTATGTGGGAACATCAAAGTTCTGTGTATCTTACTGGGTCAGCAGTCAGGGCACACAAAATCCCCATATTTTGTCTGTAAGTGTGACAGCAACAGCAAGAGATGATATTGGGTTCAGAAGGAATGGTCAACTAGGAAAAAAGCTACAGCTTACTACTAAAAACATCATCAGACCAAGGATAAAGTGTGTCTACCACCACTTCATATTAAGCTTGGTTTGATGAAGCTGTTGAATTGAGCCTGTTTGATGTGTCATGGAAGTTTCCAGGTTTATCTGTTTTTGCCATACCTAATACTAGAAAAAAACTGATCTCTCATGCTAAATATGATGAAACTGGTAACCTTCCACACATAATGTGTGGATGTGTTCATGTGTTCATGGCTAATGAGGCACTGACTCCTTCAGAGTGAGATTTACAAATATATGAACCCAAAAGAGTAGCTTATTCACTATTCAACTGGCAGTATGCACATTGACTACTGGTTTCATATCTCATCAGCACTCTTTACACCCACACACACACACACACACACACACACACACACACACACACACACACACAGGTAAGGTACATATTTGGCTAAGAAAGGATGTTACATTTATAGTGGCGAATGCATGTTCCGCACCCTCCACGTGTTCTAAATTTGCCATTTGCAATTCTTCAATTCATACTCATTCATTACCAATGAAAGTATAGAGTGGTGAACAAAAAAAAAAAAAACCACGGATTTCAATTTTGACCTTTATTGAAATATTTAGTTGTTTTTAAAAGCTTTTAATTCTGATGTTTAAATCAATTTTAATACAGAATATTCAACAAAAAGATAACAAGAAAGAATATTTTATTTAAGGTTAAAAATTAGTTTTTAAATATTGGATTAATTTTTCTTCTAGTCTGATCCATTTTTTTATAAAACTGAAAACCCTTTATGGTCTTATCTTTATTTGTAAATAAAGTCCATGCGCCTGTCCTTCTTCACAAAAATCTCCGTCACTTTCTTGTAAAAGTCCTCCTTATTTTCCTTTAGTTTTAAAAGTCTTAATCTTCCATTTTGGCAGTCAGTCGGAACAAAAAATTAAAATAAACAGACCACTGCAATGCACTTGACTTTCTGATATCACCAACTTATTGGCCTCTGCATAGAAGAACAGAAGCAATGAGCACCTGTTGGGCTCACATTCACCCTTTTCAGTACTGTCTGCCTCACCTTGTGCCTTTTTCACTGCGGTTTTATGTTCGATCAGCAAGACTAAATATGTCACACACATTCATTAAAGATATTAGCCAGACTGTGGAAAGTCAGGGTGTAAAATAAACGTGTCTTTAAACAGTATATTGGCGACATGCAAAGAGACAGCAACAGGCACGCGCCAATTGAATGCATCAACCCAGTGTGTGAGGGAGAGCGCAGTCTGAGGGGAGGGGAGGTGAGGCTCGTCGGTACTGCATCTCATGTTTCAAATTCAACGATTTTTTAATAATGATAATAAAAATGATCAAAATTTATTTTATGTTATCATTATTAGTTTCTTTACTTTCATAATGACTCACCTGCCTCCCCTGACCACACATCCCTGTCTGATAAGCATTAAGTAAACCAACTAAACTGTCTAGGCTTTGTAGTAAAATATTAAAGTCAATCTTATTAATATCTGCATTCACATCGAAAAGCATAATAATGATGATATTATCCATATCAAAGGAAATTAAAATTTAATGAGAGACTGAGGTATCATTCAAAGAAGTAACTTCAAAGTCTTGAGATAACAATAAAGATCCAAATTATAAGGAAATTGTGAAAAATGTTATTAGTTACTTATTAGTTTAAAGAATTGATTTGCAAACTGAGAGTTGAAGTTCACTTTTTGATTCATGTTTGGAATTTTTTCTGTGAAAATCTTAGAGTGGTAAGTGAAAAATAAAATGAAAGATCTCATCAGGATAGCAAGGACATGGAAAGAAGGTAGAAGGGATGCTGGGATGTCAGTATGAAAGCAGACACCAGAAGAAGTGTACAAATGATGGGCCACCCAACAAAGTTTGGGACTAAAAAACTTAAAAATAGGCAAGTTATATGTTAATCAATACAAATGTGTTGTTGTTTTATTTAAACAAATGTTTACAAATATTGGATTGACTAAATATGTTCAGAATAAATTGATTTAGAACAGTATCGTATACATGAATACATTGTTAATTTTTTTAAACTTTAATTAAATATCTTTTGAATTTTGTACTCATGTGACACAATGGAAACATTTTAATTGTATTTTTGTATTCAGAAAACAAACACAAAAAAAACTATTCAAAATTAAAATACTTTTCATGAGTTTGATTCTGCAGATCTGTGGTTAACAACTGCAACAACAACAATTTATCTCTCATACAGCCCAAAATCACACAAGGAATGCCTTCTTGACAGCCCCCCAGTCTTGACTCTCTAAGAAAACAAGAAAAGACTCCCAATAAAATCTTGTAGGAAAACAAAAATGGAAAGAAATCTTGGGAAAGGCAATTCAGAGAGAGACCCCCCTTCCAGACAAGTTGGGTGTGCAATGGGTGTCAAAAAATGAGGTAAATAAAATGCAGCTATGATTATTTCTATAAGCATGTAGCTCAAAGTGCTTTACAAGGTGTCAAAGAGAAAGTTAAAACAAAGGAAAAACAAATAAAATCAGGTAAAAAAAAAATAACGATTAAGTAACAAAGAAAAAAAAACAAGAGTATATAACATGAATTAAATAATTAGTAGAAGTGTGTGTGTGAAGGTCAGGTGGCAAGGAGGACAGAAAAAAAACAATTAAGCAAAGTACTTATATAGAAGTGCGGGAACAAACCTCTTGTATGAGGCACAGTGGATGTCGAATTCATTCTGTTGCTTTATATGCACATTTTAACCTCCCTTTTTGGTCATCCATCCATCCATTTTCTAACCCGCTGAATCCAAACACAGGGTCATTCATTTCATAATATATCTCCTTGTGATCATTATTCTTGGGCTTTGGAAATTGCTCTAAAGCACTCCCTCCTGTTCACAAAATCAGATACAAATGAGCTTCTGTTTGTTCAAATTGAAGAATGCTGCTATTTTATGAAGCTTTGATGTGCAATAATAATAAGCACTTGCTTATTCAGGAATGGGCGGTTGATAACCAGTTACAAGTCAGGTGTAGCACTACCCTATCCAATCATCCAATCAGAGGTCTTCCATGCCTAGATCCTCAGTGTTACATGTTTTTTATAGCACCTGAGGGACATGGCTGAAATACAAGAGTGGGAACTGTCCTAATTGGGATAAATAAAGAGGCAGAGATAGTCCAAGAGAGGCCATGCTAGGGAAGGCCTGTCAGCAGGGGCACCTGTGCCTCAGAACACGACTGGAGTGATAGGTGGGCTAATACTAAATGGGCAGAGGACAAGGGATGCAAGAGAAAAGAACATCTAAAAGACAAAGTTTCTGTGTGATGCTACACAGTGGTCTTCATTTTCATTTTCCTACTTGTTAAAGTAACAGCTGGTTCACCACATTTTAAAATTTTTTTTTTATTGTTTTTGTTAGTTCGTACCAAATGCCTGTCTCTTCAAAGCTCCATTCTCATTGACATGCAGGGCCCAGACAAGCACGTGCTTCACAAGTGCCTCGGGTGTGTGATGTCACGACACTGTTTCTTTTCTTATACAAGGGGCTAGAAATTGTCGGCTTTTCTGGTCGGTGATAAAGAAGAGCAACTGTGGAGTAAATGTTTTATGTTCCCTGAGGGTGCTATAGGGCAGACGACCTAGCTTTTGACAGGTTGCCTGACCTTGTGTGAAAAGGCTTAAAGAAGGCTCAGGGGCGCGGAGACACTAGGGGCCGCCAGAAGCAGCATTTAGCTGGTGTCTATGGAACAAATGAAAAGAAAATCCCAAAGCTGAATGTGAGCCTCGGATGAAGTTCAAAGTCACGCTGAGCCAGGGAGTCAGAGTAGAGGAAGGTCAAGTACCCAACTGGTGGGAAGAGGAGCGGCAATAGGGGGAGAAATGAGGTGGTTTATTACCTTTAGGCCAAGGAGTAAGCACACTCTTCTGCTAGATAGGGGCTCAATATTTCTTACTCAGACACATCAGAGTTGCATTTCCATTCTGTTTATTTGTGCACACTTTCTTTTACAACTTGGCCTTTTTGGCTTTATTTAGAGGATGTGGAAAACTCCCACTCTTTTCTGCAATATGGAAAATATCACAACAACGCCTCACATATGAAGAACTATGTGACAGGATTCAATATAGCAGTGAGCAGTTTGTAATGTAGTGTCGTGTTTGTTTCCATAACACATATAATAATGTGGATAATTTGGTTTTAAACAAGCAACAACTCAGTCGGTTTCTGTTGACATGCATGATACAGTATACCATAACAAGATACACACAACAAACAACTTTACACCTCAACACTCTTAAGAAGCTTATTCCTCCAGCTTACTGTCATGGCTTTTGTGTTTCTCCACTCTCAAAGGATGTATGTCACCCCTTATTTACCCAGAAGCAAATGGAAACACCAAGAACATTTGCTCACTCCATTTCTAAATGATGTTCATCTATCTATTGCATGAACCAATCCAATCCAATCCAGGCTTACAGGGAGAGAACGTGTACCCTGCCTGGCAGGCAGCTTTGGGTGAAAGACAGAAACCACGTCTGAGTGAGGTACGTCCATAGCAGTGTTCACTAGACCACAGTCATCAATCAGCCTAACCCAAGCCTGAGGAAACCCACACAGGCATGGAGAGAACCTGCAAACTCCAAAAAGATATTGACCAGGTCAATCCCCTAGCTCTGTGTCACAGTACCACCATCCTGATTATGTATTTAAAGAAGGAGTGTGCTTATAATTCATGATTAAAAGTTAAGAAAAAAATGAAACCATATGAGAAACTGAATAAGTACCTGTATACAGCTTAGTATTCCAAATACTAGGAACAAACAAACAATACACACCTTTACGCAACAAAAAACTTCTACACCAATCCAGAGAGAGAAATTGTGTCAATGCACAAAGGAATCATGAAAAAGAGCTGAACTAATCTGGTTTAGGAATTCTGGTACAACAGCTGATATGGTGTGCAACAAACCTTGAGAAAGACCCTGGGAAATCGATCACACACACGTTACCACTCAAATATGTTACAATAATAAAACATAGTCAACCAGTATCAGTAGCCAGAGAAAGACGAATACAATCAATTTAAACAAATTCAACTATAAAATGGCAAAAGAACAGCGGTCAGCACTCTACATTGAGAGCAACATGCAAAAGCTAGTCCTGCAAATTGCAAGACAAATTGAGTCTGTCTGCATGCGGTGTTTAAGCATTTATTAACTTTCCAAACCCGCTTAGTCTTTTACAGTACAAGGCTTAGGGGGATGCAGCTTATCTCAACAGAATTAGGCACATGGCAGGAACCAGCCGAGAGTAGGGTGCCAGTCTGACACACTCAGTCACACCCCTAACAATTTACTGTTCCTATGCCACTCACCATTCACTTTCATTCCCTAGGTATCATAATATTTAAAAAGATAACTTTTTATAATATCTGCGATTGATGAAACAGTAGACAATAGAGGATGCAAGGAGGTCCTTCTTTATTGCATTACTCACATACCAATTAACAGACACACGACTATGTAGTGTGGCCCTGTAAAATGCAAAATTACATGCACCCAAAGTATTGAAAAATAAAAGAATCTCATGTGATATAACATATTTGGGATGAGAATATTATGTTTCAGCTGGGGCTTTTTCCTGGGCTTAAATGTTTTTTGAGTTTAAACTATTATTTTTCTATTTTGTTATTACTAGGGAGCTCTGCCCCCTGCTCACTTTGCTCGCCAACCCCCGTGCGGGTGCTATGCACCAGTCACTTCACATCTCTGCCGCTTGCGTAAGTGGATTTCACATTCACCAAACAATACATTTTTGAATTCTCGTGGATACGCCTCCTCATTGGGAAGAAACATTACTTTTCCCTGATGGCAACACGAACAGACGATCTACAGATCTCCAACTTAGTTTTAAGCGGAACAATATCTACATACTTCTGTCATATCACCTATGTCCATATATTCAATCTCTATTGCTGATCCGTTATTTCACTAAGTAATAATTTCCGTTTGTTATTTCTAATGCTATCTTAACTATCAGTTTTTTGAGACTTTCAAATATTAGTACTTTCATAATCTCTAGCCTGCTCTGCATGTGTATTGTGCCAACCTTTTTAAACCTCATTACAATGTTCTACTTTGTCTTTTACTCTTTGTCTTTTATTTCTATCCCCACTTGGAGCTGAGAGCACAGAAACTGTGTCTGACAATCACATTCACACGAATGGGAAGGGATTGGACCATAGGCATGGTTGTAAATGTTTGAAAGGAAGGAAGGACTTGTCAAAATCTCTTGGCAAAATGTTTTTATCTTGCGGTACCTAAAATTATCTCTCGCGGGACTTGAAATTATCTCCGAGGAAGTCTCATCCCAAGATTTCCTTTTATAATAGTGAGATCAAATTTTTGTTCATATGGTTATGTTTACATATTGATTAATACTTTTGAATTGTGTTATCAAAGTTGTTTTCTTATGGTTAATGTATTCTGCATTTGGAACCCCAAGAGGCAGAAACACCCTGATGTTACTGCTATTTGGACCACACTTCGCCATTATATTCATGAGGAAGAGTTGGTCCCAGCAGAGGTTTGTTGATTTATAGAGTGCAGTTCATTATTTGCATTTTTTCAAGTTTGTTAATTTTTGCTTCTGTTTAATTGATACTGATATTTGTATTACAAATTGGGCTATGATTTAGGTTGCCTTTTCTTGCACATATAAATAAATCCTTAATTTATAAAGATTCTATGTTCTTTGTGGGTCTTCTTGAGCCAGAGGTTTTAGGGCTTAGCTTCTTTACGTTTTTAAGTATTTCGAACATTTAAATTGTTTTTTGAACTTTTAAAGCCAGAGCCCCATTTAGGGTCTGTAAAGGCTGAAGGTTTGTATGCTGATCTGATCTGCATCTTTTATCTGAAACTAAAAGGTCACAGCTTTATGAGATCACAATTTTTCATGGGTGGATGCTACTTTTTAGAGAAGAAGTAATAAAAACAAGACATATTTTAGGTAGTTAATCAAGAAAAACTAGTTTAACCTATGTATTTTCATCACAGTGCCTACACTATTGAATATGAGACTAAAAGTATAATTTAATGAAATTATATATTGCAAATGCAGAACACATAATTCACATTCCACCCATCCTGGTGTTTAAATGCTTTGTTAAAAAAATGCTAAGGCCAAGCATGAATATGTTGCAATTGCTTGATTAAAACTCAGTTCTGTGTTCAACTGAGTGTGTTTTTCTTAGCGGCACACTTAAGGTCTGCTGAAACATTCCAGAAGTGCTTCGTAGAATTTCAATTTGGCGACGAGATCTGCCTCAGTCATGACGCCACTTAGTCACCCAACAATCAGTCATTTATTGAACCAGTTTCTCTGTCACAATGTTACAGGGAGGCAGAGTCTATCCATGCAGCATTAGGCACAAGAAGTTCATCAATCAATCAATCAATCATTCTGTATGTTTTCAATGTGTGCTCATTCTTAAGGGGCTTTTTAAAGCACACCATACAATTACAGACAACAAATCAAAATGACAATAATATAGAGATGAGCTCACTGAAGGCCTCCCTCATGATCTACATTTGCAAATTGTCCCAAAACTCAAGTTGTGTTATACAGACAAAAGCCTTCCATGATAGAAACTCCTTTCATTCTCATTTATTTGACTTTAGCAAAAAAACAAAGCACCCAGGTGTTTTGTTGCTTGGATCGGGCCATTGGCTTTAATCTCACTGCAAGATAGAAAGCAAAATAAACAGTGCTAGAAGAACTTTATTATGTTTAAGGAGGAGGCCACTTTAAAATGTTGAATTACAGTAAAAAGAGAGAAGGCTCTTCTGTACTGCAGAAAAAGTGGTTGACCTTGAGCTCTGGAGTCATATTCAGTTTATTTTTATAGCTTTGTTTTTAGCAAACTTGACAGTTTTTATAGATTCTTCACAATTATCAATGGAGTGAGAAGAATCCTCACAGCTGATTAAATTAACAGGTTTTATTAGGATTTATTTTATAAACACTTCATATGTATTACAATAAATGTGTACTATATTTTCACTTACTGTATATATGGAAGGAGCTACCACATTTTGGTTGTGTGTATATGAATAGATGTAAAAGGTTCTATATAAGATAGATAGATAGATAGATAGATAGATAGATAGATAGAGGCACTATATGATAGATAGATAGATAGATAGATAGATAGATAGATAGATAGATAGATAGATAGATAGATAGATAGATAGATAGATAGATAGATATGACAGGCACTAAAGAGTCTAGACCCTTCTGGATGAGTAGCATAGCGGGCCTCACTAGCCACTGATTTTCTCCGGAATCTCCATTTTTGCCAAGTGAGTGATGTTTTGCTGCACAGTTTACAACTGAAGAGCTGTGATAAGACAGAATATCAATAATAACAAGAGAATTACAGTTTTCTGAGAGCCAAGGAGTCTATGTTTGAAGCAGTTCTACAGGGGTGGAGTGATAGCTGAGATTATCTGGAGGCAGAAGCATCTGGATTTTTGTTATTTTCTGATTTATGATTTTGAGGCGACTTTAAATTGGCTCTGTGTTGAAATGGGTTCATTTGTGAGTGTGTCCTGAAATATATCTGCTTCCTGCCTGGTGCCCAGCACTTTCTGGTTGGACCCCTGTCCCCATACTTGTCAGCTTGGTTGAACAAACTGGATGTGTAATGAATTGATTTTATGTCTAAGATAATTTTTATGTTCTGGCTCTCACATCCAAGCTGAAGAGAAATACCTTGAATTTTGCCCTTCATTAGATATTGTCAGGATCCACTTGCTCTTCATACCCACTATTGTGCAACTGTAGTACTGTATGTGAATTTCCTCTTGGGATTAATAAAGTATCTATCTATCTATCTATCTATCTATCTATCTATCTATCTATCTATCTATCTATCTATCTATCTATCTATCTATCTATCTTTTTATACATTATATGATTTGCTTTGCAAGGATGTTCTGTATCAATACTCACTGTAAAAGTCAAACTTTTCAAAAAAACCCGGACTGAATAAGATATGATGAAGGGCCAACTTCCCAACAAAACAGACCTCAGCTTGGTTCCTCTGACTGCTAATGATGTTGGGCTTACAGGCACTGTGCTCGCTTGGTTCAGTTCTTATTTATCAAATCGATTCAATATGTACAGAAATGTGCTGACAGTACTCCATCATTATACACAGAAGTTCAATATGGTGTCCCACAGGGCTCAGTACTGGGACCTTTACTGTTTTCACTTTACATGCTTCCACTGGGATCTCTCATTGGAAAACATAATGTTAATTTTCACTCGTACGCAGATGACACCCAATTATACCTTTCTTTTAAAACCAAATGAAGTTTCTCCGATGTTGTCTTTAATTAGTTATGTTAGTGAATTAAGTAAATGGATGGATGAGAGCTGCTTGTCTTTAAACACAGATAAAACAGAGATGTTATTTATTGGAGGGAATGACGCTGATCACAACAATATTTTGTCATTATTTAACTCAGTTGGAATCCCAATTAATTTTACTTAATCAGCCTGCAATCTAGGAGTTATCTTTGATTCTAGCATGTCACTTAAAGCGCATATTACAAAGTTGTCTAAATCATGTTTCTTCCATCTTAAAAATATTGGGAAATTAAGGCATTTTCTAAATAAGCAGCATTATTCTGAGAAATGAATTCATGCATTTATTTCTAGTAGGATTGACAACTGCAATGCGGTGTTCACTGGATGTTCAAACTGTTCTTTATACAGCCTCCAGTTAATCCAAAATGCTGCTGTAAGAATTATTACAAGAACAAGAAAATGCGAACACACAACTCCAATTCTTAAATCCATACACTGGCTCCCAGTTAAGTTTAGGGCAGATTTCAAAATCCTCCTTTTAGCATACAGTATAAAGCATTAAATGGCCAAGGTCTGGCTTACTTGTCTGAACTTATCATGACTTACAAACCAGAGTGCACATTAAGATCTCAATATGCCGGTCTGATTATAATTCCAAGGATTAATAAAATAACAGTGGGAGGTTGAGCTTTTAGTTACAGGGCCCCTAAACTGTGGAATGGTCTGGCTGCTACTATAACAGATGCCCCTTCATCAGCTCAGCTTTCAAATCCCGGCTGAATACTCACTACTTCAGTTTAGAATATCCTGACCATAGCTGCTGAGTAACTGTACAGACTGCATCTCTGTTGTTAGTCATTAGCACTAAAACATAAGTAACATGATTGTTATAATTTGTTACTAACCCTCACCTATTCTGTTTCTTTTCTCGGTACTCAAATGTGGCACTTGGTGCCACTGCCCACCTGCCAAGTTGTTTTGCCTGCCTATGGTAAAGTCATCTCTAATGGAGGATAGCAGGAATCATCAGGTAGAGGAGTCCTTTCATCGGATTGGCTGGCCCAGCACTGACTCAGCTGTGGCAACTTGATGGCTGCGGTCTCCAGGACTCCAAAAAAATCCAAATCGTATTATGTGATATCATCTACTGTTCTGCATCTGCTCTGTACTTGTAATATTTCTATTACACTATTATACTGTATTGAGGATTGCCTGTGTTCTGTTCTGTGTACTGTATTGTATTTACCCCTTTTTTTGACACCCACTATACGCCCAGCCTACCTGGAAAGGGGTCTCTCTTTGAACTGCCTTTCCCGAGGTTTCTTCCATTTTTTACCTACTGGGTTTTTTTTGGGAGTTTTTTCTTGTCTTCTTAGAGAGTCAAGGCAGGGGGGCTGTCAAAAGGCAGGGCCTGTTAAAGCCCATTGCGGCACTTCTTGTGTGATTTTTGGCTATACGAAAAAGAAATTGTATTGCATTGTACTGCCAATCATTGTGAGTAGACAGGGTGGCACCCATTGAGCCTGGAAACTTTTGGGCACCTAACAATTCCTGCTACCTGTCACCACTTAAGTCTTTCAGGTGCTCCAGAAGAAGACAACTTTTAATTTCAATTCATGTCTGCTGAAGACTATTTGGAGTGGAGCCCAGCAGCTTTTAGGAAAACCGCATAATAAAAAGTGTAGCTACACTTAGGGAGCTGAAAAATTAATGGAGGACCAAATCAAATTGAATTATGTCTATAAAGGTTCCTCCAGTGTTACTTTAACAGGAATATAGAGCAAGACTTTACAGCTGGCGATGAATTACTCAACACCCTTTCTCCTTCTTTTGATTTGTAATGTTCTTAGACGTGTGTATGCCCTGAAATATCATAAAATAAAAGCTCTCATGATCAACAAGAACCTAGTGGGCGGAATACTTTCCTGGTGTGGGGCACCTTCTCTGTCAATGTATCAGAGCTCTTTTGGAGTTTGTGGGATGAAGCACCCCAAACAGACACAACAAAATGAGGCAAAGTGCTAGATGGGAAATAACTGTCCTTGCAATGGAAAAACACTTCACTTTCAAGAAAAATGAAATAAAAAATGCTAACTTGAGAATATGGAGCAACGAAAGGATAGGAAACGATGGACTGGTCAAGCCAGATTTTATGAAGGGGATGGAGTACAGTTAAAATCTCTATTCTCACCAACATGACTAAGTGGTAGTTGTGAGGGGGAAGGCTCTATAAAGACTCTCACTAGTGCAGCTTTCAAAAAGGGCACCATTATGGAGCCTCTGCTCACTTTATGGCACCATAATCTGAAAGTTCCACATACTGTATATATATATATATATATATATATATATATATATATATATATATATATATATATATATATATATATATATATATATATATATATATTTCTTATTACTGTTGTCAACTGGTAGTAAAGATAGGAACTCAGATAAAATGTTGGGGTGCCAACAAGGCCACCCCATTTACTCAGAAAAGATTGAAACAAAATAACAAGGGCGAAGTGGTGTGGAAATGAAAAGAAACTGGTTAATATAACATTGCTTGTCTATAGTGGTCAGGCTTGTGGTTTGAACTCTGTCTTGACATTGCTAGTCTTTGAAATGAGATGCCTCCTCCCTTGGTTTTATAGCTCCTGCACTGGAACGGGTGGAGTTAGTTGCCCTCATTGGGTGACTTCTCAGAGCTCTGGGTGGAAAAGGAGACAAGGTGGTAAGCAGTCATGCCCCCTGGTGCTCTGTGGCGGTAGTGCTTATCTTTGGTGAGCCCAGATGGTGACCTTCTGACAGGCATGTGTGACAGCACATAATATGTAATGTGTTCTGCCCTAAATCTGTCTGCTAAAAGAATTGCTTAAAAAATTGTCCCTAGTGTGTGCTTGGTGTGTGTGTGTGTGCACGCCCTGCGGTGTGCTATCACCCTGCCCAGGGTTTGTTTCCTGCTTTGTGCCCTGTGTTGGCTGGGATTGGCTCCAGCAGATCTCCGTGACTCTGTTGTTAGGAAATGGCGGGGTGTACACACACAGACACACACCCACACACCAACCACACACTAGGGACAATTTAGGATCGCCAATGCACCTAACCTGCATGTCTTTGGACTGTGGGAGGAAACTGGAGCACCCGGAGGAAACCCATATAGACACGGGGAAAACATGCAAACTCCATGCAGGGAGGATCTGGGAAGCGAACCTGGGTCTCCAAACTGCGAGGCAGCAGCACTACCCACTGCGCCACTCTTGTCTTTATTTAGTATTGTTTTATATCAAGACTTTTTACTTTAAATGGCGTCTTTTTATACAGTATGACAATACATTTTTGTATAACAATAATTTACAATTGTGGATCAAGCACAATGCAGAATGAATGCGCCAGATTGTTGCAGTTTATCATGGGCTCCCCTCATGCATGTACCCATGGAGCTAACTAAAAATCACCAATTAACATACCATAAATGTGGGTAAGAATGTAGGAAGACAGCAAACCATGTAGACATAGAGAGAACATGCAAACTACACACAGACAATGGATCTGAGAGGCAGCAGCACTAACCACTACACGGTATTGCATTTAAAGTGAATTTTGTAATTGTTTATAGTCACCTTTAATTTAAGAAAGTACCTTTTAACATAACAAACACATGCTTTATATAGTGTCTTTTATATAACATATTCTAAAACTCACAATAACCACATTTGTGTCACAGAGAGATAGAGATTAGCCTGGTAGCGATGGGTACAAAGCAGGGAACAGTTCTGTACAGGGTGGCAGTCCATCACAGGGCCCGCCTACATATCAATTTGGAATGACCAGTTAACCCAACCTGTATGTCTTTTGGGGTCTAACTGATGAAAAATCCAGGTAGACCAAGGGAGAACATGCAGACTCCACAAGGATGATGACCTGCTGTGGGCTTTGAACCCAGAATACTAAATCCATGAAGCAGCAGGTTTAACCAATCCATTATCATTTATCCCACCTTATGCATTGTCAGTTTTACATTTATTTGATGCCTTTATATGTTGTCAATTTTTATTTTATATAGTTATTTTTAAAAGTGACATTTTATGTTATATAGTACCTTATACAGTGAGCATTACATATAAAGAGTAAATGCAGTAATTAGGCAATACAGATAGATAGATAGATAGATAGATAGATAGATAGATAGATAGATAGATAGAGCACTATATGATGTTTTTTAATATTGTGCCTTTTTATATGGTGAGGTTTCATTTCACAATGCTTTCTATAAAGTTGATTTGTCAGTATATATAGTATAGTTTTATAGTGACTATTTACTTGATATAAACACTTTTATACAACATAACATTCTCATTTTATTGAATTCACAGTTTTGGGGGACATATGCCTATCCTGGCAGTGTAACAAACAATACCTAATGTTGCCATAAGACATTGTCTGTTATGGCGGCCCTGAAGAAAGCGGAAGTCCATCGCAGTTTATTACAGAGCCCCCTCATTCCACTTAGAATCACCGAACATAAACACGTTTAAGAAGCTCCCACAGACAAACAAGCAGACATGGAGAGAACATGCAAACTGTGCACAGACAATGGATCTATGAGACAGCAGCACTAACTACTACACCACCATACCCCCTGTCCTTTTAAACAGTGGATTTTTCTTTTAGGTAGTCTTATCTAGTTTTATTCTACACAGTTACTTTTATTGCAAATGCAGTCAGCCATTAGACAATATGGTGAAATGACAGCACACTGCATCTTTCTTGAGTCCCAGTCTTTCCTTCTATGTTGGTGAAGTGAAATGTAACTGGACAGTACAGAGCCTAAGGCAGGAGCCTGTGGTTCAGATGGAGCCACTCCAACTCTTTTAATATCCCATTTTTTACAGTACAATTCCTAAAGAGTGCATCTCTACACAGTGGAAGATGCTGAGTATGGCATGAACTGGCACTGGACTTAAAGGTGTGTTTTGGACCTGACTGTCACCAACCGGCTATGCTGACCTGTTCCACAGAGAGCCACCTTGCACTTTATCTAGGCATACACTGAATATTTCATAAAGAGGACTAAAATCAGCCATAGTATAATTAGTGGTGTACGGCAAAAGGGAATTCCTCTTATGCACTGAGTTTAATCATGGCAGCGTCTGGAGAGCGCTCCATTCAACTTAACCTCAAGCCACATTTCCTGTCTGATAACGTGACATTACACAGAAGTGCATTCCTGTTGGGGGTCTTGTCCGTAATAATTAATCCAAGTCATAAACCCCAAATCTCCACAATGGCTTGTTTTCTTTAGCCTGTGAATTGAGTTAAGATTATGCAAATACATTCATTAAAGTGTCACTCAAAAGGGGAAACTCAGCACAGATAATGGCTGCATTTACTTGGCGGCCATCTGGAGCAACAGTAGAGGGCACTGTTTCACCTCTCATTTACATGTCAAGGCCTTCTTTTCGTTATTTATCTTTCTCTCCTTGCTTTTACACTTTTTAGAGTTTTACCGTACCCCATATTTTACAATCAGCCTTTTTGGTTATTGCACAGCAGTCTGTTGGAAAAAATCTGTTTAATCTTTTCCAAATGCTATCACAGACACAGTACTTTTGAAACACAGGGGAAAAAAAAAAGAAGAAAAAAGAAAAGTGAGCTTTCTGTTTGGATAGAACAATCAAGGGCAGATACATACACCGGGGCTCTGGATAGTCTCACTGAGAACAGTGAAAATTGTCCCGTTGTGTGTGTTTTACTCCAAGTGTCACGCGGCAATGAAGGTAATTCCATTTGAAGTTCCAGCACCGCTCTAATTGCAGGCTGCCTGCTTTTCGGAATATTTCTTTTGCTGCTTTTTGACTTTATGCATGAAATGTGCAATTGGCACGCAATAATCAGAGATTTTGCCATAACCTTGCTTAAACATATTCAAAATGATAAGCAGCTGTGGATCAATGAGCGCACTTAGGTAAAAATATAGAAATGAGAGTTGAATAAAAATGTGGCTCAGCATTTACAAACTGTTTTCAAGCCAACTTGAGCCATTTCACAGGTGTGGGCGTCTGGGGCCAGCTCTGACAGCACTGAATGCAAGGCAGGGAGCCAGACACAAAGGTCCGATATGTTTGCCAGTTAACCAAGCACACATTAAGGAGGAAAACTGAAGTGTCCCCTATGCATCATACTCAATTATGATGACAACAAGATGTGGGATATGGTCTCAGGATACTGAATCTGTGAGGAGGAGATGAGGAGTATGTGATGATAGCGCATTGCTGCACCCATCACATAATGAACCACGTGAATTGGACTCCGAGTGCAGCGGGTGACACCTCCACAACACACTGGAACAGGATCTGTGAGGCAGTGGTGCTATTCACTGCACCACCCTGCCTCCCTGTTTTTGGTTGATACTTTAAAATTTGATAGCTCTCAGTAGCTCTCATGACAAACTAAATTATGGCAGTATTTTGCTATTTTTTGGTTTCATTTCTTGCAGTTTTTATTTTTGTTTTGTTCCTTTCTATATTCAGGACCTGCTGATTAGCAGCGCTCTAATCCAAACATCATCCACAATGAGTGAAACTGGAGTCACCATTTCAACCAGAATTCCTATGTGAACTCTGGCAACACACAAAGCCACACAGCAAGATGTTATTGAGTGTTGCAACATTTTTTTCAAACAATTTCTAGCCTTTAAATTTTCTTTTTTGTTACACTTTTATTAACGTTTCATTTTAGTGTTATATTTCATCCATCCATCCATTATCCAACCCGCTACCCTGTCACGGGGGGTCTGCTGGATCAGACATCACTATTTTTGTTGCTGATGTTGATATTCTGTATGTTCTTTTCATGGCTGCAACCAAGTTGTTTGTGGAAACAATGCCCACTGCCAGTCACATGATCCCAATCATTATATAAGAGTAATATTAAAGAGCAATGAATCAGTATCGCTATAACTAATTATTTATTGCTTTCTGAACTACACATTTTAGTTAATTTTTTAGGCTTTGGCAATTAGCTCTTTTGTCTTTCTGGCTTAAGACCCACACTAGTTGCCCCCTGCTTTTTACTAGATTTTCCTTTAAACCCGCTATTATAGTCTTTGACCAGCCAGTTGTCATCTTGGCCATAATAACAAGAAGACCCTTATAAAGCTAGTCATGGAGTCCCAGTGTCTTCATTTTAAAATATTGTAACTGAGAATGATGTAGGGATTTAGTGAAAAGTGTGTTAAGATTCACACACTCTCAATTTCAGTCTCTTTTGTTAACTGAGATCGAGTTTAGCAGTGAGCTATGCCTTCACATGGCTCTCCTTGCTACACACATATCTGTTGCGTAGTTTTCAAACTGCAGTCCCTTCAACAACCTTCATCAATAGTGGTCTCCCTCCCTGTCTTATAAGCAACTTATAAGGCACTGGCATAATAGATGGCCAGATTATTCTAAAAAGCAACACACACTTGGGAGGAGTTGGGGGGGATATGTGTATTCACTCAACACCTTATGTAGTGTGATGGACGGCTGGGTTCCATGCGCGGCCGGGAGGCCCCTGCTATTTATGTTCCGGAGGAACAACTTTGGACAGCTCAATACCTCCCCTGGGACACTTGGTGGCAGCCTCCCGGGCCAACTATGATTCCCCAGCCTCCCACCTGGCCCCATGGGAGATGGAGTCTGGTTGGGAACTGGGATGGCCGCTAGGGGGTGCTGCCGAGTCTCAAGAACCCGACTGGACGACTCAGCCCCACCCGGAGGTGCAATTGGGACCAGGTGGTCAAACACCTGGAACACTTCCGGGTGGGCTATAAAACGGGCCAGCCTCCACCACTCAATGGCCAGAATCGGGAGGTAGAGGACGAGGTTGCCTGGGAGGAGTGGTGGTGCAAGGTGAAGAGTTGTTACTATTGTTTAAAGTGCTTTGGGACTATGTTGGGCCAGTGGGACAAGGGGAAGACGTGCCCCACGACTGAAGAGAAAATAAAAAACCTGTGCGATTTTACACGTGCCTCTGCGTCAGTCTGTGCCAGGTCGGGCGCTATATAGCGCCTTTATCACAGTAGTGTTATTCCGTTAAAGTGATAGCCAAGCTGCAGTATTAGAAATGTTTTGGACCGTGTACCTCTGTTAGACTATCATTTTAGACAATTTTCATTTTGCAAATTAATTCAATATTCACAACATATACACAGATTATCGCAACAGAAAGTGTATGATTTTACCATTATGATAATGAGTATGATGCAATTAAGTTAGTTGTCGACTTACAACCTACGTGTTTTTTGACCATTCGACTTACAACCACTACTGTGTCTCAAGGTGCAAACAATTTTTGCCACGCCAGCTCCATATGCGGTGACTTGCTTGACTCAATCTCAATTTATTACCTGCAGCGGTTTCCACTGTGTTCAGTTATGTTTGTCTTATAATCACAGGAAAAAAATGTCAATTAATCTCGACACAAAAATAAAGATGATTGAGCAGTATGAAGGAGGAAACAAAGTGAATGCGATCGCATGGTTATCCAATTGTAACTGGTATTCACCGCACCGCATGCGCTGCTCTACTGCACTCTGTCTTTTGAATCCCGGTTAACCCCCAGAGCTTCTGCATTGTGACTCACAATGTGCCGCTTTGTGCGAACAGCCACAAAGAGGTAATGAAATCACACTGAACTCATAATTAACAGGCTGAAATGTTAAAATAGAAAACATACGAGTGCTCAAACTCTACTGGCACAATTCCTCCTCTCGCAGTTAACACAATGTACACCGAGAGAGACTCACACTGATAACATAACTTAAGAAAGGATTTGTGAAACTGTTAAAAGTTCTGCATCCATGCGATCCATAAAAAAACAAAATAATAAAATAAAAAATTATTGGAAAAAAAAGATAGAATACCTACACAATGTGCTAAGAATAATGACAGAGAAGTATATTAAACAATACGACTTAAGGGATTTATTATACAGTACTATACACATTGTCAGGTTTGAATACATCTACTGGTCCATCTTATATCCAGATCGACTTATAGAACCAAACATGGTTGTAAGTTGACGACTATCTCTAATGCGAGCAGGATGCCTCAATGGCCATCGCTGGTTTCTTTAGTCATTTAATTCACACAATTAAAATGTTTGGTGGATATTTACTAATTACATGGAGTGGATGTCAAAGGTTCAGCTTTTATTGATGTAAAGGCTTAAATCAAGACAAATCATGCCAGAACTTTTTCATATCAGACTTCATAAATGGCATTACCCTCCGTTGCAACCCATAGTCTCCAACCTGATCACATCAACGTGGCTGTTTACACTTTCTTTTATGTCTGTGTGCAAACTTCCTTTCATCCATCCATCCATCCATTTTCTAAACATGTGTGGGGCAGCTGGAATCAATCCCAGTGATCATTGGACACAGGCAGGAACAACATCTGGAAAGGGTCAACACACACATACACATACTTCTGTCAATCCACCTAACCTGCAGGTCTTTGAATTATGGGAGGAAACTAGAGCATATGGAGGAAATCCACGCAGACATAGGGAGAACATGCAAACTCCACACTGGGAGCACATGGGACATGAACCCCAGTCTCCTTATTGCAAGGCAGCAGTGCTACCACTACGACACTGTGTCTGTAAACTTTAGTTCAAAGTTCAAGTTCAAATACCTATAACATTGAACCTAACATTCTCAAAACTGGTTAATCCAATACCACGTGATGGGGTGCTGTTGCACTAGCCACAATGTAGAAACCCACCGTGTATAGGTTCCAGTCTAACACAGAGTTCATCTTCAAGGATGTGGAAGGAAAAGCAACATCTCCTTGAGACCTCTCTGCATGGACTGAAGAAGAACTTGCACACTACTCTAAGGCAACAAGTAAGTGTGGCTTTGAACCGAGGTTGCTTGTGAATGAATCTTTCTTGAATTCAGGATACTGAACTTCTCTTCAATCAAACGTGATTTGTACTGGTGAGGCATCTCATCATCTTATCTCATCTTTCAAAACTGCTTTTCCTGGTGAGGGTTGCAGAGACATCACATCATGCCATTATTAAATACTGGTATGTTGTTTAATAATTTGTCAACAATTTTACAAGCTGACTGAATTTTAGGGTAAGACACTCTTGCTTCCTAAATTACCATATGTAACACCATTTTAGTGCAAAACAATGGGATATTGTTGTATTCAAATCATTATGCATTTCACTATATAATGCCAGTAACGGCGGACTGCACGTTAAATGTGTAGTGAATGCACTTGACTTAAGCATTCATATTTCTATACTCTTTGTACATTTAGCATTCGTTTGCTCAGAAGTTGATGCGCTTGCTGCTTCTTAAGCAGCTCTTTTCTCCATCCTAGCATCCCGGTTCTTCTCTTCTTTCATCGGCACCTTTTCATGTTAAAACTGATTAAGTCAGTGTTTGTGTTGCAATTACTTAGTACGTTTGTTTAATTTTTCCCTTATGCTGGCGCTCAAGTCTTCAATCTGCCTCAAGAATTATTTAAGATATGAAGAGGTAGGGGAAGTGACGGCGAAGGTGGTAGGGATGAGAATGGCGCCCGTACACATGCACCGCACCAGCACCCTTTACTAAAATAAAAATAAGAAAAAGAGGAATAACTTTGGAGGTCAATCATCACCCCGAAAGTGGAAAGTAGACGTCACATAATATATGTGTACCAAATTTCAGGTCAATAGGTCAAACGGTTTGCGAGCTACAGGTGATTTAAAATCCCGGACAGACAAATGAACAGCCACGGCAGTGTATTATATATAAAGATGATTTAATCTAGAATAACTGTCTAAGATGCAAATTGATTTAATCACAGCCTTATTGGGAACAAGGTAGTAAACAGCCTTGAAAGGATGTCCGTTCATCACAGGGAACACTCACTCACATACGCAAACTCACACACTCTGGGCCAATAAAAGCCGATGACGTGAAGCTATTACATTTGTTTCTGAAAGATGAAATTATCACAAATGACATTTAGTTTAAAATAACGATGAGCACTTTTTATTTTGAATACCATTGCTTCTTCGTGTAGTCATCATCCTGAGTCCCATGCATGGATATTGTCCATGAGAAGTTTACAAGTTCTTTCTGTGTCTGTGTGAGGCTTTCTCTTGGTTTTTCATCCACATCCCCAAAGATAAGTAGATCTGATTGATTGGCAATTCCAGATTGTCCCCAATGTAAGTGTGAGTGGGGTTTCTGATGCACTGGCACCCAGTCCAGTCCTGTTTATCGCCCTAGTGTCCAATGTAGCTGAGATAGGCTCCAGGTTACCATGACCCTGAATTGGACTGAGTTGATATGAAACTGACTATGACTACTGCCATGCACAAATGTGATGCTGCGGGTTCTCTTCAGGCCATCATCGTCCTTATGGGAGCCTTAAACCCAACACCGTCAGTAATGTCACCGAGATGAGCTGACAAATGAGGACAAATCTCACATGAAGCCTGGGGATATATCCAAAAAGTGCATAAGTGCTTTTATTAAAACAATAATCAGTGTCGAAAGTGTGGTGCATCAGGTTTCAATAAATAATCCATAAAACAAGTGTCCAGTGGGGATAAAAATCAAATAAATAAATCCTTTAAAATACGAGGTTAAAATGCCGATCTCGGCACACCCTTCTTTCTCCTTGGCTCACCCATTATTTCTGCAGCCGGCGGAGATCTCTATGGCCACGAGCACCTACAGCCAACCTCCGTCTTGGCCTCCTTGCTGACGTCACTGCCAGACCGTCCGAGGTCGGCTCTCCTCCCTTCATCCTTCGCGCACCCGTAGTCGCTCCTCAGATCCCTCGGGAGGACACCTGCCTTGCTCACCCACTCACCCGAACATTCAGTGGGGCGAACTTGCCCCCATAGCGCAACAGCTTAACGCTCCTTAGTGGGGCCCCAGCTCGTTCTGTCTCCTCTTTTCAGGTGGCCAGATCATCCTGCTTAGACTGCCTTTCTCACGTCCTTTAACCTCTTCTTCACCTCGCTCGATCTCTCTATTCATATCTCTCCTTTCCTTCCATTTCTATCGGTTCCCCTTTTCTCTTGGTTCGACACGCATATACGTATACACCCCCTGTGTGCCTCCGTGGGCGCAACGCCTTAATCACACACCACAGGAAGCCAATGAGGCAATCGAGAACGACCGCACCCACGCATACAGGTGCGACTCGTTCCAACCACCTCGTTAACTCCCCGTGGTCGTGTAATCGTGCCCACGGAGAACGGCACGGCTATACGGATTTAAAACCCAGCCTTTTTTTATTGGAAGCTGCGGACCCGCTATACTACAATGCATGCCTACAAATATCTTCAAGGCTCTAAAATTGTAAGTAATACCACCCCTAGCAGAAAGGAGGTGCTGTCCCTAACTACTTCTCATTTTCCTCCTGCGTTTTACTGGCTCACCAGCCAAAGAGTGACCCAGGCTGAGGTCACCCAGCCTCAGCTTCCACTACAAAGCATCTCACCTTCGACAATATAAAAACCTTAAAGCCACTCAAAGTCAGTCAGTTCATTTGAGGACCATCACTAGAGGTGAGAGGATCGATCCCTCGTTCAAGTTCTTTTTTTTGTTTGTCTGCTTGTCAAACCTTTTTGCACCCTCATGTGCTATTGATTTTGCCTCTTTTCTAGCATAGGAAAATGACCTGCTGGTACCCCAATTCGTTTCACATCTAATGTCTATTTTGATTACACTATCTTCATTGCTTGGGATAGACTGGCATTTTATCCAGCTTTAGTTCCTGCCAGGTTAAGCTCCTCATGTCCTTGAACTGGATACGCAGGCTTCAGAATGTTATGTTATCTTTATCAAGCACTAAGCATCCATATAAACTGGGCAGCTTTGGCACATAGGAGGGAGGGAGGGACCATGCTCCCCATGGCTCATTGCTCACTTAAAACACCACTACTGACATGGACAGTGAGTGCTGTCAAGTTTACTCAGCCTGGAGTTATCCCTGTTAAATCTTACATACAGTACATTAGGCTAGCTTGTAATATGTGTTATTTTTTAAAACCTTTTTAAAATCCAATTTGCATACATATATTAGTTTTATTATAAGGGTGGATGGATGGATTTGTATTTACTTGCACTTATTTCTGATAGTTTACTCCACCATCAAGCGTTTAACAAAATAAGCCTGACTTAGATATTTTGAGTTTCTTTGGGTTTTTATTCTTGACCTGGGCAACCTCTAGGAGGCACCCTATTACAATGTATACTAAAAGTTTAAATATAATAAACCGCTGCAATTTTTTTCCTTTCATTGTGAACCCCCTATTTTTATAGCGGAACAACTAGAAGATGGATAGCCTGCCTACTGACCTTACAAAAACACACTAAGACACTGCGCCATGGTTAAAGTGAACTAGATCCAATGTATTTTAAAATTAACATTCTTGCTGCTAATAATTTATGGTGGCCAGTGCAGTAGTAGCCTATCTGCTTGTGCCAGGGTGTCTCAAATTGTTGGGTGGAAGTCTGTTATCTCTAACATTCCTTCCAAAATCTGTATGAATGTACAGGCTAATCATCAGAGTAAAATGGCCGCATCTGAACTTAACTTTTCTGTCTGTTGACATCAAGGCAGGATGTGCCTGTCTGTGTGAGTTTTTTTTAAAAGGATGTAAAACGTATCTTATGCTGTATACTGTACATTCTTATGCCATCATTTCCTCTCACTCTGTGCCCTGTAGCTCCAGTCATTTCTTTTGTGTTTATCAGGCAGAACGTTGATGAATATTAATGTGTAATGCGACCTAAATGTAATGCAATTCAGAAATATCAGTGCCAATTCTCATTATGAGGTAATATATTGCCAGTTTCAGTTGTAAATAAACAGAAAATAAATGCTACAGATGAGGCTGGCCTGGGCCCAACCCAAATGTGAAGGACTGAGGCGTTTTCCTCAGGGCCTTGCAGAGAAGTGCTTCTTGATAGCACTTGGAATGAATCCTGATGATATACACACCCACGCACCCGAGTTATTGATACAGATCTAATTTAGGTAACAGCTGGAACTAAACTATGGGGAGGTGTATGAGGGAAGCTTAAGGAGTTGGAAACAAAGGAAGAAAAAAAGTTGTGCTTTTTCTTAATCGTTCAAACAATCCTGCAGACTGGATTCAAGACACCTAAATGCTGCTTTATGATTGAATCATAAAACTTCCACCAGGGGGCACTCTTAACATAGGGTACCTTATGAGTCCTGGAAACTGCTGCAGCAGGTCCTAGTGGTGAGCTGGGATTGATCTTGGCAGGCATAGGGACTGTGCAAAGTAAAGTTGCATTGTGGGTAACAGAATTACAGAATAATGAATAGCCTAAGTGATCAGTTTAGAGCCATCGCTACACCAGTTCTGCCATCCACAAAGACAAAACTAGCAGGGTATACTAAAAGTTAGGGGCCACTGACCACTAAAGTGACGGGCAATAGTACTTGCAATGAAAAGTATCTTTAGTATCTGACTTGAGGGTCACTGGGAAGCTTGATATTCATCTAGCAACAATTAGCACAATTAACCAAACTATCAATATTGTTTACATATATCTGTAGATTTTCTGACCAGTTTATGCTATTCAGGGCCTCTGCTAGTGCAGCATTGGGCTAAAAACCAGAACCATCTCATTAGAAGGCATCAGTTCATGAGAGGGCACAGTCATATACACAGCCCCACACCATTCATACTATGTAAATTTCAAGTTTCAAATCAACATTACAGACATTTTGGAGTAAGGTAGCTGGAGAAGAATGTCCACAGACACAGGGGGACTAAGGAGACACCACACAGGCAGTGCCTTGGCCAGGGGTTAATAAGACAATACAGTTCTTTAAAAGCTAGCACCATTACACAGTGAAGCATCCAGCACACATTTCAGTACATTATTGTTTATCATGGCATTTGAGAATAAAATATAATAAAAATGTTCTTCATAGAATGTATTACATAAAAGGAAATTTGAGTATAAGAAATATATTATGTGCTGATGACCTCTCCTGTGGACATAGTTGAGTGGTGGAAAAAAGCACCTCAGGGAGCTCTTGAATCCCTCTGACACATCTTCCTAAGAGGAAGCAGACTCATTGGACTAGAAGGGGCACCCACCTATCATTTACAAATGGCAGAAATTGGCTTATTCACAGTTGTGTCTGGGCTCAGCCTAAGAGAAAAGGTGATGAGTGCAGACATTCGGGAGAAGCTCAAAGTAGAACTGCTGCTACTCCGCATAGAAAGAAGCCAGTTGAGTTGGTTTGGGCATCTGACTAGGATGCCTTCTGGACGCCACTCTGGGGACGTGTTTCAGGCACATCCAATCAGAAGAAGACCTCAGAGCAGACCTAATATGGGCCAGTGGGATTATATTTCTCAGCTGGTCTGAAAACTCCTAAGGATCCCGCATGGAGTAGTTGGAAGACGTGGCTGGGAAAAATAATCTCCAGGCATCTTTGCTTAGACTGATGCCACCATGACCTGGACCAAATAAGTTGTAGAAAAGGAAAAAGGCACAATATATATTTAACCTGGCTGGGATGTCCACAGTGTGGAAGGACAGGGAGAGAGAACTTGCACAGGGCTTTGTCTCCCCCAGGGCAGTAGCGACATTGCCACAGCTTCCCACAGGTCATGATTGGAATTAGAGTTTGTCAGCTCAGCCCTTTTGGGTTCCATGTGTGCTGCCATGGGGCCTTGGTGGACTGGTTAGTAGTATTTTGTCACAGCTTCGGGACACCGGAAGAACTTCTGGGGATTACATAAAAGGACCAGCCTGCCAGAGTTGGGATGAGGAGGACAACACTTGCATTGAGGAGTGGAGGTAGTAGAGGGAGAGAGATGAGAGAGAGAGAAGAAAAGACAAAGAGTTGCCAGGTGCTTTACTTGTGCTTTGTATCTGTGGCAGTGGTGTGGGAAACACCTGTAAGAGAAGAGTTTCCCATGAAATAAAAACTGTTTGTATTGGCAACTTGTGTCTAGAGCCTGTCTGTGTTCTATCTATCTATCTATCTATCTATCTATCTATCTATCTATCTATCTATCTATCTATCTATCTATCTATCTTTAGTCTTCATATTCTGAACCCGAACAACTTCCTTAAATTGCAATAACCAGACTCCAGTCTGTCAAAATCAAATTGCATAAAGTAAACATCTGATCAGTTTCCTACATTTTTGGTTACACAAGTACCTCTATCTATCTATCTATCTATCTATCTATCTATCTATCTATCTATCTATCTATCTATCTATCTATCTATCTATCTATCTATCTATCTATCTATCTATGTGAAGAGCTCAGAATAAAATACAAGCAAGTTAAGTTACAAAAACAGAAATTCACCTAACGAGAGTCTTCAAACAATTCTAAAACACATTGAGGAAGTCAGAGTTTCAAATGAATGTGGACAACTTGTTCCACCAGGTGCTACACATCATCAAATGATTCTGGATTGAGATTTGATGCCATGCAGAGGTGGTATCATCTTTACTACAACAAATACTACTACTGAGATTTGCCCTACCTTGACCATCACTTTTGCACAGGAGTTGTGCTTGGACTTGGATTACTTTCAGTCCCAGATGGTGATTTTGCATTTTCTTAGGATGAATGTCTGCTTACATTTTTTATTTGAAAACCCCTTTAATGTCATCCAGAATCTGAACATATTGCCACAGGACTATCTGACATTGCTCCTGCTCTTGAATGGCTGGAAGAAAAAAACAAGGAGAGAGAGCAATGGAGCAAAATAAGCCCTACACATTAACAAAGGGTAATTCTTCCATTTGTTATGGAAATACAAATGTAGATGAGGGGGCAACATGATGTTGTAGTGGCTATTGTTGCTGACACATGGATGCTGGACCCAGTCACTGTCACTCCATGTCTGTGTTAGCTGTACTGGAGTTGTCTCCACACATCCCCAAGTATCTGTGTGACAAGTTCACTAAGGACTCCAAATTGGCCTGCTGTGGGAGACCCCTGTGATGGATGGATGCCCTCATGAACTGATGCACCAGTCCAAAGTGGGTCTGAAAATGTTATGATAAACCTTGAACAGACTTAAGAGTTTAAAAAAGGAGCTTACTAAGAGCCTCTGTTGATCACACAGGGTAAAGACAAGACAAAAACTTGCCTAGGACAATATAAAGCAGGCACTTCTCCTCTGCTAAAACCAGCAAGTGTTAATCAAATGATGAATGAACTCATATCATAATTCTCACCATCTCAGTCAATTAGACAATAAACTGGCAGATGAGGTAAATTTACACAGTTTGACACTCTTTGTTAATAGTTGAACACTTCAAGGCACCTTTGCCAACTCACTGCTGGGTATCCTCAGCCACAGTGTTCTCTATTAATAGGTCGGCTCTTGGCTGCAGCCAAATGTTTCATTTTAAATGCCATCTTTGTTGTTGGCATGAAAGGCTACCCAGTGCTATCCTTAGGGGAAACTGCCCTATCAGCTGTGAGTCCCTGGACAATTACCAAGTTTCTTCTGCATTTGCTCCAGGTGTTCCAGACAGTCGATGATTTTTCCCGTCGCTCTTCATAAAGCATCCTCTGACCGTCTGTCAAGTGCTTTTGTTTTTTTTTTTTCCGTTCATCAAGTCCTTTAGTTTTCTGCCATCACTTTGCAGAGCTGAGGTCGTCCTTTAGAATGCTAAATAGGACTTAGTCAATAAGTGTCAAGCACAGAAAATGTGATAAGGAGCTGCAGGAGGGCAGCAAGTGAAAATAAATAAATAAATGAATAAAATAAAAAACGCAGGACACACTGTGCTTTGACAAGTGGGAGGATGGGATGGTTAATCTTGGGCAGTTTACACAAATTTGATGCCAAGGTCAGCTATAACATCACGGGTTCATCACAGGATATGTGGAAATAATTTGTGATTCTTCCTTTTAAATACAGAAAACAAGAAAAAAGCAAATAAAAAAAAATGCTAAAAATGGACAGTACATGTAGCAAGGAAGCCACTCAGAAACCAGCTATAAGCTCAGTATCTCTTACAAGGGCTGTCATAACATATGGGCCCAGGAGCATAGTGGCCCATGATGGGCATTAGATTCTTCATTTTTAAAAGTCTTTTCAGAAGTATTTGCGTTTTCAAAAGTCTCTGTTTTCGGGGGCTAAAAATGTCAGGGTATTGTGGAAGAAAGGTGAAAACAGAGAATAATGTTGCCATTTCTGTGGACATAGTGTTAGTTTGGGCACAGCAAAAGAGCTGTAGAATGTACTTTCACTAACAATACTCCAGTGTGCCCTCTGACTGTAGATGGCCTAAAAAGGTTCAACTCCAGAGACGTCCCACTTGAACCTCAATGCAGGACATATTGCTAGCTTGCTATAGGAAAGTCTGTTCTGACATGTGCCCTCTACGGAAGAAAATGAAAGCTGACTGGCTTTCTGTTTCCCTGCACCCATGAGCTTAACATCATTGACCAAGGTTGTTGGACTGCCTACCAGACACCCTACCAGAGGCAAACCATGCATGAGCTATTTGTGCCATCCAAAAAACACATTTGCAGAAACAAGACAACATAACCTTTGGCTAACCCACCAAAGCCACTTGTCTGAAGGCTGAATTTGTCACGACCCCTCACCTTGCTCTGACCTTCCTGCGCTTTTTAAACACTGATGCTCCTAAGTTCTCCCTAGCAATTGATTGTGATGTCTGACACATCAAAGTAGCACAGGCAGAAAATGGCTTTGGGGCAAGATAGCAGGAGGCACTTACTTTCTGTTGTTTGACCCTAAATCAATCAAAATCAAGTTTCAGGCTGCTGAAGTGTAAGAAACAAATGAATGACACAGGATGGGTGGTGTGTGGGGACTCCAGGATTTCAAGTTGTGTGGAAGCCTTTTTTTTTTTTTTTTTGCTGCATAGTACTTAGATGACCTGGCTGTCATCATCACTGGGAAGAGCGAGTCTGGCATCGTTAAAATCAGGATAGACGAGCTCCAGTGATGTTTGCCATCCATCTTTATATTTTCTAGCTGGTTCAGTGTTTGGGTGAAACTTTTATCTCTAATTATTGAGTAATTCCAGAGTGATTACACTTTAATCAGCTGTATAATTGAGTGTAAGTGCAGTCAGCACTGTTACACTTTAATTAATGTGTAACCACAGCTGGAGAGCTGTGTGCGCAGGCACTGTGGGCCCCAAAGGAGGGAGACTGCAGGCTCGATTCACACCACTGACTCCTCATGTGACTGAGTACGTTAATCAGCATATCTTCACAAGTCCTGTGGCCTCTAGTGGCCTTGGTGCTGAAATGGAAGCAGTTCTACTACTGAGTCCTCGTTTCACTCCAAGTTAGTTAAACATCTCTTCACTGGTACTGTGGCCCCCTGGTGGCTTAGACATTTACTGCAGGCACAAGGCTGAAGATCTGCACCCCACCACTGTCTCTCTATATTGACAGTGAGTAATTTAATCAATGCCTGCCCACAAGTAGTGTGGCTCCCTACTGACCTAGATGTTGGACTGCAGAGCTTCCACCACTTGATCTCTTTGCTGACTTTGTGTAAGTCAACCATTATCTCTTTCCAGACACGATGGCATTTATTTGCTAAAGGTCATGACTTTTTAGATTTTTAAAGTTATAGAATTCAATGCGCACTTATATGTTGTATTCGTATATTTTGAACATATTATTGCTTTTTAATGTTATATTTATAATGGTATCACAGTGCCATGTTTTCATCCATGAGTGGCAACATTTTGGGTCTGTTTTGATGCCTGTTATTAGTGACTAGAGATGAGCGAACCACAGAATTCTCTTCACCTCAAGTTCAAACTCAGAGAACTCTGTGAAATGCATTGAAGTCACAGGGGAAGGAGAAATTAAACTGAATTATAATGGTGCAGTGATCTTTTAAGTGACCCTAAGAAATAGGTAAGAGTTGGACAAAAATGCTGGATCGATTATTGTGACTAAATATATTAGCCACTGCAACACAATGCCTCCCTTAGCTAAAATTAATAGAATTAAATATCAGGACAGTAAAATATCTTGAGACAGTAGCAGACTGGAAGCATGAATTAGCTAAGGCTTGGCCCCTACAGCGGGTACTCACGTCTCTGGAACCGAAATGTAGTTTGTTTTTTTTTTCTTTTCCCTGATGCTTTTGCTTTTTTACTGCCACTGCTAAAAAAAAGTGAAACACTAAAGCATGTGCATTCTTCAGCACCTTCCCGTTTGCATCAACAGCATAGCTCTCTGGGTGATATTATTAAAGGGATAGGCCCAAATATTACATGTGGGTTATATACAAGTCCATAGATCCATATTACATAATAATATGTAATGTACTATTCATTAACAGGTGCAATAACAATTTATGCTGCTGTACTTTGAGCAATAATAATTTGCTCTGGTTACTTGATCACTTAACACTGTATATGACATATTTGGAATTATTTGACTTTTCATTAAAAGCGCCTTGGGGCTGTCAAATAAAGTAATTTTGTTGTGTTACACAATGACAATAAAGTGCTTGAACTTGAACTATATAAAGAGACATTACCTTTAAGACCCAAATACACCAACATGTGTGCACATTTTGTGTGTAAATGTACTTTCAAGGTTCCCGCTGATATTAGCCCACTACTGGAATCAGCATTATATACTCAGAGGGTTGTCCCATCTGGCATTGGCTGCTACAACTCTATGATTTCACGCTGGCCTTGAACAGCATCATGTGGTCTAAGCCTGTTGCACAGTGAAGTTCCAGGAAAATTATCCGGCATATTCACTGTGAAAAATGCTTTGTCAGATTTCACTGATTAACATTAAAGGCAATCCATCCTGGTTGCTAACCCAAGACAAGTGGAAATGCATCATTTGACATAAATGTGACACCCACAGGGCTGGGCTGTGTCCTCTCTTCAATGTCAAACTTACTAGTGAATTAGGACTTTATGTCTTCTTCCATTGGGTATTGGATTTTGACATTTTGGTTGTTAAACTTAGTCATGAGCCTTATTTTTAAAATTTGCTTAATGTGGTTCCCTGGAGCTCTAAAAATAATTTTTATATCACTCTGGAATTTTTTTTCTTTTGATACACAGGGATGTAATGGTCACATTTGCTTTTTGTTTGAAAGCATCTTTTCTTGTAGCTTTAAATTAGTTTATACTCTTAATAACCTAAGATATGCATAGAATTATCATTCTGTTCAGTGAATCTGCAATCGTTATTAATCTTTTCTTTGTTTTCTTTTCCGGTTCTTCTCTGGTGGCATTCTGCACCAACACCCCCCGATCAAAGTTCTGTGCAGCCGTCTGCGATCCTTGAATGAAAGCGGATACTCCAACTGCACTGAATCCTCTAAGATGAAGGCAAGAAAGAACGAATACACATTTACTTAAGAACATGTTAGGTAGAATGCCCAGTGGGGACTGGGTGGTCTTTTGCCCTGCACCCCTGTAGATTGTTTTTTTTTCTGTCCACCCTGGCTATCTGAATTTATTATTTAACTGTCATTTAGAAACTTTAAAAAAAATGGATATACCTTAAGAACTCTACTTCTCTTAACTATTGTGACAGATAGGGGGGCGCTATCGCTCCTTTGAACTCCTGTCCACGACTCCAGACACCAGGTAAAAGTCCAAACGTTGACTTTATTAATCTTCCACAGTGCACAAAGCACCCTCTCCTCCACTATACTCATAAAGAATAACAATAATACAATCCTCCAACTCCCAGATGCATTGCCACCCTTCCACCCAGCTCAGCTCGCCGTCTGGGAGCTCCCACAGTCCTGTTAAATACCCTGACCCGGAAGCGTTCCAATCCCCAGTCCATGTGACTCTCAATCACTTCCAGGTCAGGTAAAATGTCCTTTTCTTCACCCCGGAAGCACATCATTCCCCTTGTCCATGTGTGCTTCCGGGGCGTAGGGAAAATACCCATTGTTCCTCCCTGCAGCGTCTCCTAGTGGCCCCCACGGCATCCAGCAGGGCTGCATATAAAAACTGCAATGTCCATGATGCCCTGCTGGTCTTCGGGGAACCTCCATACTGCAGGGAGGGCTCCACCTGGCGGCTTGGGGGTATTGGCTGGGATAAATGGCCGGCCATACACCACACTATATAACTTTCTTATGCATATTTAAATTTTTATCTATTTTTTTTATACCATATATTTCTTGTTATTCTCTTATTCGCTTCTCTAAATTTAATTTGTTTTTTTTTTTGCATCTGACATTTTGTAAAACACTTTGATCTACATCATTTGTATGAAAATGTGCTATAGAAATAAATGTTGTTGTTGTTAGTTATTTTTTGCATTAGCTCATGGTGCCATTTTTGTTTCTCCTGTGGGCACCTGCATTCTGGGACTTCAATGCTGTGTGGTTGTTAGTGGTGACATCAGGTGCCCCTTGGACTTTCTGGTTGCCCAATTTTTGATTCACTAAAAAGATGCAGCATTCTGTTGATTTGCTCATTTGAAAGGCTCTTCAGTTTTGAAATCTTTACTGTCACTGACTATGATTTACACCTATTTTTACAACTATTTCTGATATTCTTGTTTCTATCTTTCATGATGATCTTTTGTCTCATGTTCTAGGCTTAGTGTATTAGATTCTTGCTCACGTGATTACAACTATAGCTTGCTTTTCCCAATTTTGCTTTATCTTCTGATTCCATTATTACAACAGACTGTTGCAATGCCTTGTCAGTACAATGCCTGTATGTTTTTAACTTGGTTTAATGTATATACCATCTCCTACTCCTCGTGGCCTTTTACAGATCTTCATTTTTACTGAAACAAAACTACCATGTCAGGCTGTATGGCCTCAAATAGCAGGTTCACTGCCAGTCACTGACTGTGAGTAACTTAATCATAGTCTGTTCATAGACTGCGGGCTCAGTTGGTAGTTAAGGTGCTGGACTGTAAACAAGAAGACCCCAAGATTCCCAGCACAGATTCCTCTTACATTCGAAGAGTTTGAATTTTCTTTTCTGTACCATTAGTGTGCCTTCCTAGTGGGTTAGATATAGGAGTGTAAGTCTCCCAATCCTTACTCCTTGTATTGGCTCTGTAAGTAAATCAACATTATTTTGTGAAGCATGGCACCCTAGTGGACTACATATTAAACTGTAAAACATTGTAAAACCAATGACACCCTGACTTAGCTAATCAGCATCTCCTCCCAGGCAGTGCAGCCCCTTTGTTACTAATCTGATGTAGTGTAGATAACTCCTTAAATCCCTCGAAGTAAAACATCACCTCTTTACAGACATTTTGGTCCCCTACCTGCTAAGGTGTTAAATGTCGAGGAGAAAGTTGAAGACCTTAGGACTCTCAGTATTGACTCTAGTAAGTTAATCAAAACATCTTCACAGTGTCTCCCTGTGGATATGGTGTTGGATTGTATGACCCCTACTGAAGATCATCTTGCTACAGGTAGTCTTGTCCTTTGGGTGTCAGGTTGTTTACTAGAAAATTCAGGACTGCTCATTGAATTCTTGTCACTGCTGCTTCCTATGACCCTGGATAGTTTTTCAATGTCTCTGTACAGGTAGTGTACTTCATATGGTGGGCTAAGTGTTTGACTGTACAACTCCCACCACTCGGTATAATCGCTGACTTTGAGGCAGTACAGCCCCAGAAGACCTAACATATTAAACAGTAAAGAATATGCCTGAAAGTTGTTTTCCAACCACTGACTCTTTATATTGCCTCTTAAGTAACTTAATCATCTTCTCTTCAAAAGTAGTGTGGCTCCCTTTTTTCCCCTGATATTGGAATGTAGATCTGTGTAATGACTGTAAAGTGAATCAATGTGTATTTGTTGACATTATGCTGCCCTGTTGGTACCACAGTTGTAAAGTAAAGGTCCCGTCACTGACAACTCGAGTAAGTTAATGAAATCGGAGGGTAGTGTGGTCCCTTAGTGGGTAAGTTGTTGGACTGCACAGTTGAGGTCTGCATTTCAGCAGAAATCCTACAGGACTGGACCCAAGATTTGGTGGTGTGTGATTAAACTTAAGAGTTGTAACTGGACACAGGCAGTTAGACTGCATTCATATGGTCAGGGATGAATGGTCAGAGTGTAGATGAACTTCTTTGAAAATGGCTTCTTTAAAAATAGATAATTTTGCAACAATCAATAATTGTTTCTCTGTATAAGTGCATGAAATTGGAAAAGAAGACAAAGATAGCTTGCATAAATGTGACACCGTGTTGTGACATGGGTTTTGTTAATCGTTTTTTATGACATTTTGCATATTCTTTGCTCAGTCTTGGACTCATTTTGTTTTGTTTTTTTCCTTAACTAGAGAATTCAATACTAGAGTATGTTTTTTGAATCCTCAAATACTTTAGGGGCAAGTTTTTCTTAAACTGCATGTTGCGACTCAAAGATTTTAGACATTCGGTCATGTTTGGTCATGAGTCACCATTATATTTAATGAAAATGGGTTGAGTATGGTTTTCCAGGTAGGTTGCCGCAGGTTGTTAAAGCAATCAACAATTGCTCTGTGATGATGTGTGGTGCTGATTCTTTAACCTCCACCCACGGTGACATTTGCCAGTGATTCTCCAAAGGAGCTCCCCCCGCTATGACAATTGCTGATGCTTCTCCAAGATGTAAACTATGATTATCGCTGGTGGTTCTCCAAAGGGGAGAATGATGATCACCATGGAATGGATCTCAAAGACACTAATAAGGGTAAGATTGGCTCAAAAGTGACCTTAGTGTCCAGGTTGTTGGACTGCACAGTTAGCTCTGCATTCCCACAGGACTGGACCCAAGTTACAGTTGATGATTACCGGGAATTTAAGGGGGTTGTCCCCCAACTACATCGATTACTGGAGATTCTACAAGATGGGATCCCACCCCAGCTACAACGACTGCTGGGGATTCTATGGCAGGCATTATGGTGTAGTAGTTAAGGCTTTGGTCTTCAATCCCTGAGGTTATGAGTTCAAGTCCTTGTACTGACACTGTGTGACCCTGAACAAATCACTTGACCTGCATGTGCTGCAATTGGAAAGCCATAAAGGAAATGTAACTAATTGTATCATAATCTTGTAAGTCTCCTTGCATAAAACTATCAGCCAAATAAGTAAATGTCTAAATGATGTCAGAGGCTAAATGAATCTCCAAGGTGAAAACTATGATGATCACCTGTGATTCTTCAAGGGGGGAGAATAATGATCATCACAGAAAGGGTCTTGAAGACACTAAGAAGGGCAACATTGGGTCACAAGAAAACAAAAGTTTAAGAAACCCTGTTTTACAGATTGTATAATTTTTTGGATCATTTTGTCTTCCATTTTGAATTCTTAACGATCTCCTGCCATTTTCCTCAACCTTCATTAGGTTGGCTGCAGGTCAACGCATTCAAAACTCTTCTTCAAACCTTTGCTAAAATCCTTTTCTTTATTGCTTTTTTGGTGTGGACCTTTTGCCTTGTTTTTGACTTTGATTTTTTCTTAAGCTCTGTTCTTGTTGTACTCTGAATCTCCTGATTTTGTTTCTTTTTCTATTTCATCGTGCATCTCCTGGTTCTCTCAACAATGTTCTGTCAGTGCACTGAGAACACATGGTAGTGTCTCTCTCTCCCTCTCTCTTTTTTTAATTGAAATTGAATTTACAAGTAAATAGCTACAGGCAATGAGGAGGTGCATATGCATGGCAGCTTGTAAAGGCAGATGCATGAAACAGGTCACTGGTTGAGGTGTTGCTTTTTTTTTTTTGTTTCCATCATGTATGTATCAACTTACCTTAGTGTGGTCAGCGTTAGCATGGTCTTCCAAAGCGCTGGGGCTGGCTTGCATCTTTCTTCATGGGTAGTGAATATTTTAAATGCCTGTCTTGGGGCCGTGCATGCCATTGCAGACCTGTCTTGGCTATTTATTCATTTATTAAGAAAATGAAAGGAACAGGCCTACTCTTATGTTATGGTGATAAACAACGAAAAGGTTCAATCACACACATATATGAAATTTCCTCCAGTTTCAAAATTCTCCTGCAGGTGTAAAGATCATTAACCAGAAGAGTTACTGCCATAGATTCACAATACAAAGGTTTGTATCTGATTAACAATCTCAGGCAGGAAGAAACATCTGTGGTGACCTTTTCACTCACTTAGCACACCTAATTAATGGGGCCATACTTCTGAAAATCTCTGAGTCAATGAGTAGACAATTGGCGGTGTCCATGCAACTAAACTAGGTGCTGAAAACGGTATGGAAATCACTTTAACTACTTTAGATACATTAGGAACAAAACGCAGAGCAAAACATAATGACAAAGCCTGTAATGAATGGGATCACATCATGACACTTTTTGTTTCTTGTTCATACTTTTTCAATATATGACAAAGTAGCCATGCTATAAATATAGAGAGAAGTCAAGCAAAATGACACCTTTTATTGGCTAACTAAAAAGATTACCATATGCAAGCTTTCGCGGCAACTCAAGCCCCTTTTTCAGTCAAGATGCTGTGTCATTTTTTGGTTGACTTCCCACTGCATTCACAATGACTAACACGGTACAACACGGTAACATGCTATAAATATTAACTGTATAAGGGTTACTGTAATTAGGAATTTCTATATATAAAACTTTTCCCTGCTTCTGTTATAAGAAGGTTTGAATACTTCATATTGCTGTTATTTTATATCGCCTATGATACAAAATTGCAGCTCACAGGTCTAGTTTTTTGGATTGTAATCTTGGCCTGGTTACCATCTGTACCATGTTTGCATGTTCTCCCTGTACCTACTATGTTGGGTTGTCTTGAGATACTGGTTTTCCTGTCATATCACCCACAGTTAATTAGCAACTGTAAACTGGCCCAGTATGAATGAGTGTGGGGAGGTGGTGCATGGCTAGGCCCTGTGATAGAATAGGTCCCAGGACTGTTCCTGTCTTGCGATTGAGACTGTCAGAACAGACTAGGCCGTACAAAACCCTGCAGTAGATTGAGTGGGTTTGAGGATGTTATGTTCTGGTATGTAAATTGCAATCAAACGCATCAAGTAATTGAGCTGGAGCACTTCCTACTTGTGCTGACAGGCAGACAGACATCTCAGGAACTGTCTGACTGAGACTGCAGGTAATGAGCGCTCCATGGAGTTTGTTTACAGCGTTGTCCCATCAGATTGATTAGAAATGCCAAGCCTCCTCCTCTCTACATGACATTAAACCATGTTTTGACTGTTTTGACCCTCAGATTCTTAAACAGCTACAATGTGCTCTTGTGCTACAATAAATCTCCAGGAATGACCTAGTGCTCAGGTTTGACGAACATTTCTCTTATAAGAGAATGACTGATGTTTCTGAGATGAGCCATTTCCATTTGCCTCCTATAAATTTTCAGTTTCATGACACTGGAACGCCCTCCATGCTGGAGTCACACTGGTAAAATGAATGCCATTTCTCTTTCTTTCCTTTACTCAACCTGGTAACAGATTAAAAACAAAAAGCAAATGCAAATGCGCTCATTATGCAGATTCGCTCATTATGCAACACCTGTGAATAGACATACTTTATGCAATGCAAGCCAACAAGCAACACACGGTCATAAATGCGTTATTCTGAAAGGGGACCTTGATGGTCGACAATGCCATATTGATGTCAAAATGTATAAAGTAAAAGTAAGTTTAAAGGTTTAAGCATCCAAAAAACTGCCAGCAGCCTTTGTTATTTTAATACATGTTTACTGTTTGAGAAAACATTTGATAAAAATTGAATATTTTGAGATGATTTGGGCTGAAGCAAAACACACTCACAAAAAGCTTACATTTTGAATACTTTATACATTTTGTCACATGTCTGTTGATGAGTGTAAATAGGTCTTGTTTTTCCTTGTGTGGTTTGATTTTCTCATTAAGGGTCCTTGTTGCTTGGCATATAGAATAATCATAAATGGAAAATAAGAAGAGAGAGCTTCAAGAATAATAATAACAATAACAGACTGTGAGCAGAGTGACTATCTATCTGGGCATTACATTGTCTTCTTCACAGATTCTTCTGTCCTTTACTTTAAGCACTCTCCATCTTCTCTTCCTAAATGGAAACATAGTTCATTGTTTGAATCCATTTCACATTTTCTGTTCTCAACGGTTCTGCTTCATGGCGCAAAGCAATATAATAACTCATCCTCTTTGACATTTTTTTATCTTTTCCTAGGATTTTCTAGTCAGAGGTTTAATCAATCAGACATTATTTTTATAGCATCTTTCATAGTGAGGGCCATCAAAGGGAGCTTTACAAAACCAAACAAGAAAACATTACCAAGCAACCTAGTAGCATAATATGGGAGGGATAGAAAAAATGAAATACAACAGAAATCATGGAAAAGAAAAGTTATTTGAGGGGTGACCAGGCACCCCATTCTTCTCTTTCCCTTCTACCTTCACCCTGCATAGAGATCTGTAATATTCACAGATACCATAGACACAGCAGTTAATGCTGCTCTTTGACTGATCCAGAGTTGTGAGTGTAAATGTAGTTCTGTGTGCAGTTTGCATGTACTCCATGTGTCTTTGTGGGGTTCGTCCTACATGCCAATGTTTTGCATGCCACGTTAATTAGTGAGTGTAAAATCACTCTTGCGTGAGCAAGCGTATGTGTGTGTATATGAACAAGTGTTCCCTGTGGAGGACTAGCATCCCATCCATGGTTGGTTTGTGTCTTGCACCACATTCTGTCTGACCTTCAACAAGCCTTAGCAGGATAAATAATAAATGTTTGGATAGATGAACAAACAGAATATAAATATTACTTGGCATGTCAGCTGCTCTGCGGTGGGCCTGCACCCTGCCCAGGGTTTGTTTCCTGCCTTGCACCCTGTGTTGGCTGGGATTGGCTCCAGCAGACCCCCGTGACCCTGTAGTTAGGATATAGAGGGTTGGATAATGGATGGATGGATGTCAGCTACTCCCAAGTGCTGCAGGGGTTAGGGTTCCGCACAATATTTAAACAATCTTTCCTTTAGATGTTTATCTCCTCCATGCCTTGTTATTATTTGCCATCTGACTAAGCTTATTCTTCTCAACAGTAATACACCTTTAATACTTTATGGGGTGTCACATGACTGAAAGGTCCACATTCTGCTGGTAGTCCCATTGATCCTCAGTGATGCCTTTAAAAAGGGATCAACTCTTTCAACCTGAGGACTGTTAGAACATCCTCTTGTTACCAGCCTATCTCTAAGCAGGTGGATGCATACAGGCTGCAGCACTCCTGCTAGTACTAGAGCCACAGCTCTCTGCCATGTCATTACCTACTGCTCACCTTCAGAAAATTGTTTCTCCAGCCAGTTGTGGACCTGGATCTCCACCGGTCATTGTTGGCCACCATGCTACTATCTTTGCATTGAGACATTTGGTTTGTCTGTCCAACTGAGTTGTTGACTGTGCAACCCTCTCAGTACTGGTGTGAGAATGTACACCAAGACTGTGACAAGACAGGGACCTAAATTGTAATTTTTTGCTGTAATGCATCTGTACGTGTCTGCACATTCAAGGACATGGTCTCTTATAAGCATTGTGTCACACCTTTAATGACCTACCTACATACAGTGGGATGCAAAAGTTTGGGCAACCTTGTTAATAGTCATTATTTTCCTGTATAAATTGTTGGTTGTTACGATAAAAAATGTCAGTTAAATATATCATATAGGAAACACACACAGTGATATTTGAGAAGTGAAATGAAGTTTATTGGATTTACAGAAAGTGTGCAATAATTGTTCAAACAAAATCAGGCAGGTGCATAAATATGGGCACAGTTGTCATTTTATTGATTCCAAAACTTTTAGAACTAATTATTGGAACTCAAATTGGCTTGGTAAGCTCAGTGACCCCTGACCTACATACACAGGTGAATCCTATAATGAGAAAGAGTATTTAAGGGGGTCAATTGTAAGTTTCCCTCCTCCTTTAATTTTCTCTGAAGAGTAGCAACATGGGGGTCACAAAACAACTCTCAAATGACCTGAAGACAAAGATTGTTCACCATCATGGTTTAGGGAAGGATACAGAAAGCTGTCCCAGAGATTTAAGCTGTCTGTTTCCACAGTTAGGAACATATTGAGGAAATGGAAGACCACAGGCTCAGTTCAAATTAAGGCTCGAAGTGGCAGACCAAGAAAGATTTCGGATAGACAGAAGCGACGAATGGTGAGAACAGTCAGAGTCAACCCACAGACCAGCACCAAAGACCTACAACATCATCTTGCAGCAGATGGAGTCACTGTGCATCGTTCAACCATTCGGCGCACTTTACACAAGGAGATGCTGTATGTGAGAGTGATGCAGAGGAAGCCGCCCACAGCACAAAAAGAGCTGCTTGTGGTATGCTCAAGCACATTTGGACAAGCCAGCTTCATTTTGGAATAAGGTGCTGTGGACTGATGAAACTAAAATTGAGTTATTTGGGCATAACAAGGGCGTTATGCATGGAGGAAAAAGAACACAGCATTCCAAGAAAAACACCTGCTACCTACAGTAAAATATGGTGGTGGTTCCATCCTGCTGTGGGGCTGTGTGGCCAGTGCAGGGACTGGGAATCTTGTCAAAGTTGAGGGACGCATGGATTCCACTCAGTATCAGCAGATTCTGGAGACCAATGTCCAGGAATCAGTGACAAAGCTGAAGCTGCGCCAGGGCTGGATCTTTCAACAAGACAACGACCTGAAACACTGCTCAAAATCCACTAAGGCATTCATGCAGAGGAACAAGTACAATGTTCTGGAATGGCCATCTCAGTCCCCAGACCTGAATATAATTGAAAATCTGTGGTGTGAGTTAAAGAGAGCTGTCCATGCTCGGAAGCCATCAAACCTGAATGAACTAGAGATGTTTTGTAAAGAGGAATGGTCCAAAATACCTTCAGCCACAATCCAGACTCTCATTGGAACCTACATGAAGCATTTAGAGGCTGTAATTTCTACAAAAGGCGGATCTACTAAATATTGATTTCATTTCTTTTTTGTGGTGCCCAAATTTATGCACCTGCCTGATTTTGTTTGAACAATTATTGCAAACTTTCTGTAAATCCAATAAACCTCATTTCACTTCTCAAATATCACAGTGTGTGTCTCCTATATGATATATTTAACTGATATTTTTTATCTTAACAACCAACGATTTATACAGGAAAATAATGACTATTAACAAGGTTGCCCAAACTTTTGCATCCCACTGTATTGCCCTCTAGTAGTTACAGTCTTAATCCATTGGTACCGTACATTGAAAAACAAAAATCTTAATTCTGCTTTGATTTCCCAAGTATTAGGTAGACCCATAGAGAATCACATCGTAAATAATGCTGCAGTTTAAATTTTATCCATCCATCACATGGCATATCTAGTTAATTCAATATCAGGTTCATTGGAATAATACAACACTGGAAAGGATGGAAACAAAGCTTAAACAGATATGGATAATTCTTCACTTTTATAGAACTAGCCTCAGCTTGGCCAAAAATGCAAAAGATTTCAAGTTACAAGTCGCCTTGATGCATTTTTCCTCCAAACCTCTGAAAATTCAAATCACTAAGATGCCCCCTTGGTCAACGGCCCCATTTGTACCTGTGAGACATTAAGATGTTGAGTCACTGGTCCTGCCACTGTCCCTAAGCTTTAATGGCTCTCTGTGAATCTGTCTGCGAGGTGTCTGCCTTTTTCACTGAAGAGCTGTCTTTACCCTCATGTATTTTAATGCAGCTCTTGCTATTTTTAGCATCAGACACTTTATTGTCAGCTCTCCTATATTCTCACTCTACTGATGTGCTGACATCTCGATTGTCTCTGTCTGTTCTTAATGCATGCTTTTATTTGGTTGACACTTTTTATCCAGACTTGCAAATCATAGCACCATTGTTTCCATAATTCTATAATCAGTACCCTGGCAGGTTAGGAGACTCAATCACGGTCACACAGGAGGCAGAGCTGGGAAGTGAGATGGCAGTCTTAGGCTTTGTAGACCAACTCCTTATCCTCGCCACCAAGAAATTGTGAATATCTCTGTTAATTTGATTATAAACTACAGTGCTTATAATGAAATCCAACATATAAATTGCAGACTGTTAGCTAAGTGGCATATAATGACCCTCAAATTGAGTCAAGTGCTGTAACAAACCATAGTATACTGGGTGTGTTGAAAAGTGCTATATAAACATGGCTGTACGACATGTTTATGGCCCTTATTAAATCAAGTGCTGTTGTGGAGCTGGACACCCTAGGCATGTCTAAAAAGCTCTATTTATATATCTGTCTTTGAATCTAGCACAGGATCATGGGAGTCAGAGAAAAATCCTCAATCCTCATCAGATGCAAACCAGGAACCACCTCTGAACGGAGTACCAGTTCAGCACAGGGCACACTGACACCCAGTCAGGGCCAATGACATAACCTTGTATTCTTAAACTCTAATTTAAGATTAGAGGCCAAGGCCAATCCTAGTAGCACTGGGAACAAGACAGGCAGGGCAAGTCCATTGCAGGGCCTCCACTCATACTCAAATTCATATCCACACATTTTCCATAACATAACATAACGTCATGTGACGTAACATAATGTTACGTTTTTTTTTTTTTTCCTTTTTAGCTGGTTTTGAGGATGCGCACAGGTGGCTTTGAACAATTTTTTCTTCCCCTTTCATATTATATATCATCTCATCCTCAGACTTAACTAATTCATTTTAGACTTGTGTAGGGTTACAAAGCCCATCCTGGCACTACTGGGTGAGTGGGAGTAACCAGGCCTGGACAACACAGGGTTCATTCACTCAAATGCCAGCACTCACACCCTCAAAGACATTATAACATAATATAACATAACATTGTCTAGCCTGTGTAAAGCAATTTAGGGTCATTTTTCAGAGCCTATTCTCGTGGCAGTGTAAGGCTGGAAATGGCCCTATTCAAATCCATTGTAAGACCGCCTATCATTTATGTTGAATTCAGTAGAATTGAACTTTACTGCCAGATAACAATAAGTTGGTAAGAATTTGTCTTGGTGTTAAGTCACAGACACAGCAACAAAAAATGTAATTGACATGATATCATCAAAACATTATAGTCAAGTACAGTGTCCATCTTAAAATGACCTCCTCCCTCCAGCAAAACACAAGCTTTCCTCAGGCAAAACTCCATCTTCCCTCCTACCCCTTCCAAAATGGAATCTGTATTTCAAGCTCACACAAAATGTTATTCATATTCATCTGTGTAACAAAATGCCTTCCTCCTTCCTGCTTCAACCCTCCGCCAAAATCTCTTTCCTCCCTCCTACTTCAGACACAAAAACAATGATGGCCCAATTTTTTACTCCCAGCTAATCATCAGAAATGAGATATGTATGTCAATCTTTATTTCAGGCTACACATTCTTCTTTGCGTTTACATAGATGGGAATTCATTTTAGACAGCCAATCACATTCTTCTCCTTTTAAACTCCTGCATGTTGTAAGTACCTTACTCCTCATGGGTTTTTGCTTTTACAATATAATGTTATATGTAATCTGCATTTTTATAATCTGAAGCTTTCACCTTGTGTTTTTCTCATTTTTGTTTTTGAGGTTTTAGTTCAAGGATCCATGATATTGTATATGATGTACCACAATTATCTGTTCTGGGCCCCCTATTGTTTTCAATCTACATGCTCCCAGTTGGTCAGTTTATCTCAAAATACAAGATGAACTACCGCAGCTATGCAGATGACATGCAGCTTTATTTATCTATAGCCCCTGATGACCATGACGCTCTGGACTCTCTGATCCAATGTCTGCCTCGTATTTTGAAATGGATGAATAGTCATTTCTTCAAGTTAATAAAGGAAACAACTGAAGTGTTTACCATTAATAAAAATGGAAATAGTGAGGATATCAGAAATAAACTTGACCCCTTAGCAGTAAAAGTCAAGCGGTAATTAATGAATTTAAGTATTATCTTGGACCATGACCTAAACTTTAAATCACATATTAACCATGTTCTTAGGAGTGCATTTTTACATTTAAGAAATATTATAAATGTTAAACCTCTTATAACACCGCAAGATGCTGAAAAATTCACTTATTGGTTTTAAGTCTCCTAACTGGTCTACCTACATAAGAAAGACATCACTTGGTTACAGATAGTTCAGAATGCAAGCACAAGAATCTTAGCCAGAAAATGAAAATCTGAGCACATCTCACCGGTTTGATCATCGTTAAATTATTTACTTGTGTCCTTTAAAATTGTCTTTAAAAAATTGGCATATACTGTAAAGCCTTAAATCGTCTTACTCGTTCCTATATCTTGGAGCACCTGTGCCCCTACATTTCAAATGATAACCTTACATCTTCTAATAGCGGCCAGCTTAAAATTTCAAGAGCCAAGCTTAAAAGAAGTGCTGAGGTACCTTTTTGCCGTTATGCACCAAAAATCTGGAATACGTTACCAATTGAAATATGCAACACTAATGCTGTAGAACTCCTAAAAACCCACTTTTTTAATTTTGCTTTTTTTGTAGCTTCTATTTAGCTTTACTCTTAATAACCTTAATAATGTCATTGTCTTCAGTTAATCTGCAATCATCATTAATCTTTATTTCTCTTTGTTTTCTTTTCTGGTTCTTCCATGGTGGTATTCTATGTCACCACCACCTGATCAAAGTCTTATGCAGCTGCCTGTGATTTCTGAATGAAAGCGGATACCCTGTATTATCACCAGACCCACTGCATGAAATCCTCTAAGACAAGGTCTGAAAAAAAAAAGCAATAATGGCCTAAAAATAACAATAAAAATCCTTAGTAAGAGTTGGGTGGTCTTTTGGCCTGGAACCCTTGCAGATTTTGTTTTCTTTATCCATCTTAATATTTTTCTGTCCACTCCGGTCATCTGGTCTTATCATCAAACTGTCATTTAGAAACATAAAAAAAAATCTATATTTAAGGATTTTACTTCTCTTAATTATATATCTTTTGTAAGTGCCATATTGGACCCTTGCCTGGCAGGGAAGCCATAATAGAAAGACAGTATGGAAGAAGGCATACCCAGATGGGAATGAATTGATATCCTATTCTAAGACGTTGTAGGGGTAGAGCTGGTATATCAAAAGCAGTTCCTCCCCTAGTATGAGAGAAGGAAGTGCTCCGCTGGTATTGACACAGTATGAACTCCCTCAGGGATTCATGTGAGTCATAGTCCCATGTTAGGGTTTATGGATGTCACCAGAGGGTACCGCAGAGAGAAGGACTCTTTGCTTCAGGACGCTTCCATCTGACCCAGAAGTGCTTCCATCGGGCTATGCCCTAGTACTGGAAGTACCCCTGGGTCAGACATAAAAGCAAGCTGTCCTGTCTAATCCAGTTAAGTCAGAGTCGGGAGGCAGAAGGCAAAGCTCACCTGGAGGAGAAAAAGGAGGAACAGGGAACGGACTGTAAAAAGGTCTTGTTGTGAAATAAAAACATTTATTTTGCATCTGGGACTGTTATGGTGTGTTGTGTTTGGGGTTTTGTGGCTCAGTGGCACCCCCAGTCTTTTACACTTTGTGTGCATTATTTATTTATCTTGTATATATTATTTATTCATTTTTATTTTAATCTAAATTTAATTTGTTTTTCTATGCATGTAACTACTTTGTTGACTTTTTTAAAGCACTTTGAGGTACATCCTATGTATTGTATGAAGATGTGCTATAGAAATAAATGCTGTTGTTGCTGAGGTAGGCAAGAATGACATTTTGATGTTTTTGGGGGGAGGATGATTTCCTAAATTAACACTGTAGGCAAGAGATGTAAATGATAATATAGTGTATAAAAACATTATAAATGCACAAAACAATATTACCATATATAAATCTGTATCAGTGTTCCTTACTATGTGACTCTTTACAGGTAAATATAATATATACTTCTACATATACACATATATATATATACATGTATACATTGTGGTAGATAGGGGGCGCTCTCGCTCCCTTAAAACCCAGTCCACGACTCCAGACACCAAGTAAAAGTCCTCAAGTTGACTTTATTTTTCTGCCACAGTGCACAAAGCACAATCTCCACCACTATACTCATATAAATCACTTACAATACTACAATAAACAATCCTCCAACTCCCAGATGCGTTGCCACCCTTCCACCCAGCTCAGCTCGTCGTCTGGGAGCTCCCACAGTCCTTTTATATTCCCTGACCCAGAAGAGTTCTCAATCCCCAGTCCATGTGATTCTCAATCACTTCCGGGTCAGGTAAAAGTTCTTTTCTTCAACCCGGAAGCCCGTCGCTCTTCCTATGACGAACTTCCGGGTCATAGGGCATGAAGAAATCTTCGATCCTCCCTGTAGCTCCCTCTTGTGGCCCCCATGGCATCCAGCAGGGCGGTGCATAAAAACTCCATTGTCCATGATGCCCTGCTGGTCTTCTGGGGACCTCCAAGCTGCAAGGAGGAGTCCACCTGGCGGCTTGGGGGTATTGGCCGGGATAAACGACCGGCCATCCTCCACAACATATATATACATATATACATATATATATACATATACATATATATACATATACATATATATATACCTATCTACATTATATATATACATATACATGCATACACATATATATATATATATGTATGTGTCTATATGTGTGTGTGTATATATATATATATATATATATATATATATATAGCTGATTACCCATTGGCTTCGCTCACTGAGTGCAAGGGAAAAAATAAAATGTAGTCTATAAGTTATTAAACAGTAAAACATTAACGTTTTAAGAAGTAAAGATACATTGAGCACAACTGGAGTGGTTTCGGGTAACTACATTTTAAAGACGGTGTAACAGAACAGGTAAGTAGTACTAACAGCAGCTAAAATGTATATGGATCATCTCTCGGTAGTAGATCCCTTTTGAAAGGCGCTACACGACGGCTGTGGTATAGAAATTACATTTTCTATGTGAACATCCAAATTTCTGCCTGTGGTAATGTGCCTTATCGGCATTACCAGCAATTAAAGAAAATGAGTTTTGTGAACTCTGCAGTGTTAAGAGAGAAAGGCTATGGTTTGGGATAAAAGGAAAAAAGGTGTAAAGAAAGGAAACGTCTTCGCTGACGATATGAGCGCCTTTTGGGGTCCATCGCCGCGGGTCTCGTGTAGACTGGAGAGACGGCCTTGCCATTAACCGGCCGGGATGGCACTGTCGGTCCTCCACTCCTGTGCATGTCTTCTGCGACCTCATAATCGTATACGTACAAAAGAAAGTGCGAAGTGCCTTAATATTAGTTTGCCATGGTCTTGAAAAGGGATCCCGTGTTTGCAGTTGTTTGGGCTATAGCTCAGGGGAAGGAGGAAAAAATTAAAAGTGCTTACTTTCACTTAAGGCAGAAGCGCAGTCAGCGTCTCAAAGGCCGGCACAGCTACGCGCGCGCATGCCAGCTGCTCGACCTTTATAGTATTTTTGCAGGGCAGGAGGCGCCACTTTTTGCAGACACGTTCACGTGATCAAAAGTCTCCGCGCTCTTTAAAGGTCTTGCTTGTTCTCTGCGTACTGCGTTCACAGTCAGTTCATGTGAGACACTCGGAGAACATGCATCGAAGGTTCTCAGCTGTGCTTGTGCTATCTCGTGCGATCTTGCGATGTCCACGGCTTTATTTAATGTTAGCTAAGACTTAAACTTAAATGTTTCTCTCGTACTTTCGCTGAGTTTGTGCCAAACACTAGTCTATCCCTGACCATCTCATCTTCGTTTGCATAAGCACATCTCTTCACCCGCGAATATTTAGCGGCAGCGTGTCTACTGGATTGCTGCTGACTGATGGCCATATATGGGCAGGCACTCAATTACGTGGGAGGTGTGACGATGAGGGATGCAACTCCACCTCACACGGCGACCGAGCTGCAGTCTATTGCCGTGTATATGTACATAAGTAGGTTCCAGTTATGACCATTACGCGTAGAATTTCGAAATGAAACCTGCCTAACTTTTGTAAGTAAGCTGTAAGGAATGAGCCTGCCAAATTTCAGCCTTCTACCTACATGGGAAGTTGGAGAATTAGTGATGATTGAGTCAGTAAGTGAGTGAGTGAGTGAGTGAGTGAGTGAGTGAGTGAGTGAGTGAGTCAGTCAGTCAGTCAGTCAGTCAGTCAGTCAGTCAGTCAGTGAGGGCTTTGCCTTTTATTAGTATAGATATAAACCAGTCCCTGATGCGCCTTGCAGGCTAGTCAAGTTCAATTGAAAAGTCTTTTCCATCCATAACAAGGCTTCTCACTCTGGTTGGTGTGGTCTGAATTGAAACAGCTGTTTATAGGCAATGAATGAGCGAGCAGGAACAGCAAGTGCATACGTGTCTCAGCTCTGCTTCTCTTTTTTCCTCCAATTCCTGCCAAAAAAGCAATGCTTTGTGAAAGATGGATGTGTGGGAGTGTATGTTTTTGGTAGGTTTCTTAGCTGCCACAAGCATTGTACTGTGAGAAGATTTTGACTGCCAAGAACAGAATACACCTGTGACTCTGAGATACTCTGATGTCAGCTTTGCTGTTGTGTTCCTCCATCCTCATGGGTTTATCAGTGAGGGTCCATTGATCATATCATTGAAGTGATGCCTGACATCATGCCTCTTTTTGGTACCATGTTTTAGAACTGCTAGTCCTCATTCTTTTATTTCTATAGCCATTTACCATCAGTCACCTCCTCAAGATTCAGATTTGATGCTAGGAAATACAGAGTCACTTCTCTGTGTCTTACCATCTTGTCATTTACCTTGTGTTTCAGTTAGTTTAATTCCTCCCTCTTCATCTTGTCCTGTATTCTAGGACCATTTGAGAAGCACCTTGAAACAGAGTTCGACCTGAGGGGTGCTATATAACAAAGTGTATCAAATAATGGAATGAAGTGTAGGGTGGCATGCTGGCTGCATTCAAGGGACAAGGCTCAAATCTTCAATTTGTTGCTCTTTATCTGGAGTGTGCATGCCCTGTCTGTATCAGTGTAGTATTTTCCTCCTGTATCCCAAATACTTGTGTATTAGATTGATGGATTATTCTTAATTAGCCTACTATGAGCAAGTGAGCTCTGTGATATACTGGTGCCTATTGAGGGTTGCCTTTCACTAAGTGCTGCTCGTCACTGTGTAGAGTCTGCATATTCTGTCTTTGTTTTGGGGGATCTTCTTCTCCAACGTCTCAAAGATATGTATTATGAGGGGCCTCATGTATAAATAGTGCATACACACAAAAATGTAGCATACGGCCATACCATTCACACTTCAAGATGTATAAAAGCTAAACTTGGCGTAAAGCCACGCACATTTTTTTTAAGTTTAAGTTTTTCAAACAGGCGACACTGAGCGTCAAAGCGGTGTTTCTGTGTGGTGTTCCTTTCTTTTTTAGATTTGCATCTATGTTGCAGTATTTATCAAACACACTGAAATTAGTTGCATATCATTTACAACTTTAATTCACTTGATTGTAATCATTCTGTAACAATAAAACAGTGCACATAATGGCCAAACTGTTCCAACTACCATGGCTGCTTTACTGTGGTTAGAAGACATGGCAAAGAAAGAATTAGAAGAGAGCACGTGTTTAGAAACGATGATGACTGGCTTTTAAGTTTTGTTTTCCTAGAGATATCCTCTTGGAGCTGTGTGCTGAATTGGCACTGGCTTTACAAAGACATTGAGGAATTGTGCTCTACCTGCTCCTTTGCAAGTTCTGTGTACTCTCGGGTTTTTAGCCACAGGACCTTTTCAAAATGAACTTGCTGACCGATTGGGTATTTCACAAATATCACTGATTCGTGCCATACCAGCTGTATAGAACGGTATTATCTGCTTGTCACCCAGATATATAACATTTCCTTACCATATAGTTAAAAGTTCAAACATCAAAATACAATTCTGAAACAATGTCTGGTTTTCCAAATGTAATTTGAGCAATCAACTGCATGCACATTGCTATTGCAATGGCACTGGTCAAGTTATATCAGCCAGAGATGAATGAGTAAAAAAATGAGCTGGAACTGCATCATCTATAGCAGGAGAACCTATATAAATGGCAGCTCTGCACAGTTGCAGGTGCTTTTTCCAACAAGTGTGGCAAAAGTCAAGCAGTGCTTTTAAAAATAGCCAGTCACCTGAAAAAGCCATGTAAAGAACGGAGGATCAATCCCTTGTGGTGTTCAGTGCTGATGCAACACTATAAAGGTGCCTTCAGAGAACGAATATGCTTGTGTAAATAGAAAGATAGTAATGTGCTGCTCTATAGTTCACAGAAAGTGTGTTGCATTGTGCAAGTATGTAGCATCCTGCATAATGTGGCACACAATTGTGGCTTGCCCATACCTGAAGAGATACAGTATGATGAACCTGACCCTAACCCACCATATGATCAGCCAAATCGGACAGTGCTTCAACTTTGTTTGATTGCAATTAGCAAAATGTAAAAACAGGTAGTCAGATGCCAATTCATTTAATTTGTGGTGAATATCACATAGTACAGCCTTTATATTCTTTAGTTTATTGGCCACATCTCTTACAGCATTCACTATTGCATTATGTTACACCAGAACAGCATCCGTCAGCAAACAGTTAGATGGTCGCCCAGAGGTTTCCGAGGCAGAGTGTGTGAGTAGCTAGCACCTGATGTGTTGGGCGCAGCAGCATCACCATCACTGCCTGGAGTCATCTCCTCAGCACAGGAGTAGGCTTTTGTGATAATGTATGAAAAAAAATAAACAGACAGAGGGCTGTAACTCGATTTTCATGTCGACTTCTTTTATATTTTGGGCACTGTACAACTTTCTGAACTAGAAACTTCAGAGTGTCTCTGTCATGCTGCATCACTCCAACATCATTTCTTTTGTTGCTTATACCACTGCTTAAGCCAATAAATAGTATGTTTTCCTTGCCTCCACTTTGCATTCTCTATAATTCTTATTTCCACATGCTTTGCCATTGATTTTTAACAAAACACTGAACGGAAGGGGCTATTTATATTGATTTACATATTTAATTATGCATGGGGCTGTAGGTGCATGCACGTGAGTTAAATTTCATGTTCATTGTTCATTTATAAAGGGGAAATCCATGGAACTTGGAATATGCACAGTTTTATGCATCTGAATTTTTTTGTGCATGCGCACATTTCCAGTTTTGTCTGTACACCATGTTTTAGTGTGAATTCTATACACAGCGTTATAGATGAAGCCCTAGAGATCCATTAGTGTGTGGAGCAATGGATGGGCACTCATCGAATGTTGGGTCCTGCTCTGTATTTTAGCATTGACAGGATTGGGTAAGTTTGTCAGACAAATTGGGGTGGTGAGTGGTTATGCAGTCACTATAGCGAGGTGTAATAGTGAAGAAGGGGCAGACCCAGAAGGTGAAGCTCTCAATTTACCAGTTCACCTACATTCCTACCCTCATCTATAGTCATGAGCTTTGGGTAACGAATGTGATCATGGGTAGTAAGGGGCCAAAATGAGCTTTCTTTGCAGGGTGGCTGGACTCTTCCTTAGAGGTAGGGTGAGAAGCACATATATCCTGGAGAGGCTCGGAGTAGAGTGGAGCCAACTTAATGTGGTTTGGGCATCTGATATGGATGCCTCCTGGATGCCTGGTTTTAGGGGTGCAACCAGCTGGAAGGAGACCTAGGGAGGATTATATTTCCCACATTGCTTGAAAAACCTTGGGATCCCACAGTATGAGTTGGTAAGTGTGTCTGGGGATAGGGATGTATGGGCCTCTTTGCTAAGACTTTTGCACCAGCGAACAAGTCCAGGATAAGCAATGAAAAATAAATGAATGAAGGATTGACTCTGGTCCCTCACACTAAGTGGGTTCAGCAATTAGTAGAACTGCATGATGCCACAGCGTCTATCTACTTCAGCATTGGTATTGTTTGCCATGGCTCAGATGTGGTATAGGCATACATCTTTCATGTAAAATAATCTTCTATATTCTTCCACAGACCAGACAAACAGATTTACTGAGCATCCCATAATGGCAATCTGCAGCAGAGTTCTTGTTCTTTTTTACTTTTAAAGAATCACTTAGGTGGTATTTATCACTGCAGGATCTGTCCAAGTGTGGTGGCAGCAGCCATCCATTGATCATTATCAAAGATGATTTGAGATGGTTCTCCTCCACTTGCCGCATTCTTAATTTCTTGGGTCTGCTTTATGCTTGACAGGCTGTCTCTTCCATGTGATTCGTTGAAAGTGTTTTTATCTTCCTAGCAGCTCTCCACCACTTCTGTGTATCCAATTTCGAATAAAACGTGTGCCACTTTAGTGTTGACAAATCTGAAGCTGTAACTTGGCACAGTTATTTTATAAAACTCCTAAGAGACTGAAAAATGATAAAAAATAAGTAATGATTTAATTGTCCAAAGCCTTTCTGTTAACTTTTAATTAAAAACATGCAAGTTACTAAGTAGAGAAAAATACAAGTGTATGTCTTTGCAAAATGCCCTTCAGGGTAGAACTTGCCAGTTTCAAAACAGGCAGTGGAAAATCAGTGAGGTGCATTATTGGGATCAACAGAAAGTGTGCTGATTACAAATCACTGTATTTGGTATAGTGCCTTTCAAAGTAATGCATTTTATAAAGCAAAATGATCTCATCACAGTAAATTTAGCAATTTATAAGAAAAAGAAAACTGAAGACTGTGTGTCCCCAGGGGTTTATTTTATTACTTTCAGCTTGTTGGAGTTTTTGTTGTCCTCTACACCTTTGCTACTGTGTCTCTTCAGAGCATCCTTGGGTACCTTTGGTTTGACTTTGTGACGAATGAGCGGTTGCTCATGGAGTTCCGAATGAGGCACATTACCTGCACTGTAAGGGAGCATCAGTTACGGCACTACGGCCCGAGGGTGATTCAGCTTGCAGGATCATCATTGTGGAGGATCTGAGCACCTGAACCAGACCAAGGGGACGCCCACGTAACACCTGGCTGCGGCAGATAGCTGGTCATTTCCGGAGGGTGGGACTGGGCCGCTTGTTTGCCTGGGGAGTTGCCAAGGTGTTTTGTCATGTGGTGGGTGTAGCAACGTGCAGTACCAGAGCATGCTCCCCAACCTGATCTGACCTGACTTCTCTGCCATTGACATCTTTTTTCACTGTGGTAATAGTAACATACTGTCATATCATCACCTATAGAAGAAACAGGCAATGGTTTTAGCAACTTTTAAGTTGCACTGTATATTTTAGTTATTTGCTATTTTTTTAACATTCACGTTTTTTTTGTCATTATTTCAGTGGCATACCTTACATGTAATTGGTATTTTAATCATTTGAATAGCACTTTGAGCTGAGTTCAGTGTATGAAATATGCCACTCTAGCTTTGCTACCTGTCTAAGATGGGTTAAAATCTAAATAATCACCGTAGACCTCTGCACTAACAGTGCATCATGCAATACATATGTCTCTCTTATGTGCCATTTGGTACAGGATTCGTAAAGCGCCATCTGTTGGAGTGACAAATGCAGTACATTTTATTACTAAAGGGGATTGTGGGTATGACTGGGCCCTCCGATGGTCTGGCGACCTGTCCAGGACAGCTTTGTGTCTTGTAGTTTCTGCCCCCCAGTGAGCCTGAAATGGATTAAGTGGGTCTGAGAAAGTTATACTACAATATGAGAACATTAGTTCAAAGCTCATGCTTCTATGAGGAAAGTGACAGCTGTGATAATGGTCCTGCTTTTACTTTTGAAATACCAAGTATCTCTAGACTACACACCCTTTTTTAACAAAGGCAACTTCACTTACTGCTAGATTAATGTCCCGTCACACTGCACAATTTTTCCAGTGACTTTCAATCACAGACTTCGTTCACATAGCCTTAATCAAAGTGGGAACAGTTATGGCCCGGTTTTGTGACTTCCTGTTGTGTACTCTGATATCCAGCTTTAAATTATGTCTTAAATCATTTGGCAAGGTGCTCATGTGTTTCCAAAAATTGATAACCAATGAGTAAGAAGCTCACACAAACAGAAGAGAGGCTTATCTATCTGATGTCTGGTCTGGTTTGTTGTACCACAACAGAATGGATAAATGATTAGAAAGGCCCTGTATTGTGGTTAAGCTCACAGTAACTGTAAAGTCCTACTGTTGTACAGCATCAGTGATTTTCAGGCAGCACAATGTTTGTCTATTAGGATGGGTCAAAGCTCATGATACCATGGAAATGAAAAACTATACTGAAAAGCCATCATGGAGTTGTGTAGTTTGCCAGCCCTTGTGTTATTCAAGTTGTGTAATCCGACTACCTAAAGGCAAACGGATCAGCAACTGCAATCATCAAGTCATCTGCTCTGACTAAAAGGCGTGTAATGTGCTTCTAGCTTTAGACCCATTATATGAAGAAAATCCATCCATCCATCCATTTTCCATCCTGTTGAATCCGAATACAGGGTCACAGGGGTCTGCTGGAGCCAATCCCAGCCAACACAGGGCGCAAAGCAGGAACCAATCCCGGGCAGGGCGCCAACCCACCACAGATGAAGAAAATCGATATTTAAATAACTGCTGTTATATAAGTTGGAAGTGAGCAACTTCCAGTATCCTCTCATTTGATCTCTCTTTATTTCTCGAATCTCAGGAGCGCAAAGTAAGCGTTGGCCATGATTTCTGTTTTGGGTTTTGACATGCCATTTCTCCATCTCTCATTCTCTCGCTTTATATTTTGCTTGCCTCCAATTACAATCTTCGTCAGTCTTTTAAAACAGGGGTTCTCAAACTTGTTCTTGGGGATCCCCTGTGGCTCCAGGTTTTTGTTCCAACCAGATTCACAAGAAGTGATAATAGTTGAGAAAAATGTATTCTTATTTAGTTAGTGGTCTTTTTTTCTCTTCTCGTATTCTGCATTCAGAAAAGCATAGCAGTGTGACTTTTACATTATAATACATTTAGGAATACTTCTATGTTTTGCTATAGCTTTAAATGCTTAACTCTCTTTTGTTGTTTTCCTATTATTTTTCCCTTGTTCTGTGTTGTCTGCTCCATTCATTGCATTCTAAAAACAAGCAAACAGATACCTAGGCGAACAACGCTAAATGATGAAATGTGCAACTGCTTCAGCATCAAACCCAATAATTAGTTAATAGTAGAAAGGCAGAATGAAAATCAGGATGAACATAAATAAAAAGTAAACAAGCATCAGCTACCTGTAACAGCTTAATTTTTATTAAAATGTATTAACACACTTACTTTTGTAAATTTTTCATTGACCCCAAAACAACAGAAACTAGGATATAACGGCTCACTTAATTAGGCTAAGACTCCAATTAAAAACAGAAGGTGGTTGGAACAAAAACCTGCACCCCCAAATTTTGGAACCACTGTTTTAAAAAATAGTGCTCATAAGTCTATGCAAGTCATAACACCTTCTGTACAGTCTTTGGTACAGTTTCGGTGTTTTTAACTCCTTGGTTTTGTTTTTTTTAACTATAATTATTGCCTTTCCATTCTATTCCTGCCTCTGTTAGCCTTCTGTCATCTTCTCAGCAGTCCATCTCAGATCTACATTAAGTTACACCACAGTTGGCATTTATTGTCCACTCATTCAGAGAGGTTCTGCCACTCATGATATTACCAGAAATTCCAAGAATGGTAAAATGTGACTGTTCATCTGGTCAACATTAAAAGGGCATTATTTTTTAATTTTTATTTTATTTAAGATCAAAGCATAAAAATCAAAGAACTTTCCTATTAAGTTAAATATCATGGATTGAAATTCTCCTGGTTAAGTATTTGTGCACCTGATTTTTTCAAAGCTAACTTTTATCACTGTTGGTATTTCTCCAAATTTTTCTCTTAATGCATAAAACATTGTAATAAATCATCTGAGGAATGTACAAATATTTTTTACTCAAAATGGTTTAAGCGTAGGGCAACAACCAGCTCTAACTGTTTCTAAGCCATTTTGCTTTTCCCAGAAAAGTGATCACAAATGAAAATTGTGACACAGCAGTAAGATGACAGGGGCAAGCAGTTGACAGGGGCAAGCAGTTGACTGTCTAATAAATTTTATGTTTCTTATACCAAAAGAGCCAGTTTCTAATTAGTTCTTTGTTGGAACAAACACCTGGAGCCACACTGGCCAACGCAATGTCAATGGATTACATAGTGTAGTAACTGGAAACTTTTTTGGAGGGTCACTAGATGGCGCTGCATTTTTAGACCCAGATAGTTCTTTACTGTTGTGAAAAGATGTTCTATTCCTATTTTTATATTCAGCTATAGAGAAGCATGCTATAGTTTGATAACAGAAAAATGAATTACTGCATAATTTTAATCAATTAATTGCAATAGCTAAAGAGTCCAAACCAATCTGTTTTGTATTATTTGCTCACACTGGATGGTACCAATCTTGGTAATGATAACTGAATTATACTAAATGTGGCATTTTAGAAAAACTTAAATCGAGTAATTAATAAATTGAGTAACACCAAATAAGTGGTGGACAGGACTCATTGATGGATCATTAAGCCTAGAAGAATGACCTGGTCAAGAAACTCACCTAACATTTTTGAACAAAACATTCAAATATGAGAGAAATAAGAAAAAGAAATAGAAAAAAAAACAAAACATTCTTTGCTGCCATGGGACCCAAAATGATGACGAGAGGTTAGTTCTTTTCGTGATAGTCAGGATACAGCCATTTGGCTTAAAGAAAACTTTGGCAAATGCTGATAAGCTAAAATTAATTAATAAATGCATACATTTTCAAACACACGTAGTCAAAATTGATAGCAAATGGATTACTTTAGCTCTATCCAAGATAGGCTGACCCAAACAAACAATTTACATTCCTCCTACAGGAAGTTGACTGAAACTTTGGTTGAGCATATGGGTGAAATATGGACATTAAATCAAGATGTTACCTTAACTCTAATTCTCTCTGATACACTTGTTTTATTGTGTTATCAAATTACCTGTGACATTACCATGATTTTGTACATCACCTTATACAAAAGATACCAAATTATCTCTTAGGATTTTTTCTTAATGGGTAATAGGAAGAAATGTCAAATCCAACTATGTACTGTAATTGTTATCTGTAACCTTTTACCCATCTCACTGCTTAATGTACTCTGCTTATTGTCCCTAAACCCTAGGGACCACTAATAGTAGGCTTTTCCCTGACTGGGACTGTCTTTTATTTTCACTTCTTTATTTCAAACCAGATTACCACCAAAAGAGGTACAAAGTGGCCAAAGTGTCCTTAATACATGTAAGACAAGGAATTAATCATCTTAGCCTCTCGGCAAAGATAGTAATCAGTAATTGGACAAAAACATTGAATTTAAGTTTCTACTTAAAAGTTATATTCATTTGCATAATAGCCAACAGCAGTAAATATTAGCAATTCAAAAAAAAATTACAACTGGAGTGGGTCCATGCAGTCTAAATTTAGTTCCAGATGACATTTCCTATATGATACTTCTTTAATTATAGATCATAAATATCTAATTGAAAAGTGAAAAGAAATATTTCTTACCAGAGACAGAGCTCCTTGGAAAGTATCCAGCAGTTAAGCAGATGGTAAGCTTCACTGAAATAAAATGACAACAAATGTTCAGAAACAATGTCTTTATGACCAAACAGGGCATTTTGAGAGCTGGAATATCAAAGGTCTTAATCACAAATTAAAGAAGAAGAAAGTATTCTCTCACCTAACGAGTCTAAACTCCAAGATAGTATTTTTACAGGAGACTCACTTAATGAGCAAGGATCAGTTTTGGTTGCAAAGAGAATGGACTGGCCAAAAATTCCACTCCAGCTATACAAAGAAAATTAGGGGCGTGGGAATCTTAATTCATAGAACAATTTCATCTATCCATCCATTAGCCAACTTGCGATACAGTTATAATATCGCACAACCTGAGCCACTTTATAAAGCGCGTATTTACATATGATGATGATATCATTTTTAAGATGAAATGCAGCAAAATACTGTATGTTTATTACATTATGCAGATAAAATGTTAACACCATTTAAATAATCTATATTGTTAATAATTAAACATGTGAGGACACAGTGTCGCTGCGCTAGCGACAAGCTGGCGCCCCGGTCAGGGATTGTTCCTGTCTCACGCTGTATGCTTGCTGGGGCTGGCGCGAACCTGAATGGATAGAATAATTTAACATGTACTACGAAGATATTTCAATGTTCCTTAAAAGTTTTCAAGAATTGGCATCCTAAGCTTACGATGGCTTGACATCTATTATAGAGTTGATTATATGGCGATTGGGAACTTAGAGAAACAAAAGGAAGGACAGGAATTGGGGGTTAGTATATTTGGAAGAGACATTACTTCTGCAATAAATTATTGCATCGAAGATCGTGCACAGTGCAGCAAGCATCTTGCGGGAGGCAGGAACAATCTCATCACGGCCAGCCGCTAGCTAGCGACACTGTGTCCTCGCATGTTTAATACATGCTTTAACTCCTATCATCATGAAAATGATATCAAGTATACATCTCAGTATTTAAATTATTTAGAGAGCTGTAATATCACAAATGTAATGGATTCTGCGTCCTGTCAGAGGAAGAAAAAGCCCATTTAAGAAGCATGTAGTGATTCACACACATAGAGCATATATAAGAACACATACAATAAACAGCATTTAACATGCTACTTTAGTTATGATGGTATTCGAGAAACTAGTAAATTAAACAATTTAAAGATGAAGTTCATGATGTTCTACTTTAATGACAAAATAAACTACATGATTAAAGTGGAAATTTCGAGATTAAAGTTGATATTTCAAACTTTTTTTCCCACTGTGTGCCTTTTTTTCTTTTCTCTTCTCTGTACCCTAATAAGCTTTCATATGACACTCAGATGGTGGGTTACGACTTTTCACTGCCGACTTTGATATCTGACAACTTCCTTTTATTTTGGGCACTGTGCAACTTTGTGAACTTTCGAGTTTCTCCGACACTCTATGTCACTCGATCAACTTCCTTTTGTTGTTTATACCACTGTTTAAACCAACAAATAGTAAGTTTTTCCTTGCCTTCACTTGGTATTCGCTGAAATTCTTCTATTTTCCCCCGTGATTTTGCCATTGTCTTTTCACAGAACGTTGAGCTTCAGGGCTGTTTATATCGATTTGCATATTCAAAGAGGCTTGTGCACATGCGTTACTTCTCACACTGACCGGGACTTATGTAGCAGAAGAATGTGGAAGATGGCGTATGCACAGATTTATATATCTGGATTTTTTTGTGCGAACGCACTTTTCCACTTTTGTCCGTACACTACCTTTTAGTGTGAATGCACGGCGTTATGCATGAGGCCACAGTTCCTGATGGCTACCTTGCTGAATTTTATAAAAATTTTATAACTAATTTTCAATTAGTTTAGCTACCCTTTTATTAGAAACTTTTATAGAAGCCACAGACAATCAAATTCCACCTCAGACTTATTACAATGTGCATCATACAGACCAATCTCACTTCAGAATAATGATGTTAAGATACTCTTCAAAGTCCTAGCTAGAAGGATTGAGAAAGTGTTTCCTTCAGTAATATCACAAGACAAAACCGGATGTATTACAGGTAGACATTTGGCTTCCTATCTTAATGTAATATACTCACCCATAAAGTCCAACACTCCAGAGATGATATCATCTTTGAATGTAGAAAAATCATTTGATATGGTTAAATGGGATTACCGATTCACCATCCATCCATCCATCCATCCATTATCCAACCCGCTAGGGTCACAGGGGTCTGCTAGAGCCAATCCCAGCCAACACAGGGCGCAAGGCAGGAAAAAAAAAACCCTGGGCAGGGTGCCAGCCCACCGCAGTACCCATTCACCACTTTACATAAATTTGGGTTTGGCCCTAACATATGTGGTACTGTATACCAGTCCAGAAGCTACAGTTTGTATTAACAACACTATCTCAGACTACTTCAAGCTAGAACGTGGTACCAGACAAAGATGCCCCTCGTCACCACTGCTATGTGCAGCAATAACCATTGAGCCATTGGCTGTTCACTTTCGGGATGCATCCATCCATCCATTATCCAACCCGCTGTTTCGGAATGCATCAAAGATAAAAGGGATTTATCAGAGAATTACTTGAACAGAAAATATCACTATATGCAGATGAGATAAGATACTATTTATATCAAACCCACAAAATTAAGTGCCTGCAGCCCTAACTGCCCTAGCAGAATTTCAAAAGATATGTGGACTCAAAGTTAATTTGAACAAAAGTTTGCTTTTTCCAGTGAATTCTATAGTAAACAGCATTAGATTGGACACCTTCCCTTTCATCATTGCAGATCAGCTTAAATACCTAGGGGAAAACATTACAAGTAAATATAAAGCTCTTTATCAACAAAATTTTACTGTTTGCATAGACAAAATTAAACAAGACGTGTATAGATGGTCTACTCTCCAGAAGGGAGAATTAACACTATCAAGATGAATATCATTCCTCAGCTTTTGTTTCTGTTTCAAAGCATCCCCATATAAATTAACAAACAATTTTTTAAGAAATTAGATTCAATCATGACCTCATTTATTTGGAATTTGAAATATCCATGCATCCAAAGGGTGACCCTACAACAAACCAAATCAGAAGGCGGCATGGCTTTTCCTGTTTTTCAATTTTCAATTCAGCTTCACTATTAGCACATAGACTTATCTTGCTCAACTGGAATAATTCTAACCCACCTCTGTTAAGTTAGTGGGTTAATGATGTTATATACTACAGTATTTAAAATTGGAAAAAATAAAATCCTCACTTAGGGGATCTGTTCAAAACTTTTTTTAAAAACCTGGCTGAATCTAATCAATACAATTTTAGAATAAGCACTTACATTGGGGAGAAAGACTCCTTTCCCTCTATATTACTCTCAAATGTTTTACTCTGGCTGTTGGCCTTTCTCTCTTTCTCATGGGTGGGGATTGAATTGAATTGAATTTAGTTCTGTTAAGTTTACCTTGATTGTATGGAATGTTATATGCTTTAAATAAATTCAATAAAATGTAAAAAAAATGCAAGAAATGTCCATGGCTCCTCTCAAAGTATCAGGAAGATAATAAAACACAAACTGAACTAAAACTAAACTAAAAACTGAGCTGAGACAATTTTTGAAGAAAGATATCAAGATAGCCATTCTTTCCCTACTTCTCACCCAAGGTCAGCTCACATACCTTGCTTACTGTCCACTAGCAAAGTGGCTACCACATTTAAAGTTTCTCAAAACACAGACAGGTTATCAAACAAGCTCAAGGTCAATTCCCATGGGAATCAAAAGCTGCGCTAAGCTAAAAACAGACTGACAATACATATCCTAATTTGACTTTTAACTTTCCCAGAATGCACATCATCCTTTCCTGTTTGACGATCCTTTCAGGTCTCTGCCATTTAACTGAAACCTATTAGTTGAAAAGGTTAAAGCATCTACCCTAAAATGCTGGAAATGTCCACCTTACTAAAAGGACAAGAGTCTGTCATTCCAATATGAGGCATAGCAGACATTTATTAGCATTGCTTTTACAAATTCCACACCAAATGGAATATAACTGTATATTGGTTACTTAGATTTCATCCCATCTTAGATAAATAACACAGCTAGTATATGAAATAAATAATTAGCTATCAAAAAGGAATATCATGCAGTGGAAGAGCACCTACCTCACAGTAAGGAGACCAGGGTTCATGTCCAGTTGCTTCCTGTGTGGAGTATGCATGTTCTCCATGTGCCCACACGTAGGTTTCCTCCAGGTGCTCTGATTTCCTCCCACATTCTAAAGATATGCAGGTCAAGTGAATTGCTAAACTGGCAGGGTGTGGGTGGGTGCCCTGTGATGAGCTGTCCAGGTGTTTGTTCTGCCTTGTAAGCAGTTGCCCCAGGACATTACCTTGGATAACAACATTAGGAAGATGGATAGAAAGGGATGTCATCACAGGTAGAATTTACATTTGAATGCTTAAGCTATATAATCACCAAACAGAAATGTGTTGGATTTATAAAGTCAGTTACTGGAAGAGTCTGAATGCAAATGAATGAAATATAAATGTCTGTGATGTGAAATAGCTAGCTACATAATAGAAGTATGTTGAAATGTGCACAAACAAGGGGAGATGAAGAGAAACAGGAAACTGGGGCTGCTCACATCACATTATTTCAGATTTAGCTAAAATTAAGAGTAGAGAGCTTACTCTGTACAGCATGCAGGGGATTCAGAAGAAAATAAAACTAATAGAGGTTGACACGAAATCAATGAACAAGTTACAGTTGAACTCGTGCCATGTTAATGCATCAGTCCAAATTTCAGGAAGAGCTGAAAAAAATATAAAAATTCCTGAAAAGCATATTGTTTAAACTAGAGATATACCGTATAACTGTGGAAAATACAGTGACATTGAGTGTCGATAATAGGAAAGCACAATAATCGTTATAGTTGACATATCTGTTTAAAGGTAAGGAATTGTGCATTCACCGAGTTGTAAAGACAGTTAATCTAGTTGAAGCAATGAGGGACTGGGTCTACATCAGCAACATAGGGTTCAAGGCCATAACCAAATGGGAGTAGGCACTGGTCCGTTTCAATGCAATTATAAGCACACTCACACTTAACATGCTAGTTTATAGTCACATATAGTTTATTTTTGTATAGCCCAAAATCACACAAGAAGTGCCGCAATGGGCTTTAACAGGCTCTGCCTCTTGACAGCCCTCCAGCCTTGACTCTCTAAGAAGACAAGAAAAAAGTACCAAAAAAAACCCTTGTAGGGAGAAAATGGAAGAAACCTTGGGAAAGGCTATTCAAAGAGAGACCCCATTCTGGGTATTTTTTGGCGTGCTGTGGATGTCAAAAGGAAGGGGGTCAATACAATACAATACAATGCACAGAACAGACCAAATCCTCAATACAGTATACAAATTAAATGTTTAGAAGTACAGAGCAGAGTTTAACAGTAGATAATATCACATAATAGGATTTGGATTTGGTTAGAGTCCTGGAGACCTCATCCATAAATCTGCCTCCCCCATTTGGCCATTCCAGAGCTTAAATAGCACTAGACCAGCCAATCCGATGAAAGGACCCCTCTTTTCCACGATTCTTGTGATCCTCCATAAGGGATGACTTTACCTTAGGCAGGCAAAATAACTTGGCAGGTGGGCCGTGGCACCAAGTGCCACATTTGAGTACCGAGAAGAGAAACAGAATAGGTGGGGGTTAGTATTAGTAAATGAATAGGGGAAACAGAATGGGACTCATGAGAAGTTAAGCAAGTAACAACAAAGATGAAGACATGGCAGAAAGGGTGTTGTGAAAGTGTTTAAGTAAGTCTCGAGAACTCTGAAAGGCAACAATAGATGTTGCACCAGATTTCTTTCCTTGATTTTGTCAATTTCTTTCAGAAAATGTTTCAATGTGGAAGCTGAAATCAACAAGCTTTTGTAAAATAAAATTATTTCTTTTATTAGACCCTCTGAGCGAAGCTCAACAGCAGTGTCGCTTCTGAAAGTTGATGGCACCATTCTACTTTGTGAGATGAATTTTACATCGTTTCTTCTATATATTAGTACTCTATGCCAAAAGTAGAAAGTTGTTACAGAGAAAACAATGTTCAGCATAAGCAGTGCATAACAATAAATATATATATAAACAATAAGGAACTATCTGGTCAAAAACAATTGGACAAACAATTTTTATCTATAATTATTTTACTTTTGGAGTATAATAAATGTCTGCCATGTTTCAAGCATTTTAATGCTTGCTCTATGCTTGGATGACCACCCACAGACTACAAATAAACAGAAAATAGCATCTAAGTAAATTTAAGATCAAAATAAAAAAAAAGTTTTGATGACGACAAACCATTCAGCCCAATGTAGTGCCTAAATGTAAGAAAAATAAATTTGAGGCCCTAAAATCAAAACTACTAATATCTAGCACACTGCCTGGTAACTTTTCTTCCCAGTGTGAAGAACAACTTTTTACTATTAGTTAGAATTTGACCTCTCTAAGCACCTTCCTCTGCACTTTTTGAGGGTGTAGCCCCAGGAGGCGGGGCCATCCTGACATTACAACTCCTGAGCTCCTCTTCCAGCTATATAAGTCTGCTTAGAAGGTTCAGGAGCTGGAGAGTGTTTGTTTACAATGGAGTATTTGTGAGCATTATTTTCTTGTCAATTTTTTTCTCTTGCTTTGTTTAAGTATTCTGATTTTTGGAACCATGTATTGGGACTTGATTACTGTGGATTTATGCCTCTTTTTGTTTATTTGAGGTGTTTTCTTTATTTTTATGTTTTTGTAAAATAAATCTTTCAATTATCCAGATTCTTTGTTTTTCCTCTTTTATGCAGGTCGAGGGTTACGGTCATCCCTCCTCTTGTAGGCTTTTATTAAATTTCTGATCATTTCGAATTGCTTTGTCAGCTCCCTATATTTGGGGTCTGCTCTGACTTAAACCAGCAAGTAGCAGTTGCAGTCTGTCTGAGTTTATGTAAGCCTCTTCTGGGCAGGTCATTTAAGCTGCTGGCCTGATTCTTATGGAACTTTTGGAGGCCTCACATCACTTTCACCATGTGGAAGACTCCATTCATAATATTAATAAATCAAATTAGCTTTTCCAACTCAGAAGTTAATGCTTGGGTGGATTAAATTGAGTGGGTCTGCACACTTCTTAAAGAGTGTCTGGTTAACAAATGCCTGAAAGGAAGAGGAAACTGTAAAAGAACTTTAATATTTGCAGTGAAAGGATAATTTTATCTAAACTTATCAAAACTAGCATCTAAGTATCTATATCATTGGTACTTTCACAGTTTTCACAACCTCAAGCTTCCAGTCTCCTTATGCAATGAAATACCAGCTGTGCCCTCAGATGATTTTTATAGACAATATGCATCTGGATAGATTTGCTTCTAAGTTGCACGAACATAAATGATTTTAAACCTGAACAAGTCCACGCCATTTCCAGTGCCCTCAAGAGATATTCTTTTGCAGAGCATTGTGGAGAATGAGGGCTTATAACACTGAGCGCTGATGCTGGATCAGACACATGATCTACTGGCAAGCATTTTAAAGTCAAGATGCTGGACAGCACACTGTGCTAAGTAAACAGCTTTAACATCTGTCGATGGGCTGATGTAAAAGATTCTCAGACTACACCATACTTTTCAAAATGACTGGCATTAACTGTATATGATAGATGCATGCTGTGGGGAGCAGCGTTGTTATACCTTTGTCTGAATACTCTATCATTTTAAACATCACTTAAATTCATAGATGTCGAGAGTGAAAGAACTAGTTAATAATGTGATGACCACATATGGATCAGGATATAGAAAGAGAAGTAAATTTCTGACAAAACAATATCACAATATTGATGTAGGGAAGTCTAAGGTTTATATTAGATTTCAACAAGACAGATTTATAGTCTGAAACCAAGAAGAAATAAGTGAAACAGAAAGTAGCTCATGACAAATTGTCAAGCTGAGAAGACTCACAGCGGTAGATGCAGTTTTCACACATCTCAGGCTCTAAGTGCTATCACAGAAAAATTTACTGATACTGTCTCCTGTACAGCACACTGACTCAAGAAAAAGTTGAAGAATGACTAAACACGCTGACCAAGTTCAAAATCATTCAGAGTCCAGAGGGGTTAGAAGACTTTATAAACAGAGGTAGTCACCTATTCAAAGTTTTCTTTCAAATTTGTTTGAGGACAGCTGTATACTTGTACATCCAAGCACACAATATTGATCTTGATCTGTTTGTCTACTGCTTTATAAAAAAAAGCAGAAAAAGTTAAAATTAGGCTGATGCCCTGCTCATTAAAACCCAAACAAAATGAGAGAAGTAGAAGTCATGTTGGAATCGAAATGTGAGGACCACTATGAAGAATAACAGATGAAGGAGCCTAAAGAAAAGTAGGTAATGTTCCCAAGTACGCTGGCTTTTATATACAAAGTACAGCGACGGCAAAGTGCTTCCACCTGCAGCTATAGACTCTTCAGTACGCGAGCGACTCTCCACGCTAGTGTTTAGATCTGGATAGTGTATGTGCCCAAAAAAGAAGTCTGATTGCATTCTCGTACTATTGTTTGAGTACTAAAGTGTCAGCATACACTTTTTGTGGCATTACACATATATTTTTTGAGCGTGCCTGTGTCGATCAAACAGAGGAAGCTCTGCAGTCTGCTTGTGACTTTACGGTGTAGGAAGATAAGTAAATAAATCAAGATAAACAGGTAAATAACATTTGATCTGGCTTTTATATACAAAGTACAGCGTTGGCAAAAGTGCAACGTGCATTCTTTCTCCGATGTAGAACCATCATCATCATCTGAGTTCACCTCTGTGATAGCACATCTTTATGTGAAAACAGCAGTGTCAGATCGGGGGGAACATGAACGTGACTGGGAGAATAAAACTGAATAAAAAAAAGCTAACTGTTATAAATAAAATAAATTTACACTGGCGGTTACAGACACAAATCAAATGTATGTTTTTATTCTATAACAGTAAGAATAAGAGCAGCTCACTTCTCAAAACAGAGGCATCTGGAGTCAAACCTGTGACCCAGTGATTACCACTCAGCATTTCTTACCACTGCGCTATCAAAGCAGTCATATTAAAGATGTGTCAAGTCGCACCCTAATGCAGGATCTTTTCTGCAGTTATATTCTTGAATAAAAGCGCATTTGTTTTGTTAAACTTGTACCTTTTGTGAAAGTGTTTATTTGATATTTGGACTTCAGGCTTCACACATTATACAATTCATGTCTACAATTTGTCAATTATTACTAAAATATGAAAACGTTTCTGTTTTAACAATGTGTTTCCATAGATTGTTGTAGACACGGAACACACATGAAATGTATGTTTTCCAAATGCAGATGTATTATTTACCCTATAAAGCACCATGTAATTCACTCCAAGAGAAACACTGAGCAATGAGATTCTTCTTTGCGAACTGAGCTGCAGCGTTGAGGGGGGTCTGTTGGCGGGGATAGTAGGCTGTTTGCTGCTTGTGCTTATCGACACATTTACAACACAAAAGACACTGATGGAGAGGTGCTATCGGATTTAAGGTGGCCCGGGTTTACAAGTTTTTTCGTAGGCTTTGGTAATTCTAGTGTTAAGCCACTGTTGTGGAGTAGTAATCAGAGGTATTTTAGTAATAAACCTTTTAACAAATCTGCAATCATAATTGGTAAAACCAATGAAATGTTATATTTGTTTCATAGATTTGGGGAGCTTCCATTCTAGTATGGAAATCCATGCCAAATTTCCATACTTAACCCTTCTATACTTATTCCGTGCCATGATTTCATAACCTAACAGGATTATTTAAAAACAATGAGTGAAACAGTTTACCATCAAAACTTACCAACATGATCATCAGAAATTGGCGGCACACATAACAAAACAAATAAGGCATTGTGGAAGGAGACATCGAAAAAACAAATGAGTTTTTTTTTAGGAAGCACATGAGCCCTTTCCTCTTCACTGTTGTCCCAGGCTAATCAACGTATACCCTCCTCCTATCCTTATTCATGCTGCCCAGGAGTACTGAATTGCACCCTCCACTAAGACAAACTCAAATGCCAGTCATCTCTTGCATCCGTTTTTCCATTTTTATATGACCTCAGGATCTCTTCCTCCAATCCTGATGGACACCTTACCTGGCCCCTAACAACTAAATAGCACCTTAACATAGGTTGCTCTGTGCACCAGAAGAAAGGCTTCAAATCCATGACCCATGCTTGTGCTCACGTGTACAGCCACAGACACTACAGCTTCAATGACTCTCTGGTAAGTAATCTCTTTTTTTTATCAAGCCCTTTAACTCACACTGGAATCAGTTTCACAGGTTTTATGCACACCCTTATAGTGCATTGCGCTGCGATGTCTCCTGTCGTCCAGGCTTGATCAAGTTGTGCAGCACTCCACCACTCACTCTGTCACTGCCTCAGACGTGCTCACAGCTGCCCTGACATTTCCCCCTCTGAAGCTCTCATCGACAACACCTTCCAATGCTCAAGGTAATTACCCCATAACTATTTAAACAACAAAAAAGACTTTAAATAGTTACATACACATGGATAAACACTGTCGCCATTGTGCGACTTACCACAACACCACTGAGTCCATCAGGCTTATTTAGTTAACAGCTAAGCTGTCCCAATATTTTATTCATGTACTTTTTAAAGGTTCTGAAGGTTTCTTCTCCAACTACATGACTCAGTAGTTTTTCCAGATTCCCATAACTCTTTGTGTAAAGAAATGATTCCTGGCTTCAGTCCTAAATAGACTTCCTCTTAATTTCCACTGGTGTCCTTGAGTACATGATTCATCATTTATTTGAAAAATTCAGCTGGATCTACTTTATCAATGCCTTTCAGAATTTTGAAGACCTGAATTAGGTCTCCACAATCTCCTCTGCTTGAGATTAAACATTTAATACTCTGAGTTTGTCAGAGTAGGACATGTCCTTAAGTCCTGGGATACACTTGGGTGCTCTCCTCTGCACAGCTTCAAGTGCTGCTATGTCTTTTTTGTAGCATTGTGACCTTTTCTGTACACAATACTCCAGATGTGTTCTCAATAGTGCATTATATAGTCTAAGCATAACATCTCTTGATTTACAATAGCTTTTATGCATTACTTAGTTAATGAAAATGTGCCAACATAAACCCCTAAATCCTTTTCAGAGGCGGCTTCCTGCATGACCGTGTCTTCCATCTTGTATTTACAACTAATGTTCCTTTTGCCCACATGTAGCTCTTTGCATTTTCTACATTAAACTGCCCTTTCCAAATGTTCGCCCAATTCTGAAGATTGTCCCAGTCTTTTTGCTGCCTCCTAGGTGTCTGCCATTCCACCATTTTCACAGGTTTACTAGCTATACCATAACAGTCCCAGGACAGACCATTGAGGGACTCTACAGGTGACCTCAACCCTACATGGAACATTCTCCTCTGCTGTTAAGTAGGGCTTGCAGTCTTTCTGTTAAGTAGAAAGTAACATGTATGGATGATCAAAATGAAAAGTGGCAAATAAAATATTGATTTACTTTGATATCTTTTCAAAATATTGATTTCTTTATTTTGATATAGTGGTTGGTGCTCCAGTCAAACTTTCTAATTGAACTTTTGTTTTTCATACAACCATTAAAGATTCCACACCAGTTTCCAGGGCCTTCTTTACTGGAATATGAAATTCTTTTATAGCTGCAAAGTAGAATAACACATTACAAAAATTAAATTTAAAATAAAAGGAAAATTGGTGGTTCCAAGTGATTTATGGAATGCTGAAGAGTGCATTACTTTCTGTGTGAAATGTGCATAATTGAATAAGGACACTTGATGGCTCAGGACCCTGTATCAACCCACCTATAATTCACCTCACGGCCAACTGCAAAGATAAGAAGCATATGGAGATCTGAAGCAAAGATGGGGCCTGTCGTGCATTGAAAATAACATGTCGCTATCTTAAGGGAGACAGAGACTGATGCTCAGAGACTGTGCATGTGCATCATGAAAACCGGGGGCATAGCCTGGGCTCATATGGGGCTGTGTGTCATTTAAGCTGTCTGCGAGAGATGCTATCAAAGCTATGAAAAACTTACTGCTAGAAAACTCTGTGATTCTGCACAGAACAATGTCAAAGTTTGTTTTTCAGTCCCAGAATAGTGGTCTGTTATATTTCAAAAATTTCACCCTAACTAAATTTGTATGTATTTTAGAAGATTTTCAAAAATCTGAGCATGCTAATTCTGATAACTTAAGAGTATTAAGATTATTAGCACCAAATTAACTTTATACACAAAAGCGGAAAAACTCAAGCTTCACCAAACTGCTTCCCTGAGAGAGTGTTTTTCAGATTTTTTTAAAATAACGATTTGTTTTGTTGTTACAAATTTAGTTTTTGACTTGAAAAATACTACAGATTGTTTATTTATTTTCCAGAACAAGATCAGCAGATTGCACCCTGTGCTGGCTAGGATTGGCTCCAGCAGAACCCCCGTGACCCTGTGTTAGGATATAGCGGGTTGGAAAATGACTGACTGACTGTTAGATCAGCAGTTTCATAGAGGACTGGCTCTGTACACTGCCATACCATCATGATGTCAGGAGACTGCAGATACTTTATCCCATCTTTTACATGTGAACTTCAAAGTCTGATTTTGGAAGAAACTGAAAATGGTGAAAGCATTCACAATGTAAACTTATTTAAATGTGTATATTCACATTATGTTCACTATTGCATCCAATGTGTCTAAAATGTTTATTGTAATAAAACAACAAAGAAGGGACAAAGGGATGGGCTACCCAGAAGTATAATGAAAACAAAAAGAAGGTTAATATTTCTGCAAAAAAACATACAAAGAAGCCTTAAGGTCAGTCGTGATATGCAAAATAAGTCACTTCTGGTGTACTGCTCTTACACTCCAATACTGAACACTAGCGAGCGAACCCCACTGAATTAACTTTGCCCTATGTTTGTTGAAATTCATTGAAGTTAATAAGAAAGGAGGAACTGAGAGTAATAGTAATAGTGTTGTGGTCTTTTTAGTGCCCCTGAGGGCTAGGGAAAAGTCCGCAAACAATTCTGGGCCAATTATTGTGGCCAAATATGTGAATCAAGCTGAGAGGCGCAGTACTAACCACAGTGACGTCATGCCCCAAACAACAAAAGATGCAGATGGAATGAAAGCCGCAAATAATATACAACAAGTGGCCACAAATTAGCTTTTCAAAAATTAAATATAGATCATTTACCACAGTTCAGTTCAGTTACCACGTTGCCATTAAAACTTAATGTCAAATGGTGATGCCTGGAAAAAAAAACGTTCACAAGATGGTGAAATGATGACATCACCTTAATAGCAGTGAAATAAATAAAAAAAGCAAAATATTAGGTCAAAAATGGTACAAAGAAAAAAGTATTTCACAATGATAAGTTAGTGAGACACTGCTGAGAAACTTTGCTCAAGTCACATGAAGAGTAGGGTTCTTTCCTTTGTTAGTTGTGCTCACTTTGTACTTATATTATTACTGTATTATTTTATGCAATAAGCACATTTATTTTGAACTCTTCAGCACAATTCCAGTTCAGAAGAGAGTGCTAAGAGAGTCCTCCCTCTCATTAAACTGTATAAGAACATAAGACATTTGACAAATGAGATGAGACTTTTGATGCCTTGTATCCACCACACACATCACAGTGGCCCCAAATAAAATACAATAACTGGTCACAAGCTAGCAATACATAAATAAAATAAAAGTTCATTGTGCTGGGAGAGTACCAATCTTGGGGCACACATTAGCTATGCTTCAAAATGGCAGCATGAGACTGAAGTCATGACTCCAGCATAAGCATGAAGGTCTTTTTTGTTTCCCATTTTTCTGTGCAGATGCTTCATGCTTTCTCATTTTATAAAGAATAAAGAAACACCTTGTAAACAGTAATGAATCTTTTGTTATTATTTCACAGCTTGTCCTGTATTTTCTGGTTAGGGAAGTGGGAAGAAGGAAAGGCTCTATTAAGGCTTTTTTTAAGATCATGGCCAAGGATATGACTACTTTGTATGTATAGTTAGCCACGCAGTGCTGTGTTGCCAGCACACGATGATCAGTGTTATATATCTGTTGTCAGTACTTGTAATACTGTAAGTTTTTTTTTTTTTTTAACACATGCAGAAAATAAATATGTTTCTCAGTCTTTGTGCTTTGAGACACATTTTTACCTTTTTAAGTTCACTGATTACCCACAGACAGCAATTGAAGAACCTGCAGATTTGAAACAACTGTAAGTGGAAAAAATGAATTAGGATAAATATTAGATGAACAAAGTCACAGGCAAACACAGAATATTTGCTATGATAAAGGCTTTGGCAAATTTTGCTACTGAACAACAGCTTCGATTGATATTAAAATTGAGTCCTGGGAGGAAGAAGTTGGACTTCAGGTGAATGGCTGGAGGAAGTGATGTCAGTGCTTCATGGTGTGTTCAGCCCTGGAGGTAAAAGTCCTGCAGGGCCTTCTTCTGCTTGGTGGTGATTTTGTCCTTTTTGTAACCCTACTGGCACTTTCTCGCACATGCGGCAGACTTGTCCATTTTGCCAAAATTTCATTGCAGCAGCTCACAATCGTACTCAGTACATGTGGCCCCCACGTGCGTCACTGAGCTCCTGGACAGTCTGAGGTGCAACCTGGCAGCATCGGATGGGCTGAAACATAATGTCCCAGAGGTGTTCTATTGGATTTAGGTCAGGCGATTATGGGGGCCAGTCAATGGTATCAATTCCTACATCCTCCAGGAACTGCCTGTATACTCTTGCCACATGAGGCCGGGCATTGTCGTGCACCAGGAGGAACTCAGGACAAGCACCACACACACTGCACCAGCATAGGGTCTGACAATGGCTCCAAAGATTTCATCCTGACACCTAATGACAGTCAAGATGCAGTTGTCCAGCCTGTAGAGGTCTGTGCGTCCCTCCATGAATATGCCTCCCCAGACCATCACTGACCCATCACCAAACCGGTCATGCTGAAGGATATTACAGGCAGCATAACGTTCTCCACGGCTTCTCCAGACCCTCTCACGTCTGTCACATGTGCTCAGAGTGAACCTGCTCTCATGTGTGAAAAGCACAGGGCACCAGTGGTGGACCTGCCGATTCTGGTATTCAATGGCAAATGGCAATCGAGCTCCACGGTGTCCAGGAAGTGAGCTCAGGGTCCACTAGAGGATGTCGGGTCATCAGGCCACCCTCATGAAGTCTGTTTCTGATTGTTTGGTCAGAGACATTCACACCGGTGGCCTGCTGGAGGTCATTTTGTGGGGCTCTGGCAGTGCTCATCCTATTCCTCCTTACCCAAAGGAGCAGATACCTGTCCTGCTGATGGGTTAATGACCTTCTACGGCCCTGTCCAGCTCTCCTAGAGTAACTGCCTGTCTCCTGGAATCTCCTCCATGCCCTTGAAACTGCACTGGGAGACACAGCAAACCTTCTGGCAATGGCACGTACTGATGTGCCATCCTGGAGAAGTTGGACTACATGTGCAACCTTTGTAGGGTTGAGGTATTACCTTATGCTGCCAGTGGTGACACTGACCATAGCCAAGTGCAAAACTAGTGAAAAAAACAGATGAGGAGGAAAAAATGTCAGTGACCTCCACCTGTTAAACCATTTCTGTTTCGGGGGTCATCTTATTGTTGCCCCTCTAGTGCACCTTTTGTTAATTTCATTAACACCAAAGCAGCTGACACTGATTAACAACCCCATCTGCTACTTAACTGACCAGATCAATATCCCATAAGTTTCATTGACTTGACGCTATACCCTGATGAAAAAGTGTTTCTTTAATTTTTTTGAGCACATTTAATGTCTAAAATTATAGTCTATATACCAATGTGTCTGTTATATGTCAGTGTTTCTACATTCAGAGCAAGTGGGCCACCATCATCATCATCATCATGTTGTGCAAAATCTAAACAGTAAACTCATATATTGTTAAAATGTTTATAGCAAACTTAGTCATCATATTCAAGTTTTTCCAATTTCCATGATATGCTCAATACAATTTCTTATCTAAATAAAAATGTATTTTTCTTAATATGTAAAATTTCTTTTATGCCTTGAAATGCTCCTCTGTTTCTGGGTTGCTTGGACAGGCCCATGGACCGTGTCATTTCCTTGGCACACTTGTTTACAGTTCCACATTGCAGATTGAAGCATCCCATTGTTGTATTTTTTGTGATGCAGTTTATGAGTGTTTAAACTTTTATATCTTACTGTATTTGATTGTTTATGTGCAATACAATTTAAGACTGATTTATACTTCTGACTCAAGCCTTCACTAAAGTGTACATTGTCAAAAGCAGTTTATATTTCTGTATCACGCCACACTACAGACATAAGCCTGAACGCTATGTATTTGTCTGTCACATTTTTTTCACATTTTCGTACATTCGCAGACTTCTGAATTGATGTTTTTGTGCCTGAATTGAGCGCCATCTGATTGCTTTAGTGGTCTTTGGGAAGCCTTTCCATGATCCGTTCCATGATTACTTCTCAATAGCGAAAGATGACATGTTGGTTAATACGTATTTACCAAACTGACCAATCAGAGTCATATAGTCACATTTTTGAGGAGGTACACATCAGGCTATACTTTGCCTTTGCCATAGCCTACATGGGCTACGGTGTAGGCTTGATGCAGAAGTATAAATCAGCCTTTAGCACCAAACAAAAAATTTGACATTTATGAATATTCACTTGCAAGTGCAAGTATTTTATGTTGAGATATCTTTTAATACTGTTTTTTCATGGGTGTACTCCATGAAAATATGTTTTGTACATCTTAATTTTTGTGATTTTTTTCAGGCATTATTTGGCTGATATATTACCATCACTGGTGATGGTAGCCTAACATATTGTGAAATGCAGTTTCTGTACTTCACTTCCTCACATGAGGTTTACCGAAGATCATCTCCTTGCTTTATCGCATTCCATTGCCAATTATCTTTTTCTTTACACTGCCAGCTCCACTTCACACCTCTCACTTTCTCCAACACCGTGAGACGATCCAAGCCAGGATCCATCGCAAAGGTCACTGGCAGTCACATAATCATGCCAATGGGTTTGAGCAGTTGAGTGAATCTCACAAGTGTTTGATTGTCTCACTCACTCACTGACTCACCACTCGGTCAGTCACTCACACATCCTTCCTCTTTATAACTTTTCAGGAAGGCACACTCTTTTCCAGATCAGCATTGCTCCACCAGAATTTTTGTGCAAAGAAAACGTCATTGCCAATATATACTAACTCGCCAGGGTGGATATGATCATGATATATACAGTCATAAATGCTGAATTAACTGTGACTTTGTTTATGAATCAAAAGCTGACTGAGCATTAGTAATAAGACATGGCAGCACAGTAACAAAATTGTTACAGCTGCTACCTTACAGTTCCTGGTACTGCTCATTGTTCAGACGATGACCGGACATTGTTTTCAGGGAACTTCTCTGAATACTTGGCTTTCTAATCAATTCCTAAAGATGTGCAGGTCATGCTGTCTGGTGAGTGAACTGACTCAGTGTGAAAGAATTTATGTGAGTGAACTTTCATCGCCTTCAGTAATGTCAAAGCTGTGTGGCATAGTCCCCTGGGACCATATAAAGGAAAAATGCAGTTTCAGGAAGTGTTTAGATATTAATGAAGAGGAGTAACAAGGGTTAAAAACAAAAGCACACACTCACAGTTTACAGTAATGAAACACCAAGTGTAGCAGCCCATTATAGACCTTCACCTGTCTACAAGAGCGAGCAGCTGTTCTGCCTTGCTGTTGCATTTTCAGGAGAGATGCTGAGCGAGTCATTACACTTGATTGTGTTTCAATAGTAAAATAATAAACGTAAATGAAATACTATTGCTTGGTGATTGTAAAGTGACTTGGGGATGGAGTTCCATTAAATAATATGGAAAACAGGTACTTTGTTTGTTTTGCTGTAGCAGGGTACCGACATGTAAACCTCA